>NC_135955.1:89594298-89926024 GCF_053455715.1 Rhinoraja longicauda
CCTACGCTGCACGCCCTCCATAGCAAGAATATCCTTCCTCAAATTTGGAGACCAAAACTGCACACAGTACTCCAGGTGCGGTCTCACCAGGGCCCGGTACAACTGTAGAAGGACCTCTTTGCTCCTATACTCAACTCCTCTTGTTATGAAGGCCAACATTCCATTGGCTTTCTTCACTGCCTGCTGTACCTGCATGCTTCCTTTCATTGACTGATGCACTAGGACACCCAGATCTCGTTGAACTCCCCCTCCTCCTAACTTGACACCGTTCAGATAATAATCTGCCTTTCTATTCTTACTTCCAAAGTGAATAACCTCACACTTATCTACATTAAACTGCATCTGCCATGTATCCGCCCACTCACACAACCTATCCAAGTCACCCTGCAGCCTTATTGCATCTTCCTCACAATTCACACTACCCCCCAGCTTAGTATCATCTGCAAATTTGCTAATGGTACTTTTAATCCCTTCGTCTAAGTCATTAATGTATATCGTAAATAGCTGGGGTCCCAGCACCGAACCTTGCGGTGCCCCACTGGTCACTGCCTCCCATTCCGAAAGGGACCCATTTATCCCCACTCTTTGCTTTCTGTCTGTCAACCAATTTTCTATCCATGTCAGTACCCTACCCCCAATACAATGTGCCCTAATTTTGCCCACTAATCTCCTATGTGGGACCTTGTTGAAGGCTTTCTGAAAGTCGAGGTACACCACATCCACTGACTCTCCCCTGTCAATTTTCCTCGTTACATCCTCAAAAAATTCCAGTAGATTTGTCAAGCATGATTTCCCCTTCGTAAATCCATGCTGACTCGGAATGATCCTGTTACTGCTATCCAAATGCTCAGCAATTTCGTCTTTTATAATTGACTCCAGCATCTTCCCCACCACTGATGTCAGACTAACTGGTCTATAATTACCCGTTTTCTCTCTCCCTCCTTTCTTAAAAAGTGGGATAACATTTGCTATTCTCCAATCCACAGGAACTGATCCTGAATCTATAGAACATTGAAAAATGATCTCCAATGCTTCCACTATTTCTAGAGCCACCTCCTTAAGTACCCTGGGATGCAGACCATCAGGCCCTGGGGATTTATCAGCCTTCAGTCCCATCAGTCTACCCAAAACCATTTCCTGCCTAATGTGGATTTCCTTCAGTTCCATCACCCTAGGTTCTCCGGCCCCTAGAACATTTGGGAGATTGTGTGTATCTTCCTCAGTGAAGACAGATCCAAAGTAACGGTTTAACTCGTCTGCCATTTCTTTATTCCCCATAATAAATTCCCCTGCTTCTGTCTTCAAGGGACCCACATTTGCCTTGACTACTCCTTTCCTCTTCACGTACCTAATAAAACTTTTGCTATCCTCCTTTATATTATTGGCTAGTTTACCCTCGTACCTCATCTTTTCTCCCCGTATTGCCATTTTAGTTAACTTTTGTTGCTCTTTAAAAGAGTCCCAATCCTCTGTCTTCCCACTCTTCTTTGCTATGTTATACTTCCTCTCCTTAATTTTTATGCTGTCCCTAACTTCCCTTGTCAGCCACAGGTGTCTCTTACTCCCCTTAGAGTCTTTCCACCTCTTTGGAATAAATTGATCCTGCAACCTCTGCATTATTCCCAAGAATACCTGCCATTGCTGTTCTACCGTCTTCCCTGCTAGGGCCTCCTTCCAGTCAATTTTGGCCAGCTCCTGCCTCATGCCTCTGTAATCCCCTTTGCTATACTGTAATACTGACACTTCCGATTTTCCCTTCTGCCTTTCCATTTGCAGACTAAAACTTATCATGTTGTGATCACTGCCTCCTAATGGCTCTTTTACCTCTAGTCCCCTTATCAGATCAGGATCATTACACAACACTAAATCCAGAATTGCCTTCTCCCTGATGAGACGTAGTACAGGATGAAGATTCAGAACCTCATAACCTGGTGTCGAGAACAACCTTTCTCTCAATGTCAGAAAGACAAAGGAGATAGTGATCGACTTCAGGAAGCAAAGCGGAACACATACCCCGGTTTGCATTGACGGTGCCAAAGTAGAGATGGTTGAAAAAATCAAATTCCTACGAGTCAATATCACCAACAATTTCTCCAGGACCACCCATATTGAAGCAACGACCTAGAAAGCACAACAACACCTCTACTTCCTTAGAAGGCTGAGGAAGTTTGGCATGTTTCCTACATCTCTCACCAACTTCTATAGATGCACCATAGAAACTATTTAATCAGGATGCATCACAGCTTGGTTTGGGAACAGCTCCGTCCAAGACCGCTAGAAAATGCAGCGAATTGTGGATGCAGCCCAGCCCATCACACAAGCCAATCTCCCTTCTATTGACTCCATTTATACCTCGAGCTAACCACTTATGAGGTGTTTGCGCAGTAATCAACCAGAACCAGAAGCTGCCTCAACAAGGCCAGCAGCATAATCAAGAACGAGTCGTACCCTGGCCACTCCCTCTTCTCCCCTCTCCCATCCGGCAAAAGGTATAGAAGTATGACAATGCACACCTCCAGATTCAGGTACAGTTTCTTCCCAGCTATTATCAGGCAACTGAATCATCCAAGCACAACCAGTGAGCAGTCCTGAACTACTATCCACCTCATTGGTGACCCTCGGACAATCCTTGATCAGACTTTGCTGGCTTTACCCTTCATTAAACGTTATTCCCTTTCTCATGTATATATCTATGCACTGTAAATTGCTCGATTGTAATCATGTATTGTCTTTCCACTGACTGGATAGCACGCAACAACAGCTATTCACTGTACCTTGGTATAAACAAACGTGTCAGTTAGTTTATCATGTGACGTGTTTAAATGTGACAAAAATAGTTGAAACGTGATAATAAACTAAACACAAACTAAAACTGAACTGAAACTAAAATTATTTCATTTAAAATTAGAATCCTGTACACATACACACACTCCTATTATGTATGAAGATAAACACAAAATGCTGGAATAACTCAGCGGGACAGGCAAGGAATGGGTAACGTTTTGGGTCGAGACCCTTCTTCAGACTCTGAAGTCTGAAGAAGGGTCTCAACCAGAAACATCACCCATTCCTACTTTTCAGAGTTGCTCCAGCATTTTGTGTCTATCTTCAGTGTAAACCAGCATCTGCAGTTCCTTCCTACAGATTCCTACATTCCTATGATTTTTATTGTGTGAAAAATGTGCCATGCCAAGTGAAACAAATCATATGGGGACTGCTCTTCTTGGGTTAGGATTTACCAAGCAATTCATAAAAGAGATCACAAGAAAAGCACATGGGGCACTAAAGATGAATGAAAATTAATGAACCAATATAAACTTGAACACAGGGATGGACCATCAGGAGGAGAATAGTCTCATGATCAAATAGAACGATGCATAAGCCCAAGTTCAGGGCAACATTTCAATTAATTTGCAACCATCAATTTCCATCAGTTTAGCACATTGTTACTAATAAACCAATCACATTGTGCTAAAATACTGCATTCATTAAAGTCTTGTTCTCCACTGGTTCTTGATGTTAACTACCTAAAAGTAAATCTTTTAACGCTACTTGTTTTGGCACAGGAAGCCAAAGTTAACAATGGTGATCCTACAAACAGCTGGAGGTTGAGCAGCATATGTGAGGGGAGGGGAAGAATTGTTGACATTTCGAGTCAAAATCCTGCATCAGGACTGCTCCAGATTTTTGTCTTGTCTCTTCACTTAACAATGATGACCTTTTGCCATTGGCTGGTTCAGACTAATATACAAATTGACAATTCCACAAGGGCAAACTTATCCAACTGATTAAATAATAGTTTTCATAAATTGTGCACATTAAAAACTAATTTAAAGAAACACAGTAAGTTGGTCTTCATATTTACAGCAACAGACAGATTTATAAAATGAGTTGCTAAAGATGAACAAGGATCAGCTCACTGTAATATAGCTTCTACATATAGCTTCTACGGCTCTGAATAATTCTTTGACAGTAAAGGCAATTTAAGATTTAACGGGTTTCCCTGGGACTTTAGTTTGCTAGAAATGTTACAAATGCTTAATTTATCAAAATCAATTCAGTCAGCTTCAAAGTCGTACTTTTTGATGGAAAATAGTGAAATCACTGCCAAATTTGAATAGCTTGGTTCAAAATTCACCACTGCCAGGCTAAAGCTTTTTAATAAGCTGACATAAATTATTACTTGTATTTACATTTGAAAAGCTTGAAAAATGGACAACAGCACACAGAATTCCACTGCAAAACCAGACCAAAAAAGTGTTACGATTCACTTACTGCATTCCTCCCCCAAAGCAACCAAACAAAAAAAAAATCACCTGTTTCAAAGTGCTTTTGTTTTACAGCTGGAGTCCCAAAACATTATCTGCCAAAGACATGAGAACAACACTTGCAATAAAATCAGTAACAAAGCCTTGCAAGCAAATTGCCATGGCCTTTGTCCTACAACAGATTGTGATATTGCATCAAAGAAGGGTCGAGACCCGAAACGTCACCCATCCTTTTTCTCCTGAGATGCTAGACACAAAATGCTGGAACTACTCAGCGGAACAGGCAGCATCTCTGGAGAGAAGGAATGAGATGCTGCCTGACCTGCTGAGTTACTCCAGCACTTTGTGTCAGTGGTATAAACCAGCATCTGCAGTTCTTTGTTCCCACATTGCAATATTGCGTGATGACAGCATTGCCGTTTTGCTACTCTGGAGCACTGCAGTACTCACGGCTAGTGATCCAACAACAAAAGTTTAATGACCACTTCTAGGGTTGGGTAATGCAAAATAATTTTGAACAAAGCAAATGAGTAATGTTGATCGTAAAATTGGTGAATTAGATAGTCTACCAATGTTCTGCAGCGGCAGAAATCTGGCATGAATATGATCTGCAGCAAACTGGATGATTTTTAATGCTCCTGTGAAATGGCGCAGCAGACCACTGAATTCGAGTAAGATTCATAAATTGAGGTTTTGTCAGTGACTCCCTAATGAGACTTTTCAGATAATAAAAATTCCAATGATCAACTTTTAAAGTAAAAATAGTTTCAACACCAATGTTTCTTTTTTGTTCACTGTTAATAGGATTTCTAATCATTGCCAAATTTTAGTCTTTTTCAGAAGTTGAGGAATTGTGTTAATACTTCACATTCTGTACTGCTGGTTTACCTTAATCTTAAATGGGAAACTTTAATTTCTCGTAACAATTACTAGCAAAAAGCATAGATTCCCTGGAGTTGTGGTACCTGAAGCCCAAGTACAAGCATGTCGTAGAGTTGTGGATGTAGTTCAATCCCTCACAATACAATACACTACAATATATCTTTATTGTCATTGTACAGGGGTCCAACGAGATTGGGAATGCGCCTCCCATACGATGCAATAAATCAAGTAGCTAATCAGTATTAATTTAAACAACCCCAATGAAACAAATTAGAACAGTTTTAAAACAGAATAAAGTGCAAGTAGGTCTGTGCCGGTTCACTGTGCGATGTGACCATCCGGCTCAGCAGGACCGGTTCATAGCAGCTATGGCCCTGGGGATGAAGCTGTTCCTGAGTCTGGAGGTGCGGGCGTAAAAGGCCTTGTATCGTCTGCCCGATGGTAGAAGTTCGAACAGACTGTTGCAGGGGTGTGAAGAGTCTTTGTGGATGTTGGTGGCTTTTCTGAGGCATCATGTATTGTAGATGCCCTCCAAGGCTGTTAGCTGTGTTCCGATAGTCTTCTGAGCTCTATGGACTACCCGCTGAAGAGCTTTCCTATCTGCCTCCGTGCAGCTGAGATACCACACAGGGATGCCATGTGTTAGGATGCTCTCTATGGTGCAGCGGTAGAAGGTCGTTAGCAGCTGTTGGGGTAGACCAGACTTTTTCAGTGTTCTTAGGTAGAACAGTCGTTGCTGCGCCTTCTTGACCAGCGCAGCAGTGTTAGTGGACCATGTTAGGTCCTCCGAAATGTGAGTGCCCAGAATCTTGAAGCTGGACACTCTCTCCAGACTGCTTCTACACTTCTCGATGGAGACGTGTAGATGGAGTCTCGGGAAAGCAGCCGACACAATCAAAGCCCTTTCCCACCCCAGTCATTCCTTCTTCTTTCCACTTCTGTTGGTCGGAGAATATAGAAGCTTGAAGCGCACACCACCAGACTCAGGAACAGCTTTTTGCCCAGTTGTCAGGCTCCTGAACAGTTCTTCCATAACTTTGGGTATTGTCCAATTTACCTCTCCCTCATTGCAGATATTTTACATCGTCAATGGAACTGTTGTGCTATAATGCTGAGATCTATATTCTGCCCTCTGCATCTTTCCCTTTGCTCTACTTACGGCACTTGTGTTTGACTTGATAGTATTTGTCTATAGACTTATCTGATTTGATTGGATAGCATGCAAAACAAAGCTTTTCGCTGTATCTTGGCACACATCACAAGTAGATTAGCATGTTACTAGGATTTGAAGAGTTCAGTTACAGGAGACTGAAATAGCCGGGACTGTTAAAGTAAGGTTCAGGAAAAAGCGTGCTTAATATCATTGTGTTTTGTTAAAAATAAGAAACGGCTTCCAATGACAAAGATTTATGGCAATTGGCAAAAGAACTAAAGAGCATTTGTGGAAAATATTTATACAGCAAGTGATTATAATGTGTATCACCTGTTTACATGTGCTTTGGCGGAAACAGATTCAAACACAACCTTCAAAAGAACATATGTACAAATATCTTTTGGGGGGGGGGGGTAAAGAAATACATCTCTCTGGGGAAAGAGCATAGGGTTGGGATTGATTACCTTAGATGGGAAAGGAAGAAAATTAAAACATCCAAGAGAACCTTTCCTCAAAACCCTCTGAATCAGAAACCAACTCGTTCCAAAATCTCCAGACCAGGTTATAACTAATCGTCCAAAATACATTTAGCTGTCTGCTGCGAACACAAAATGATAGCTACTTTGGCAGGTTGTTTATATGTATGAGTGTAGTGCTGCTTGATTGTTAGTAACAGCAATAGCTTAATTGTTCCTTTCTGAAAAACATTATACTCCAGATATGCCACCATTGGAACACCAAACCCAAAATCTGGTCATCAAGATGCAAAATAAACAATTAAACTCGTATGTGCTTATAAGATTTAAATATAACAAATACCTCAAAATAATGTACACGTTGAATAAGAGATCATTACATTTCTAAGGATTCCAGACCGGGGCACCTATGTTGAGGACTATTGTAGATGATGATTTGTCACCTATCCTCACTGATTGTGGTCCATTGGTCAGGACGTCGAGGATCCAGTTGCAATGGTGAGTGCTGACACCAAGTTCCACAAGATTGGAGATGAGCTTGGATGGGATAATGGTATTGAAAGCAGACCTGTAGTCTAATGAATACAAGTCTGGTGTCTTACTTATCCTGGCCTTGCAGGGATGAGTGTAGGGCCAGGGAGATGAAAGATCATCTTTGTCATCAAAGAAACAAAGTACACTGATGCGTTTTCTTAATCATCACATCCATGTGAAGGGACCAGGTCAGATACCTTGGAACTTCAAGCTGTCAAGCATCCCCACAGCAGATCCATTGACAAGGACAAGGACAGGATTGGAAGCCTTGTTTCCTTGTGTCAACAACCAACTCTTTCACCTTGCCGACATTAATAACAGGTATAACAGGTATAACAGAGCTTTATTTGTCGTTCGGTACCGAAGTACCGAACGAAACTACATAGCAGTCATAGAAAAAAAAAGAACACAAGACACCATGACTCGGGGTCCTTGGTCCGTTTTCTCTACTTTGAGTCATTCCGTTGTGGATGCAGCAGAATAACAGTGATATCATTTCTGTATTTAAAGATCATGCTAGTGTTATACCTGGCCACACAGTCATGGGTGTACAGGCAGTAGAACAAGGGACTGAGCATACAACCCTGAGGGTTACCAGCATTGAGGGTCAGGATTTGACGAAGTGTGACCAGTTCTGACCAATTGACCGACTGTGATCTGTCGGTCAAGAAATCAAGAAGCTAGTTGCTGATGGAAGCTCCAAGCCCATGGTCCAGACGTTTAGGGATGAGCTTATTTAGTAAAATATTGCGTTGAAGGCTGAGTTGTAAGCCAAACAATAGCTTCCCAATGTATGTCTTCTTATTTACTTGACTTTGGAGATACAGCACAGAAACAGGCCCTTCGGCCCATTGAGTCCGCGTCACCAGCGATCACCCTGTGCACTAGAACGACCCTACACACTTTGAACAATTTTCAATTTTACCGAAGCCAATTAGCTGACAAACCTGTATACGTCTTTGGCGTGTGGAAGGAAACCGGAGCACCCGGTAAAAACCAACACAGTCAAAGGGAGAATGTACAAAATCTGTACGGACACTGCCCGTAGTCAGGACTGAACCCGGGTCTCTGGAGCTGTAAGGCACCAACCCTGCCACTGCGAGGGGGGGGGGGGGGAGGGGGGGAGATGTTAACCAGCTGGTTGGAACAAAGGCCAAAGATAAGAAAGGAATGAAGGTTTGAGAGGTTCGACAAGTTGCAGATTATCAAGTCAGAGGCAGAAAACTGGTGGGGGGGGGGGGGGGGGGAGAGATGAGTGGAGGTGAGAAATTGTAAAATAGTCCAGGCGGGGCACAGGAAGGGAAAGGGGGAAGGTGTTGAGTGGTTATCTGAAATTACAGAAATCAATGTTCATGCCATTGGGATGTAAGCTACCCAGGCGGTATACGAGGTGCTATTCCTCCAGTTTGCATGCCACACACTACATTTATTATTTGGTAAGCTACTTTGCCCACTCCTGATTAAATGTCATGAGAGGATAAAAAATATTACTTCAAATCAAATCCTATTGATCATACTTTAATATATGGAAGCTTGTGAAGGTCATGATTTCATTCAGTCCACAAGTTAACAAAATCAGGTCACAAGACTAAAATAGTTAAACAATAACTTCTACTGGTCTAGAATGATTAAACTATAGATAATTCCATTGATGATCAGCCACAAAAGAAAAATGTCACTGGTGAAAAATAAAAATTGAGCAGCTTATTACTAAGATTTGTAATAAACAAATTTCAAATGCTCACAAACTTGCCTTTCAATTCAAATTTAGTTGAGTTTGTTTTGTATAATGCATGTTGAGTCTTAAAAAGAGCCTGTTTTACCAATCCAATTTAAGTTTTTAATTTAAAAAGATCCTATGTAATTTTGCAATAACAGTGTAAATAATGGGATTACTGATTTTTGGCAAGTTTGCATTCATTGTTTTAAAAAAAATAATGTAAAATTTGAATTCCAATTATAACTTTAGGCCATGCGTTCTCAATAGAAATGGGAGCAAGTATTCGCCACATTGCACCTTGAGCTGCTACCATTCGATAAGATCACGAATGAGCTGATTTTGAGCCACAATTCCTTTTCCTGTCGGGAGTGTAAACTTGAACTGGGGGAGAGGGAAACTTGATATTACAAATCCACAGATCTGTCAGAAAATTTTGAAGATACATAATCCTCTGGGAGAAATAAAGTCTCTATATACCTCTATATAAAGTGGATGACCCTTATTTTGAGACGCAGCCCTCTAGCCCAGGGGAAATATTGTCACAATATTAAAATCTTGCTCATCAAAATATTGTCACAATATTAAAATCTTGCTCATCAAAATCTTGTGCTTCAAAGAAATCGCCTTTCATTCTAAATTCCAGTTTTTGGTCGACTGTACAAAGCTGTTCACGAAAAGACCTTTCCTGATAAATGCCTTTGTCGCTACCTGTGCCATGACTTTTGGCAAACTATGTACATGCATCCCTGAGATACACAAAAAGCAGCAGTAACTCAGTGGGACAAGCAGCATTTCTGGAGAGAAGGAATGGGTGACATTTTGGGTTGAGACCCTTCTTTGAAACGTTACCCATTCATTCTTTCCAGGGATGCTTCCTGTCCTGCTGAGTTACTCCAGCTGTTTCTATCTTCAGTTTAAACTAGCATCTGCAGTTCCAATACATAATTGAATTGAATAAATTTTATTAGCCAAGTATGTAAACAACATACAAGTAACAACACGATATCCAGTAGACAATTAAAAATAAAACATAATTTAAACGTGAAGAATGAAATAAAGTACCAGAGCACAAGGAGGCTACAGACTTTTGGCTGTCGAGTAGAGCTACTGCTCGTAGAAAAAAGCTGGGGTTTTTTTGTCTGGCTTTGGCGGCTTTGACAGTCTGAAGTCCGGAGGCCAATTCTCTGAATGCATTCAAGAGAGAGCTGGATAGAGATCTTAAAGATAACAGAGCCAGGGGGTTTGGGGAGAAGGCAGGAATGGGGTACTGATTGAGAATGATCAGTCATGATCACATTGAATGGCGGTGCTGGCTCGAAGAGCCGAATAGCCTACTCCTGCACCTATTGTCTAATATCTATAAATATGGTAACCATCTCCGCCAATGCCATCAAGGCAAAACACAAGGATAAGGATGCTTGGAGTTCCTTAACAACCCACAACCCAGTCTTTTTAAGTTTTAGTTGTGCTAGGTGGTGGGGAAAGAGTGAAAAAAGGATGTGTGGAGTAAATAAAACGTGACATGTTTGAGATTAACTTGCCCAATTATAAAAAATACATTCTGTTGTTATTGGTCCTCTTCAACCGTTCCTCCCTGAAGAAGATGCTCAACAAACACATGGTTTAGCTCCAAATGACTACCAGCAGCAAATTCATTTTTCTGATTTGATACACTTTTTTTTTTAGATTTAGAGATACAGCGCGGAAACAGGCCCTTCGGCCCATCGAGTCCGCGCCGCCCAGCGATCCCCACACATTAACACTATCCTACACACACTAGGGACAATTTTTACATTTACCCAGTCAATTAACCTACATACCTGTACGTCTTTGGACTTCATCTCAACTTGAAATACCAGGAGTTACACAACATGATCAGCCAGTGCCATTAACTTAGACGCTAATTTTTTTTAAATCCGAGTTCTACAGCACACTTAGTTCCATACCATTACCAAACTTACCCAGCAGCCCATCAAACAGTACATGCCATGCTGTACCAAGCATAAGGGATATTCCTGACCCACATCAAGATAATATGCAGGCAATTTGGCCAGTCTCCTTCACAGAAGGAAAATAAAAGGAGTTGTCCTATGACAAATTGAGTTAAGTACAATCTATTAATTCTTTGACCTAATGTACCACATTATGCAATTTTTGATTCCACTGTAAGGGTTGCCAAAGCCGACATTTGCCAGTCACTTTTCAAATCCTAGATCTTCAAAAAAGTAATACAACGTCTGAAACATTATTTATTCATACTGGTTTACTGTAGAAACGACACATCTTTTAGTAAACGAGGGAGGCCATTCTAAGATGCTTGACAGTTTCTCTGTATCCAATATCCATTGATAAAGGTTAGGGGCGGTACAGTAGTGCAGCAGTAGAGTTACTGCCTTACAGCACCAGAGACCCGAGTTCGATCATGCTTACGAGTGCTGTCTGTACAGATTTTTTACGTTCTCCCTGTGACCATGTGGGTTTTCTCCGGCAGCATCAATTTCCTTCCACATTCCAAAGAAGAACAGGTTTGTAGATTAATTTGCTTTGGTAAAAAAAATTGCCCCGAGTATGTCCCACTAGTGCACGGGATGTTCACTGGTCAGAGCGGACTAGGTGGGCTAAAGGGCCTGTTTCCGTACTGTAACTCTCCAGTCTAACTAAAGTTTCTATAAATATTCTTCTATTTTTATGCATAAGTAAGCAAATTTACAAATAATACAGGGCCTAATGTCTTATGTATGCATTAATGCTATTCACTATTCAATGATGTATTAACTTTTTAAAAAAGTAGACGAAATAGAAAAGACAGGATAGTTTTGATTTTAAAGAGTAGGACAAAGACAGTGGAGGGGAAGAAGCTAAAAAAAAGAATCAGTTTGGAGTTGAGAAAGGACAAGAAGCATAAAGCTTGCTGGGAATTGTCTAAAGGCCCTGCGCAGTTGTAATTTAGGAAAAGCTATCCAGCCAACTATCAAAAGAAGTTATAAAGACAAGATTAGATCAAAGGAAAAGAGCTTATAATGTTTCCAAAGCCCAAGGACTGGAAAAATGTCAAAACTCAGCAAGAGAACAACAGTGTTGATAAGGAAATAAAAAGCAGAATACAAGTTTGGTCTAGCACGAAGCAAAGACATAATAAACAATTTCATAGGTACAAAGGAAAACATTGGGTAAAGTTAACACGCAGTCCTTACAAACTGAGAAAGGGAAGTTATATTGAAGAATATAAAAATACAAAATAAATTGTATGTTTGTATGTACAGAAGGTACAAAAATGCCTTAGAACAGGTCGAGTGAATCTCCAAACCATGAAGACGGTCAAGAATTAAGGTGTTGTTTCCCCACAGATGCGACCCAACCTGCTGGGTAATTCCATCATTCCTTTTTTATTTTAGATTTTCCAGCATGTAGTTTTGTTTAGGTTAAGGTTTATTATTGCCATGTGTACCGAAGTACAGTGAAAGGCTTTGTTTTGCATGTTGTACAAACAGATCAGGTATACTATACAACCAAGTCAAATTGAAGTACAATAGAGCAAAGGGGGCGATACAGAGTGAAAAATATAGTTCTCACCATTGTAGCACATCAGTTCCACAGACACGGTCCAATGTCTGTGGAAGAGTTGAATTGGACAGCACCCTAGTTTTATGGAAGGAATGTTCAGAAGCCTGATAACAGATGGGAAGACGTTGTTACGGAGTCTGTTGCGGTGCCTTTTCAAGCTTCTGTAAACTCTGCCAAATGGGAGCAGGAAGGAGGTGGAATGACCAGGTGGAACAAGTCTTTGATTATAAGAAAATAACTGCAGATGCTGGTACAAATCAGAAGAAGGGTCTCGACCCGAAACGTCACCCATTCCTTCTCTCCCGAGATGCTGCCTGACCTGCTGAGTTACTCCAGCATTTTGTGATTAAAGTCTTTGATTATGTTAGATGCTTTTCCGAGGCAGCGGGAAGTGCAGATAGATTCTGGGAAGTCTAGTCTGTGTGTTGGACTGGACTACATCTACAACTCTCTAAGTCTTGGATAGAGCTGTTCCCAAACCAAGCTGTGAAGCAACCCGACAGTTGGCTTTCTACAGTACATCTGTAGAAGTTAGTAAGAGTCACTGGAGACAAGGCAAATTTCTTCAGTCTTCTCAGGAAGTAGAGGCGCTGGTGTCCTTCTTGGATGTTGCATCAGTGTGGTTGGGCCACAACATATCATTGGTAGCATTAACGCTAAGGAATTTGAATTCTGTCCCATTCTGATCGTGATTCAGCCCAACACAGTGGTGTCACCTGCAAACTTGTAGATGGAATTAAGAGCAGAATTTAGCCGTAGTTATGTGTAAAGGGCATACAGTGGGGGACCGAGAACACATCCTTGCAGGGCACCAGCGTTAAGAATTATTGCGGATATTGTCACCTATCCTCATGGACTGAGGTATGTGGATCAGAAAGTCAATGGTCCAATGCCAGAGGGGGAAGCTGATTCCTAGGTCTAGGCATTTGAGGGGAGTGGATGGCTCGATTATAATCATGTACTGTATTTCCCTAACTGGTTGGCACGCAACAAAAACTTTTCACTGTACATCAGTACACGTGATAATGAATTAAATTTTTAAATGACAGCCTTTGAAATATTTGGACTTTGAGGTGAGAGTGCTATTGCAGAGTCAAGGGTAACACTTGGCAAAATTAGTGTGAAAGTCCAGAGAAAAATACAAGCAAAACGGTACATGATAGGGCACCTTACTCACCATTTGCCTGCAGTGTGCAGTATCAAGTTTCGTTCAAATTGTTGTGCTATTGTGTACCGTTTTGGCTGTATCCCATAAAATAAACATAGCCATTTTGGTCTAATACTTCCGTGTTCAATGTTGTCATTAAACGCGTGCTTCGTTGAATGATGACTCCTAAGGTAAATGCTCAAATTTTCTTCAAGTTAAAGTTTGACCATGCAATAATATTGCTGGCTCGAAGTGCCGAATGGCCTCCTCCTGCACCTATTTTCTATGTTAATATTAAAATTGTGTGTCTTTTTTTCATCAGCCACTGTCACAACAGGAACCCAATGGGTCCACGGGTCGTCTAGTAGCTATTAAAAATTTCCAGCCTCTATTTCTACATGGTGCAGCTATTCACTGTCTCAAAGTCTCAGAGATCTGGGTTCAGTCCTAACCTCCAGTGTGCAATCTGCACATTGCCCCTTACCCGTGTGGGGGTCCTGTGTGCTCTCCCACATACGAGTAGATTCGTAGGCGAAACTGTAATTTGCCCTTGGGTGAAGGTGATCTTTTGCAATATGTTTAAGAATCAATGTGCTCTCGGTCACACTGCAGTAATACAGAGCACACCTTCATCGACACTACTTCCAAATAATATCATGGAAAATAATAGCCCTGGGGAACTCCGCATGTCATATTTGTCCGCTCTGTAATTACCTATAGAAGGGAGACACAAAATGCTAGAGTAACTCAGCGGGTCAGGCAGTATCTCTGGTGCTGGTTTAAAACACAGGTAGATGCTGCCTGACCCGCTGAGTTACTCCAGCATTTTTGTGTCTACCGTGGAAAATATATTACATATATGGAAAATAATGTTCACTTTACATAGAGCATAGAACAGTACAGCACAGGAATGGACCCTTCGACCCACAATCTTTGTACCGAACATGCTGCCAAATTAAACTGATCTCACCTGTCTGTACATGATCCATATCTCTCTATTCTTTGCACTTCCAAGTGCCTATCTAAAAGCCTCAAACACCACTATCACGGCCTCTGGCAAAGTGTTCCAGGCCCCTACCACACACCGTGTAAAAAAAAAAACACACTATGGCTATGCCCACTAGTGTTGGGCATTTCCACCATGGGGAAAAAGATTCTGACTGTCTACCCTATCTATGCCTCTCATAATTTCATATACTTCCATTAAGAATCCCCTCAACCTTCCTCAGAAACAGAGTGGCCAAAACTTGTACTCCAATTGATTAAAAAAACCTCACTCGCATTATTTACTTCCTGAAGGCCTACATTCCTTTACCTTAAGGTAACCATTTAGAGTTAGAGTCAGAGCATTGAAACAGACCCTTTGATCGAACTCGTCCATGCCAACCGTGTCCCTTCTAAGCTAGTGCGAGTTTGGGCCATATTCCTCTAAACCTTTCCTATCTACATTTTTGTCCATTATTACTGAAACACTTCAACTAAGTCAGAACTGGTATTACCAACTCAAAGCAAACAAAATTATACATGTTGGAAAATTGAAATAAAATAAATAACTAAAATAAATACTCAGCCGGTTAGGCAGAATTTTCAAAGAGGAAGAATCCAGCTTTTAAAATCAACAAACAGAATATTTACTCAATCTTTGGCATTTTAACCTACATTAGCACATTGAAATTAAAAATAGAAATGTTTATCTTTAGAATTGAGGAATTAATGTACACCAATCTATATACCAAAACTCTCGTTTGTTATCTTGTTTGTGACTGAACTTCAGCCAAAACTGTACACGATAGCGCGACAGTTTTAGGCCCACCTTACTCACCATTGTCACTTTAGTGATAATGCAAGTAGTTTTATTGAAATCGGTGTTATATTTTTAAAGTTATTCACATTTCAAAGTTTAAAAGGAGGGGGGAGTGGGGGACAAGGGAGTTGAGGAGAGAGGGAGGGAGGACAGGGTGCTGCACAAATGCAGGAGAGGTTTGGGCCCAACAGGTCCACTTGGTCTAGTAGTCAATTAACAACCAGAATTATTTTTATAATTTCCAGTGTAAATCTATAAATTGTGCATTTTTACCAAGAAACAATGCAGAGGTTTATCTGCTTCACCAATTGGCACGTTTTAACTTTAAAAACTTAACTTTAAAGTTTAAAAAAAACTTCAGATACAAGGCTATTAAAAAATAAACCCTTGGAATTTTTTGGGGATTACTTTTTCACACAGAGTGGTGGGTGTATGGAACAAGCTGCCAGAGGAGGTTATTGAGGCTGGGATTATCCCAACGTTTAAGAAAGTTAGACAGGTACATGGATAGGATAGGTTTGGAGGGATATGGACCGAATGCAGGCAGGTGGGACTAGTGTGGCTGGGACATGTTGGGTTGAAGGGCCTGCTTCCACACCGCATCACTCAATGACTCTAAACACAAGTGTCAGGCAAAATATCTGCAGAGATATAGTTATTGTTACAGGTAAAAAATTATTTACCCAAAATATTAACGAGATTTTTCAAGCCGCAGGAAACGTTTGGTGTTTGCGTCAAAACAAAACAAGCAAAATTTGAGTTATGTTCCAGTTAATCAAACATTTTAATAAACCAAAAAGTTCAAGACAATTTACAAACTAAATTAATTTGACGAAACAAAAGAAAGGGAACAGGAAAAAAAAAAGAACTAAAATGTTTATGTACATAAACTTCAATGGATGCAAGATTAAGTTTTCAGGTAACTTGAGATACCTTCCTGCCTTAGTTCCATGTCACAACCCTATGTTGTGGGTAAAAATATACAAAACAGCATTATTCTGCATGGAAAATAATTCTGCATCAAGATGGCATCTGTTGTGGACCTGCTGCGACAGAAGGCAAACTGCAGTGGATCAAGGCTGTCTGGGAGGCTGGAGTTTAGGTGCAACATCACCAGTCGCTCAAAGCAAATGTATCCAATAATTGTTCAAACATATTTTTGCACATTCACAAAATCATGTTATTTTGATGAACTTTATGCCCCTGCTTTAATGTATTAAAATAGCTTCTAACATTTTCCCTCCGACAGGTCATTTCTATTTCAGCTCAACACTGCTTACCAATGTTTTTTTGGCAATATATATGACATCCAATGTTAATAGCCTTCATGGTCGGAAAGATTGCAAAACCAGTTACAAAGCTATTGGACTGTATGTCATTTTGCAGCAAGTATTAGAGAAGAATTTCTGGGGGGCAATAAATTTGAGGAAGTGTTCATTAACGACTCAACCAGGAGGGACAAGGCAGGAAAAAAGGCAAAGTATAGTCGCAGATGCTGCTTCTTGCATTTTTCTTGGAGCCAACATGCAGCGAAAGGCGTGGAGCTGTCTGGTAGACAGGTTTTTATGCTGAGGACTTCATCTTTACATAGCCTTTGTCAGGTAAGGTAAAGGTAAATCTACACCAAGTCTGGTGGAAGTGTTTTGGCCACGGGAAGGAAACAATTGAGAAGGCAACGAATTTCCCCATGAAATACATTGGCACTTTGAAGGTGATGGTGAATTTCATCTTCCATGACATGAGCATACATGTACTATAATGCACAAATAGCCTCAATGGTAAAACATATACCAAACATTCAAAGATCAGTCTGAAGAAGGGTCTCGACCCAAAATGTCACCCATTCCTTCGCTCCAGAGATGCTGGCTGACAGGCCCAAATGGCCTACTGCACCTATTGTCTAACTACTTAAATGCCCTTGGACCAGCCTTCAAAAGCAATTTATTATTTATTGTGGGGTGCTAGGAAAATGACAAGAATATAGATACAGCTTGGTTAAGTGGATGGATGAGGACGCGGCTGAGGGAAAGCAATGAGAAAATAATTTGAGAACATTTTGATTTAAAATAGAAAGTTTTTTTTTCAAATGCTGAGAGATTGAAAGGTGTTATATTCAAGGGGAATTGGGTGTCCATGCACATGAACCATTTAAAGTTAACATGAGGTACAACAGGCAATAGACCTTTATTACAAGAGAACAAGAACCTTTTCCAATTACATAGGGCATTGATGGGACTGCTTCCGGAATACAGGCCTGCTCTCCCTATCCAAAGGCAGATTTAGAACAGAACAGTGATAAGGGGTTTGACATTCAAGGAGAGATTAAGCAAACGGTAGCCATCTTTTCTTAAGGGGCTTGATAACTTCCTTCTGTTCATTATGCTTACATAATGCTTATATATTATTACATTATGCTTATATATCGTTTTTAAGTTTAGAAACATACGATACTGTTACATTAAAATGCATGAGATTCTGCAAGGGTTTGACAGGGTAAATACATGAGGAAGGTTTCTCCTAGCAGATGTCAAGAACCAGGGGTCATAATCTCAGAATAAGCGCTTAGTTATCTGCCACAGGAGAGAAGATAGGTCTTCACTCAGATGGTGACATTTATTTGGAATTCTCTGCTAACAGGACTGTCAGGGCTCAGTCATTAAATGCGTTCAGAAGAGATTGATGGACGTTAGCTATTACAGGATATGGGTAAGTGCTAAAATGTGGTGCAAATTAAAATATCAGCCATGATCTTATTTAATGGTGTTGAAGGCCCCCCGGAGCTAATGACCTACTCTTGCCTCCACTAATGTTCATGTGGCTACAATAAAAGCACATGAGTTAAATGATTCATCAAAATAATGTACTAAAAGTACCAGTCTTATTCAGAAGGCCCCCTGCTTCAAATGGAAAACTCAACAATGGAAAAACAAAATGGACGTACAATTGACTGTAGCTGCTGATAACTGTAGCAAAAAAAAAGAGCAGCTGGAGGATGTTGGCGGGTCAGGCAGCATCTGTGGAAGGAAATGAATAGTCGATGTTTCAGGTTGAGAGCAAGGGGAAGTAGCCAGTATAAAGAGGTGGAACAAGTGCTCACAAGGGCTAACTGGACAGTCGGGGGTAATTGATTGGTAGGCGTCAGGTGGGGGTGGGTGGGGACAGTGACAGAGGTTGGGAGGAGATGAGTGGTAATAAGTGGGAGGTGATAGTTTAGTACTAAGCTAAACGCAAGTGGAGTACACAAGGTCGCTGATTTTGTAATCTGATAACAATAGAAAGTGAAGAATGGAATCAAATGTGGACGGTTGGTGACAAATAGGAACAGTGGGAGGGGAGCAGTAGAGGGTGGAAAGGAGGTCCATTGAGATGTGATTGGTGGGGTGGGAAACGCAACAGTGATAAGGGGCTGGGGACTAAGATGGGCATGTGTGAGAAGACTAGGAGGAGAGTGAAAAAGGACAAAGGCAGTGTGGGAACAGGAAGGGGAATTAAAATGACTAGCAACAGGGAAATGCAGCGGCCACAGGAGACAGAGCAGAGGAACTAGTTAAATTGGTCGCCTAGTCTGCATTTGGAATTTTCACATAGGTATATGGAACGTGCTGCCAGAAGAGGTCATTATGACAGGTACAATTACAACTTTTAAACGTGTTTTGGACAGCTACATGGATAGGAAAGGTTTAGAGGGATGTCGGTCAAACACAGATAAATGGAAATAGCATGGATGGGGCATTTGAGTCGGCACAGATGAGTTGCGCCGAAGGGCCTGTTTCCGTGTTATATGACTCGTAATATCCCTGCACATCTGGTAACCAAGTTACCAGGGACTATAGAAATTACTCCAAGTGACAGATCAGCCCCAAACATCTATTAATAAGAGATCACATTCCATGGATACAATCAATCATTTCATTAGAACTCTAACCAAACTCAATGTTGGCAACTTAATATAGGAAAGGATTAAAAGGGCTCCCGCAGCTACAGGAATGTATTCATATCATATCATCATATATATACAGCCGGAAACAGGCCTTTTCGGCCCTCCAAGTCCGTGCCGCCCAGTGATCCCCGTACATTAACACTATCCTACACCCACTAGGGACAATTTTTACATTTACCCAGCCAAGTATTCTACTGCATTAACTATAATTTTATTTGTGTAATTAGCGATACCACAACGAAAAGCTTTATTCATATTTAAATATATTTTTTAACAAACATATCCACCTTTTAAAACAAATATGGAAAAGACCTTGCCACATCAGCACCGATATTTAACCATCAGTGCAGTATCATGCACCATTTACATATTTTTACATTGTCTGACTTGATCAACCCATGGGAACTAAGTACGAGGTGGATCTATTACATCCCACCCCATGATTTAATAATGTCCCAGGTCTTCTTGTAGAGGAATTATAAACAAATGAGCACAATCAGGATAGGGTGGGAAGAAGAGATCCTTGTTTAATAATCATTTAGGATACAACTATAATCACGTCAATGCTCTCCTCGTGACTGAGTCCTCACCACTTCAGTTTTTGTGCAAAATGGCCATTCTACAAATCACTTGAGGGCTATCTAATGCTGGCAAGTTACCCACTGAAGGAGAAAAGAATTAGGAAAAACATTAAATGAACAACGCTGTAACATTTTAAAAGTGTGCAACTTTATTAGACTTGATTCCTCTGCAATGTTTATACTGTATTAAATTAAATATAAATAGTCAAATTGAAAAGACTAATTCTGTAATTCTTGTGGTTGCCTACTGCGAGTGCAGGCAAAATGCTGAAGTTTTATGGAAGTAATTGTGTAATACGGTATACCTGTAAAATAACATTTAACTATGGTAACAATAAATTATTTCCATAAACTTCAGCATTTTGCCTGCACTCACAAGAGTAGGCAATCACAAGAATAGGCAATACTACAAACAGTTTAAGAGACTGACATTGCAGGCACTCCTAGGACTGCATTAGCCGTAACTCATGAAGTCATGTGAGAAGGATGTTGGTTGTAACCCCTTTCAGAATGAACAAAATCTAGGTTCATACTTCATAGTTCATACTTCTGTGCAAGATTTCCTCAGTACCATCGCAGGTGGATGCCTTCCAGAAAAATGAGGTACACAAGTTACCCCATTAATAGCAGTTGAGTTTTTGCTGAATTTTAACCACCATCTTAACTACCATTAACTTAACTAAAAATAGTCAATTAGTCATTCTCACGTGACTATTTGTAAAGCTTGTTGCTTTTGTGTCATAACACGAGTCTGCTCTGGAAAAAGTCCAATTTTAACAAAGATGCAAATATAAATCCCAATGCTTATAAAAGGTATTGTTTTAATTAAAGATAGACACAAAGTGCTAGAGTAACTCAGCAAGTCAGGCATCATCTCTGAAAAAATGGATCGGTGACGTTTTGGTTCAGGACCTTTCTTCAGTCTGATTGTAGGGAGAGGAGCTGGAAGCAAGGACACAAAATGTTGGAGTAACTTGATTCCCATTCCCCCCTACAATAAGTCTGAAGAAGGGCTCTGACCTGAAACATCATTTATCCATTTTCTCCAAAGATGCTGCCTGACCTGCTGAGGTACTCCAGCACTTTGTGCCTATCTTTAGTATAAGCCAGCATCTGCAGTTCATTTTTATTACATACTGTTTTTAACTACTTTGTTCAACACTTGTCAAGACTGCTAGTAAATGAACAATGTGCCAAGACACTTTTGTTTAGTTTAGTGATACAGCAAGAGGCCAGAAGTTACAGAAAGAGGCCCTTTGGCCCAAACTCCATATCAACCATCTGTTCATACAAGTTCCACATTATCCCACTTTCTCACCCACTAGGGGGAATTTACAGAGGTCAAATGAACCTACAAACTGTATATCTTTGGAATGCAGGAGGAAACCAGAGCACAAGGAGGAAACACACGTGGTTACAGGGAGAACGTACAAACTCTATATAGATTGCACCCAATGTCAGGATTAAGATAGAAAAAAGTTGCAGGAATAGGCCATTCAGCCCTTCGACCCAGCACCGCCATTCAATCTGATCATGGCTGATCATCCAAAATCAGAACCCCGTTCCTGCTTTCTCCCCATATCCCTCGTTTCCATTAGCCCCAAGAGCTATAACTAACTCCCTCTTGAATACATCCAGTGAATTGGCCTCCACTGCCTTCTGTGGCAGAGAATTCCACAGATTTACAACTGTGTGAAAAAGTTTTTCCTCATCTCATTCCTAAATGGCCTAGTCCTAAGTGACTACAAGCCCAGTCGATCCATTCTTTCATCATACGACAGTCCCGCCATTCCAGGAATTAACCTGGTGAACCTACGCTGCACTCCCTCAATAGCAAGAATGTCCTTCCTCAAATTAGGAGATCAAAACGGCCCACAATATTCCAGGTGTGGTCTCACCAGGGCCCTGTACAACTGATTGAACCCAAGTCTCTGGTGCTGTGAAGCAGCAGCCTTTCCAGCTGTGCCACCCTTTTCAGGAAAGATCCTTTGCCACTACTTCATATCTCAAGAAGAGTGTTCATTCAAAATGAAAAACGTTCATTACTATTGGGCAGCATGGTGGCCCAGTGGTAGAGTTGCTGCCTCACAGTACTGGAGACCTGGGTTTGATCCTGACTACAGGTGCCGTCTATACGGAGTTTGCACGTTCTCCTTGTGATCGCACGGGATTTTTCTGGGTGCTCCAGTCTCCCCTCACATTCCAGACATGCAGGTTTGTAGGTTAATTAGCTTCTGTAAATTGTCCCAATGTGTGTAAGATAGAACTAGTCTGCATGTAATTGCTGGTCAGTGTGGACTCAATGGGCTGAAGGGCTTCTCCATGCTGCATCTCTAGACTAAATTTTAAAAGCCGGTTTAAATATATGCTATATACCTCACAGTTGAATAGACTAATAAATATTTGCAAATATTTCACATTAAATCATTAATGCTCTGAATTGTACAAGAACCATTATAAAATGTTAAAGTATTTCAGCTATCCCCCGGCAGCAGACCTGGCTCGCCCACCGCAGAACCAGCAAACCCACCCTGAAGAGGGAGGCCACCGAGAAGCCCTGCTGCTCCCTGATGACCGTAGAACTGAAGAGGGAGGAGTCAGCGGACACAAAAACAAAGGGCCGGTAAGATCTTACCTCCCGCACCCTCAAGGTCAGCTGCAGAAGGTGCCTCTCGAGCATAAAGGCTGAATGGTGGCCGGGCGAGGAGAGGGATGACGGTCTGCTGGCCAATCTGGATCAAGGTGACAGCTTGAGGCCCTGCAGTTGTCTGGGGCTCAACTGGAGCTGCTTCAGGAGGCTGAGGGTGCAGACCAAACGCAGCCTGCAGCAGCATGGAGTGGTGGAGGATGCCTACAGCTTCGCTTGGCCAGGCCAATCTTGCAACGCCACCAGGACTATGGGCCTTTATGGCCAATGACTTACAGCAACTTCGACTTTGAAAATGGCGCCAAAACCTGGTAACCCTTGTATTTGGTCTCAGTGGACCATTTCTATGTACTTTGTACTTAATCTGGGATTGCATTTATGTAGAGTGATAATTTACAGAACTGTATGCCAAACGAACTTCACTGTACCTCAGTATGTGATAATACAGAACCATTGAATCATATGCAATATTAAAATGAAAGATAGCAACATGGCTCCGATAGAATGCAATTCCTATCATCTTTACACTTAAGGCCTTTCATGTGAATGGCACAAAATTCCCCACAAGGAGGGAGAGAAATTGATCTACGATGTCCTCATTTATCGTAGCAACTTGTAAAAGACCACAAATATCTCTGTCATATGATATCATGACTAAACACATTAGTATTAAAGGTTCCCAAGTAGAACAAGTTCATTTTCAAATTCTGTTCCAGGCACCCCAGATTTTTATGTTCCAACACAATTAAATTCTATTACAAATTGAGATATGTAATAGGAAAAAAATCACATGTGGTTAAAGTGCACATTGTCAGATTTTATGAAAGGCCAGTTTTATACATTTTGGTTTCACCATGTAGAAATTGCAGCAGTGTTCATACATAGTCCCTCCACTTCAGGGCAGCATAATGTTTCGGACACATGACTTTACAGGCGTTTGTAATTGCTCAGGTGTCTAATTGCCTCCTTAATGCAGGTATAAGAGAGCTCTCAGCACCTCGTCTTTCCTCCAGTCTTTCCATCACCTTTGGAAACTTTTATTGCTGTTTATCAACATGAGGACCAAAGTTGCGCCAACGAAAGTCAAAGAAGCTATTATGAGACTGAGAAACATGAATAAAACTGTTATAGACATCAGCCAAACCTTAGGCTTACCAAAATCAACTGTTTGGAACATCATTAAGAAGAGAACACCGGTGAACTTACTAATCGCAAATAGACTGGCAGGCCAAGGAAGACCTCCACAGCTGATGACAGAAGAATTCTCTCAATAATAAAGAAAAATCCCCAAACACCCGTCCGACAGACCAGAAACACTCTTCAGGAGTCAGGTGTGGATTTGTCAATGACCACGGACGGCTGAAGACTTCATGAACAGAAATACAGCTACACTGCAAGATGCAAACCACTGGTTAGCTGCAAAAATAGGGTGGCCAGGTTACAGTTTGCCACAAAGTACTTAAAAGAGCAACCACAATTCTGGAAAAAAGGTCTTGTGGAGAGATGAGACAAAGATGAACTTAGATCAGAGTGATGGCAAGAGCAAGATATGGAGGAGAGAAGGAACTGCCCAAGATCCAAAGCATACCATCTCATCTGTGAAACAGTGTTGAGGGGTGTTATGGCCTGGGCATGTATGGCTGCTGAAGGTACTGGCTCGCTTATCTTCATTGATGATGCAACATACTGATGGTTGGTGGTAGCATAATGAATTCTGAAGTGTATAGACACATCCTATCTGCCCAAGTTCAAACAAATGCCCCAACGGTTCATTCTACAGCAAGACAATGATCCCAAACAGACTGCTAAAGCAACAAAGGAGTTTTCAAAGCTAAAAAATGATCAATTCTTGAGTAGCCAAGTCAATCACCTGATCTGAACCCAATTGAGCATGCCTTTTATATGCTGAAGAGAAATCTGAAGGGGACTAGGCCCCAAAACAAGCATAAGCTAAAGATGGCTGCAATACAGAGCATCACCATAGAAGACACCCAGCATCATGGTGATGTCCATGAATCACAGACTTCAAGCAGTCATTGCATGCAAAGGATATGTAACAAAATACTAAACATGACTAATAATGTCTTCCTAGTTGTTGACTTCCCTCAAGATTCAAGATATCTTTATTTGTCATCCAAAAAACAAGTTTTTTGGACGAAATTTAGTCACCCACAGTCCAATAATAAAAGCAATAAAACAAGCAAATTACACAACCCCAACCAACACACAAAAAAAAAAAGAAAAAGAAAAGACAGTGTCCATCCTTATCTGTATCCCTTAATTTTTATAAACCTCTACAAGGTCACTCCCTAAGCCTCCTTCACTCTAGAGAAAACTGTCACAGGCTGTCCAGTTAAAAAAGATTCAATAGACAATAGACAATAGACAATAGGTGCAGGAGTAGGCCATTCAGCCCTTCGAGCCAGCACCGCCATTCAATGCGATCATGGCTGATCACTATCAATCAGTACCCCGTTCCTGCCTTCTCCCCATACCCCCTCACTCCGCTATCCTTAAGAGCTCTATCCAGCTCTCTCTTGAAAGCATCCAACGAACTGGTCTCCACTGCCTTCTGAGGCAGAGAATTCCACACCTTCACCACCCTCTGACTGAAAAAGTTCTTCCTCATCTCCGTTCTAAATGGCCTACCCCTTATTCTCAAACTGTGGCCCCTTGTTCTGGACTCCCCCAACATTGGGAACATGTTATCTGCCTCTAATGTGTCCAATCCCCTAATTATCTTATATGTTTCAATAAGATCCCCCCTCATCCTTCTAAATTCCAGTGTATACAAGCCCAATCGCTCCAGCCTTTCAACATACGACAGTCCCGCCATTCCGGGAATTAATCTAGTGAACCTACGCTGCACGCCCTCCATAGCAAGAATATCCTTCCTCAAATTTGGAGACCAAAACTGCACACAGTACTCCAGGTGCGGTCTCACCAGGGCCCGGTACAACTGTAGAAGGACCTCTTTGCTCCTATACTCAACTCCTCTTGTTACGAAGGCCAACATTCCATTGGCTTTCTTCACTGCCTGCTGAACCTGCATGCTTCCTTTCATTGACTGATGCACTAGGACACCCAGATCTCGTTGAACTCCCCCTCCTCCTAACTTGACACCATTCAGATAATAATCTGCCTTTCTATTCTTACTTCCAAAGTGAATAACCTCACACTTATCTACATTAAACTGCATCTGCCATGTATCCGCCCACTCACACAACCTGTCCAGGTCACCCTGCAGCCTTATTGCATCTTCCTCACAATTCACACTACCCCCCAACTTAGTATCATCTGCAAATTTGCTAATGGTACTTTTAATCCCTTCGTCTAAGTCATTAATGTATATCGTAAATAGCTGGGGTCCCAGCACCGAACCTTGCGGTACCCCACTGGTCACTGCCTGCCATTCCGAAAGGGACCCATTTATCCCCACTCTTTGCTTTCTGTCTGTTAACCAATTTTCTATCCATGTCAGTACCCTACCCCCAATACCATGTGCCCTAATTTTGCCCACTAATCTCCTATGTGGGACCTTGTCGAAGGCTTTCTGAAAGTCGAGGTACACCACATCCACTGACTCTCCCTTGTCAATTTTCCTAGTTACATCCTCAAAAAATTCCAGTAGATTTGTCAAGCATGATTTCCCCTTCGTAAATCCATGCTGACTCGGAACGATCCCGTTACTGCTATCCAAATGCTCAGCAATTTCGTCTTTTATAATTGACTCCAGCATTTTCCCCACCACTGATGTCAGACTAACTGGTCTATAATTACCCGTTTTCTCTCTCCCTCCTTTCTTAAAAAGTGGGATAACATTTGCTATTCTCCAATCCACAGGAACTGATCCTGAATCTATAGAACATTGAAAAATGATCTCCAATGCTTCCACTATTTCTAGAGCCACCTCCTTAAGTACTCTGGGATGCAGACCATCAGGCCCTGGGGATTTATCAGCCTTCAGTCCCATCAGTCTACCCAAAACCATTTCCTGCCTAATGTGGATTTCCTTCAGTTCCTCCATCACCCTAGGTTCTCCAGCCCCTAGAACATTTGGGAGATTGTGTGTATCTTCCTCAGTGAAGACAGATCCAAAGTAACGGTTTAACTCGTCTGCCATTTCTTTGTTCCCCATAATAAATTCCCCTGCTTCTGTCTTCAAGGGACCCACATTTGCCTTGACTATTTTTTTCCTCTTCACGTACCTAAAAAAACTTTTGCTATCCTCCTTTATATTATTGGCTAGTTTACCCTCGTACCTCATCTTTTCTCCTCGTATTGCCTTTTTAGTTAACTTTTGTTGCTCTTTAAAAGAGTCCCAATCCTCTGTCTTCCCACTCTTCTTTGCTATGTTATACTTCCTCTCCTTAATTTTTATGCTGTCCCTGACTTCCCTTGTCAGCCACAGGTGTCTCTTACTCCCCTTAGAGTCTTTCCACCTCTTTGGAATAAATTGATCCTGCAACCTCTGCATTATTCCCAGGAATACCTGCCATTGCTGTTCTACCGTCTTCCCTGCTAGGGCCTCCTTCCAATCAATTTTGGCCAGCTCCCGCCTCATGCCTCTGTAATCCCCTTTGCTATACTGTAATACCGACACTTCCGATTTTCCCTTCTGCCTTTCCATTTGCAGAGTAAAACTTATCATGTTGTGATCACTGCCTCCTAATGGCTCTTTTACCTCTAGTCCCCTTATCAGATCAGGATCATTACACAACACTAAATCCAGAATTGCCTTCTCCCTGGTAGGCTCCAGTACAAGCTGTTCTAAGAATCCATCTCGAAGGCACTCTACAAACTCTCTTTCCTGGGGTCCATTTCCAACCTGATTTTCCCAGTCTACCTGCATGTTGAAATCTCCCATAACCACCGTAGCATTACATTTTTGACACGCCAATTTTATCTCCTGATTTAACTTGCACCCTAAGTCGAGGCTACTGTCTGGGGGCCTATAGATAACTCCCATTAGGGTCTTTTTACCCTTACAATTTCTCATTTCTATCCATACTGATTCAACATCTCCTGATTCTATGTCACCCCTTGCAAGGGAATGAATATCATTCCTTACCATCAGAGCAACCCCACCCCCTCTGCCCACCTGTCTGTCTTTTCTACACTCCAGTCCCAGCAACATCTTTGTGAATCTTTTTTTTTGCAGTCTCTCTAGCTTAGTCACATTCTTAGAGTCTTAGAGTGATACAGTGTGGAAACAGACCCTTCGGCCCAGCTTGCCCACACAGGCCAACATGTCCCAGCTACACTAGTCCCATCTGCCTGCACAGGGTCCATATCCCTCCAACCCTGTCCTATCCATGTACCTGTCTAACTGTTTCTTAAATGTGGGGATAGTCCCAGCCTCATCTACCTCCTCTGGCAGCTTGTACCGGACACTCACCACTCAATATGTGAAAAGTTATCCCTCAGATTCCTATTAAAAAAATTTCCCCTTCACTTTGAACCCAAGTCCTCCACTCTGGACAAGAGACTCTGTGCATTTATCTGATTTATTCCTCTCATGATTTTGTACCTTCTTCTTCTTAAATAAGGTACAAAATCATGAGAGGACTAGATCGGGTAAATCCTCTCATGATTTTGTATCTCTATAAGATCACCCCTCATCCTCCTGCACCTCAAGAAATAGACACCCAGCTTACTCAACCTCTTCCTATAGCTCACACCCTCTAGTCATGGCAACATCCTCTGAACCCTTTCAAGCTTGATAATATCTTTCCTATTACATGGTGCCCAGATCTGAATACAATATTCTAAATGCGGTCTCACCAACATCATATACAACTGCAACACGACGTCCCAACTCTATACACTGACTGATGAAGGCCAAAGTGCCAAAAGCCTTTTTGACCACCTTATCTATCTGCGACTCGACTTTAAGGGGACCATGCACCTGCACTCCCAGATCCCTCAGCTCTAGAACACTCCACAGAGGCCTACCATTCACTGTGTAGGTCCTGTCCTTGGTGGACATCCCAAAATGCAACACCTCATACTTCACTGTATTAAATTCCATCAACCATTCCTCAGCCCATCTGGCCAAACGATCCAGATCCTGCTGCAATCTTTCACAACCATCTTCACTATCTGCAAAACCACCCTCTTATGTATCATCAGCAAATTTGCTAACCTTACCCTGTATGTTCTCATCCAAATCATCGGTGTGGATAACAAACAGTAACAGGCCCAACTAGTCACAGACCAAGAAGCAACCTTCCACCATCACCATCTGCTTCCTTCCAAGGAGCCAATTTGCTATCCAGTCAGCTATCTCTCCTCAGATGTCATGTGATCTAACCTTCCAGAGCAGCCTACCATGCAGAACCTTGTCAAATACCTTACTGAAATCCATGTATGCAACATCTACAGCTCTGCCCTCATTGATTTCTTTGAAGACGTGAACAAAAAAGTCGATCAGATTAGTGAGACCAGTCCTCCCACGTATAAAATCATGCTGACTATCCCTAATGAGCCCTTGCCCATCCAAATGACTGTATAACCTATTCCTCAGAATACTCTACAGTAACTTTCCAACTACAGATGTTAAGGTTACCGACCCATAGTTCCCAGCATTTTCCCTGCAGCCCTTCCCGAAAAGAGGCACAACATTTACCACTGTCCAGTCTTCCGGCACCTCTCCTGTATTTAAGGACGACTCGTAAATTTCAACCAGGGCTCCCGCAATTTTCTCTTCTTATAGTACATCAACCAGAACTGCACATATTCCAGTGCTGTATCACAACTGTAACATTACATCTCAACTTTTGTATTCAATTTCCCGTCTGATGAAAGTAAGTGTGCCGTATGCTTTCCTCACCAATCTGTCTACATGTGTTACCACATTCAGGGAACTATGTACTTGTGCCCCATACGTTTCTCAGTTCTACAACACCTTCAGAGCCCTGACATTTACACTATACCTCTTGCTCTGGTTTAACTTCCAGTGTGTATTTAAAACACACTCACACTTGTCCGATTTGCTCACGTTCCCAATTGCTCTACATCCTGTTGTAAGCCTAGACAACCTTCTTCACTGTCTACTACATTTTGGTGTTAATCAGCACACTCACTAATCATGTCATCTACATTCTCATCTTATTGAAACATATTAAATTCTTAAGGGGTTGGAGAGGCTAGATGCGGGAAGATTGTTCCCGATGTTGGGGAAGTCCAGAACCAGGGGTCACAGCTTAAGGATAAGGGGGAAGTCTTTTAGGACCGAGATGAGAAAACATTTCTTCACACAGAGAGTGGTGAGTCTGTGGAATTCTCTGCCGCAGAAGGTAGTTGAGGCCAGTTCATTGGCTATATTTAAGAGGGAGTTAGATGTGGCCCTTATGGCTAAAGGGATCAGGGGGTATGGAGAGAAGGCAGGTACAGGTTACTGAGCTGGATGATCAGCCATGACCATATTGAATGGCGGTGCAGGCTCGAAGGGCCGAATAGCCTACTCCTGCACCTATTTTCTATGTTTCTAAAATTGTTCTAAAATATATGATCAATAACAGGGGACCCACTACAGATCCCAGTGGTGTACCACTGGTTACAGATCTCCAAATGTGAAAAACAACTCTCGACTACAATCCTCTAACTCCTTGCACACAGTCACTTTTGTTGCATCCAATTTACTAGCCCATCCTACATCCCTTGTGTCCTCACTTTATAGACCAGTCTACCATGCAGGATTTGATAAAAGTCTTGTTACAGTCCATGCACACAACATCCTCTGCTCTCATCAATCCTCTTGGACACCTTGTCAAAAAACTCAATAAGATTGCACTTTTACAATCAGACCCAAAACTAGCGAGTTACAACTGTTCCAAAGACGTACAGGTATGTAGGTATGTAGGTTAATTGGCTGGGTAAATGTAAAAAAAAAAAAAAAATGTCCCTAGTGGGTGTAGGATAGTGTTAATGTACGGGGATCACTGGGCGGCACGGACTTGGAGGGCCGAAAAGGCCTGTTTCCGGCTGTATATATATGATATGATAAACCAGTGATATCATTTTTGCACTGAGTAAAGTTAAACAAAAGTTATTTGACAATGTTAAACAATGGACTATTTGGGCAAAGATGACCACATTGCATCTACCAAATTTCATTACAGGCGAGGGGAGAACAATCCAATCAGTTCATAAAGTCAGTAAGGAACAGTGTTTAAATATATTAAAACCTTATTAGCCATACATATTTTGCAGGGGTATTGACAACATTGAACACTCAACTAACCAGGTAAACGTATTAAATATTGTACAATGTATAGGATTATTAAAATCAATGAAAATGAAAACTTACAGTAATTACAGCCTTACTCAGACATATTGAACCTCTACAACCGTATTCTGTTTCATCCTCAGATTTGTAGTAACTTAGGGTATTGGTTTTTAAAACCACCCATCGGTCCTGCCAGCCATGGATATAGTTGGTCCACTGAAAAGATAACACGTAATAAAATTAGTAGATTGAAAGATACTTTCACCATACAAAAAAACAAGTCAAACTTTCTCTCATTCTACAATGTCGATATATATATATATATATATATATATATATATATATATATATATATATATATATATATATATATCATTCAGTAAACTCACAAGAAAACGTATGGCGAAATAATCAAGCAGATTCAGCCAATTTCGAGATGATTAGGGGAGATGGGCACATTACTCACTCTAAGCGAGTGTTGCGTCAACACGAACACACCCGAGTTCAGAGGAAAGTTTAAAAACGATCGAGTGCATCAGCCAACACACACACTTCGGACTCGGGGTCAAATTGTAACTCAGGAGATATAAACAACGCGAAAGATTGGCAGAAACTGAACAAGTTATTTACACACACACAAAAAAAAAGAACACCACAAAATCTGAGAGAAACTCTCGGTCCACCATTAGTGACTTTTACTTTACTACAAAACCGTTTGAAAACACTAGCAGGTCTCATTACACCGCCCATCGGTGCTGAGAGTCGCTGACAGGCCTTGGGAGCTGCAAGGCAAAACCTCCCTGTTACCGGGGAGACAAGACAGCCTGAAGTGGCGCAGCGGTAGAGTTGCTTCCTCCCTGAGACCCGGGTTCAATCCTGACCTCGGGTGCTGTCTATATTGAGTTTGTACGTTCTCCCTGTGACCGCGTGGGTTTTCTCCGGGGCGCTCCGGTTTCTCCTCTCACACTCCGAAGACGAGTTGGTTAATTGGCTTCGATAAATATTGCAAATTGTCCCCAGTGCAGTGCGTATTGGATAGTGTTAGTGTGCGGGGATCGCCGCTGGTCGGTGGGCCGAAGCAAGGGCCTGTTTCCGCGCTGCTGCAACGATTGAAACTAAACTAGTTAAACAGATAGAGGTGGTTTACTGTCTGCTCCCGCTCGGCGGAGCCGGGGAAGAGCAGCAGCAGGAGGAGGCTGTGTGTGGACGTTAATGGGCCGTGGCCGACACACACACACAAGCAAGCAATAAGGGAGGGAGAGGGGGGAAAGGAGGGGAGAGGGGGGGGAAGGAGGGGAGAGGGGGGGGAAGGAGGGGAGAGGGGGGGGGAAGGAGGGGAGAGGGGGGGAAGGAGGGGAGAGGGGGGGGAAGGAGGGGGAAGGAGGGGAGAGGGGGGGAAGGAGGGGAGAGGGGGGGAAAGGAGGGGGGAAGGAGGGAGAGGGGGGGAAGGAGGGAGAGGGGGGGGAAGGAGGGAGAGGGGGGGGAAGGAGGGAGAGGGGGGGGAAGGAGGGAGAGGGGGGGGAAGGAGGGAGAGGGGGGGGAAGGAGGGAGAGGGGGGGAAGGAGGGAGAGGGGGGGGAAGGAGGGAGAGGGGGGGGGAAGGAGGGAGAGGGGGGGAAGGAGGGAGAGGGGGGGGAAGGAGGGAGAGGGGGGGAAGAGGGGGAAGGAGGGAGAGGGGGGGAAGGAGGGAGAGGGGGGGAAGGAGGGAGAGGGGGGGGAAGGAGGGAGAGGGGGGAAGGAGGGAGAGGGGGGGGAAGGAGGGAGAGGGGGGAAGGAGGGAGAGGGGGGAAGGAGGGAGAGGGGGGAAGGAGGGAGAGGGGGGGAAGGAGGGAGAGGGGGGGAAGGAGGGAGAGGGGGGGAAGGAGGGAGAGGGGGGGAAGGAGGGAGAGGGGGGAAGGAGGGAGAGGGGGGGAAGGAGGGAAGGGGGGAAGGAGGGAGAGGGGGAAGGAGGGAGAGGGGAAGGAGGAAGGGAACGAGGGAGGGTAGCGGTGAGGAGATTCCCTCACAGAGAGAGGGACAGGGACAGGGGGGTGGAGGGGGGCTCACCTTGCTCAGTATCCCGCACAGCTCAACAGGCGGCCCCGACTCGGTGTCCAGATCCTCGGAGGAGGAGGAATTCCAGCTCTGGTTGTCCGACATTGAGAGAGGGGGGTGAGGGTGTGGGCCGCGGCCCGGTGAGGGAGGGAGGAGGAGGGGGGCAGGAGGTTGTTGTTGTTGTTGTTGTTGCCTTGGTCCAGGAGGAGGCGGCGGCCGTGTTGTCACCGGCGCTGCCGTCGCTGCTGCTGCCGTTGCCGTTGCTCTCATCGGAGCTCAAGACGCCACCATGTTTGTGACATCAGCCGCGAGACGGCGCGGGCACGAGGGAGGCGCGGGCAGGAGCGCGCGCAGGGCGGGCGGGCGGGAGGGAGGGGGGGGGGGGGAGAGCGCGAGCGCGCGCAGGGGGAGGGAGGCGCGGGCACGAGCGCGCGCAGGGCGGCCCAGCGGGAGGGGAGAGCGCGCGCGCACGGGGACGGGCGCGAACGAGCGCTCAGGGCGCTGGCTGCCGTGACGTGGGGTGCCCCCCCCCCCCAGATCTGGGCCAAGGTTCCATCAACCCAACCAACATCAAACAGCAGCAGCAGCAACAACAACAACAACAACAACAGCAGCGGTAGAGTTGCTGCCTCACAGCGCCACGGAGACCCCGGGTACGATCCTCATCACGGGTGCTTGTCTCTGACTGTACCGGAATTTGTACGTTTTCCAAGTGTCCCCCCCCCCCCAAAAGACGTGTGCAGGTTTGTACAAGTGTAAATTGTTCCCCAGTGGGTGTGTGTATATAGGATGGTGGTGTTAATGTACGGGTGATCGCTGGTCAGATAGTGCGGACCCGGTGGGCCGAAGGGCCTGTTTCGGAGCTGCACAGTATCTCTAAACTAAACCAAACAGCAGCGGCAGCAACAACTGGAGGAAACCCTACAAGATCTGCCTCTGAAACCTTTCCTCCGCACAATTTGATTGCCCAAAGAGAACATCAGTCAGACAAGTAGTTCTCCAAGTGTCCAATCTGCGAGGAAGACACAACTAAGCAAAGAAAAATATAAAACCACACATTGTATATATTTTTGTCACATGTTTCTACTCTGCAAGCCTGCGGTGTAGACAAATGTAGGTCCCTTACAAACAAAGAGACAGGTGAATTTATAATGGGGAAGCAAGGAAATGGCAGAACAGTTAAACGAGTCCCAAGGAAGACACAAACATTCTCCCAGAAATACTAGGGGACTGAGGATCTAGAGAGAGGGAGGGAGGAATTGAAGGGAATCCATATTAGTCAAGAAATGGTGTTGGGTAAAATGTTGGGACTGAAGGCAGATAAATCCCCAGGGCCTGATGGTCTGCATCCCAGAGTACTCAAGGAGGTGCCCCCAGAAATCGTGGATGCATTGGTGATCATTTTCCAATGTTCTCTCGACTCTGGATCAATTCCTTTGGACTGGAGGATAGCCAATGTAACTCCACTTTTTAAGAAAGGAGGGAGAGAGTAAACAGGGAATTATAGCCTTTGACAAGGTCCCACACAAGAGATTAGTGTGCAAAATTAGAACACATGGTATTGGGGACAGGGGATTGACATAGATAAAGAACTGGTTGGCAGACAGGAAGCAAAGAGTAGGAATTAACGGGTCCTTTTCAGAATGGCAGACAGTGACTAGCGGGGTGCCGCAAGGCTCGGTGCTGGGACCCCCGTTATTTACAATATATATTAACGATTTAGACGAGGGAATTAAATGTGAAATCTCCAGGTTTGTGGATGACACAAAGCTGAGTGGCAATGTGTGTTGTGGTGAGGATGCTATGAGGCTGCAGGGTGACTTGGATAGGTTGGGTGAGTGGGCAGATGCAGTATAATGTGGATAAATGTAAGGTTATCCACTTTGATCGCAAGAACAGGAAGGCAGATTATTATCTGAATGGTGTCAGATTAGGAAAAGGGGGGGTGCATCGAAACCTGGGTGTGCTTGTACATCAATCACTGAAAGTAAGCAAGCTTCACAGTAGGCAGTGAAGAAAGCTAATGGCAGGTTGGCCATCATTGCAAGAGGATTTGCGTTTAGAAGCAAGGAGGTCCTACTGCAGTTGTACAGGGCCCTGGTGAGACCACACCTGAAGTATTGTGTGCAATTTTGGTTTCCTAATTTGAGGAAGGACATTATTGCTATTGAGGGAGTGCAGCGTAGGTTCGCCAGGTTAATTCCCGGGATGGCGGGACTGACATATAATGAAAGAATGGGTCGACTGGGCTTGTATTCACTGGAACGTAGAAGGATGAGAGAGGATCTTATAGAAACATGTAAAATTCTTAAGGGATTGGACAGGCTAGATGCAGGAAAAATGTTCCCGATTTTTGTGGGAGTCCTGAACCAGGGGTCATAGTTTAAGAATAAGGGGTAGGCCATTTAGGACTGAAATAAGGAAAACCTTTTTCATGCAGAGTTGTGAATCTGTGGAATTCTCTGCCACAGAAGGCAGTGGAGGCCAATTCACTGTTTGTTTTCAAGAGAGTTAGATTTAGCTCTTAGGGCTAAAGGAATCCAGGGATTTGGGGAAAAAGCAGGAAAGGGGTACTGATTTTAGATGATCAGCCATGATCATATTGAATGGCGGTGCTGGCTCGAAGGGCCGATTGGCCTACTCCTGCACCTATTTTACTATGGTTCTTATTGGTGACAAGGACCCGTAAACTTCAATCCGTATTGTTGTGTATATGGGTGCAAGTACACTTTAACTATTGTACTATAACTTTGGACACATCGGTGAATCAGCCACTGGTGTAAATTGAGAAACAAGGCACTGCAGACGTTGTTTTACAAAAATTAGAACACACTCCTTCCTGCACATTGTATCTTCTGTTTGTCTGTAAATTGAGTGTTGACTATCTTAAATGTATATAAGGTTTGTTAGTAGTTTGTTCGTGAGGTCATTTATTTCATTAACTCGCATATAGTCAATACATAGAAACATAGAAAATAGGTGCAGGAGGAGGCCATTCGGCCCTTCGGGCCAGCACCGCCATTCATTGTGATCATGGCTGATCGTTCCCAATCAATACCCCGTTCCTGCCTTCTCCCCATATCCCTTGATTCCACTAGGCCCTAGAGCTCTATCTAACTCGCTCTTAAATCCATCCAGTGATTTGGCTTCCACTGCCCTCTGTGGCAGAGAATTCCACAAATTCACAACTCTGGCCGAAAAAGTTTTTCTCACCTCAGTTTTAAATGGCCTCCCCTTTATTCTAAGACTGTGGCCCCTGGTTCTGGACTCACCCAACATTAGGAACATTTTCCCTGCATCTAGCTTGTCCAGTCCTTTTATTTTTTTATATGTTTCTATAAGATCCCCTCTCATCCTTCTAAACCCCAGTGAATACAAGCCTAGTCTTTTCGATCTTTCCTCATATGTCAGTCCCGCCATCCCAGGGATCAATGTGAACCTACGTCCTTCCTCAAATTAGGAGATCAAAACTGTACACAATACTCCAGATGTGGCCTTACCAGGGCCCTATACAACTGCAGAAGAACCTCTTTACTCCTATACTGAAATCCTCTTGTTATGAAGGCCAACATTCCATTAGCTTTCTTCACTGCCTGCTGTACCTGCATGCCAACTTTCAGTGACTGGTGTACAAGGACACCCAGGTCTCGCTGGACCTCCCCCTTACATAACCTAACTCCATTGAGATAATAATCTGCCTCCTTGTTTCTGCCGCCAAAGTGGATAACCTCACATTTATCTATATTATACTGCATCTGCCACGCATCTGCCCACTCACTCAACCTGTCCAGGTCACCCTGCAACCTCCTAACATCCTCTTCACACTTTACACTGCCACCCAGCTTTGTGTCATCCGCAAACTTACTAGTGTTGCTTCTAATTCCCTCTTCCAAATCAATAGACAATAGACAATAGACAATAGGTGCAGGAGTAGGCCATTCAGCCCTTCGAGCCAGCACCGCCATTCAATGCGATCATGGCTGATCACTCTCAATCAGTACCCCGTTCCTGCCTTCTCCCCATACCCCCTCACTCCGCTATCCTTAAGAGCTCTATCCAGCTCTCTCTTGAAAGCATCCAACGAACTGGCCTCCACTGCCTTCTGAGGCAGAGAATTCCACACCTTCACCACCCTCTGACTGAAAAAGTTCTTCCTCATCTCCGTTCTAAATGGCCTACCCCTTATTCTTAAACTGTGGCCCCTTGTTCTGGACTCCCCCAACATTGGGAACATGTTATCTGCCTCTAATGTGTCCAATCCCCTAATTATCTTATATGTTTCAATAAGATCCCCCCTCATCCTTCTAAATTCCAGTGTATACAAGCCCAATCGCTCCAGCCTTTCAACATACGACAGCCCCGCCATTCCGGGAATTAACCTAGTGAACCTACGCTGCACGCCCTCCATAGCAAGAATATCCTTCCTCAAATTTGGAGACCAAAACTGCACACAGTACTCCAGGTGCGGTCTCACCAGGGCCCGGTACAACTGTAGAAGGACCTCTTTGCTCCTATACTCAATTCCTCTTGTTACGAAGGCCAACATTCCATTGACTTTCTTCACTGCCTGCTGTACCTGCATGCTTCCTTTCATTGACTGATGCACTAGGACACCCAGATCTCGTTGAACTCCCCCTCCTCCTAACTTGACATCATTCAGATAATAATCTGCCTTTCTATTCTTACTTCCAATATGGTAAACAGTTGCGGCCCAACACCGAGCCTTGCGGCACTCCACTCGCCACTGCCTGCCATTCTAAAAAGGACCCGTTTACTCGCACTCTTTGCTTCCTGTCTGCCAACCAATTTTCTATGCATGTCAACACCCTACCCCCAATATCATGTGCTCTAATTTTAGTCACCAATCTCCCGTGTGGGACCTTATCAAAGGCTTTCTGAAAGTCCAGATACACTACATTCACTGGCTCCCCTTCATCCATTTTACTTGTCACGTCCTCAAAAAATTCCAGAAGATTAGTCAAGCATGATTTCCTTTTCATAAATCCATGCTGACTTGGATTTATACTTTTACTGCTATCCAAATGCACCGTTATTACCTCTTTAATTATTGACTCCAGCATCTTTCCCACCTGCGAAGTCAGGCTAACTGGTCTGTACTTCCCCGTTTTCTCTCTCGCTCCTTTCTTGAAAAGTGGGATAACATTAGCTATCCTCCAATCCACAGGAACTGATCCTGAATCTATTGAAAATTGGAAAATGATCACCAATGCGTCCACTTTTTCTAGAGCCGCCTCCCTGAGGACCCTGGGATGCAGACCATCAGGCCCAGGGGATTGATCATCCTTCAGTCCCATTAATCTACCCAATACTATTTCTCGCCTAATGAAAATTTCTTTCAGTTCCTCTACCCCCTAGATCCTCTGTCCTCCAGTACATCTGGGAGATTGTTTGTTTCTTCCTTAGTGAAGACAGATCCGAAGTACCTGTTCAACTCTTCTGCCATTTCCTTGTTACCCATAATAATTTCACCCGTGTCTGCCTTCAAGGGACCCACATTTGACTTTGCTACTCTTTTTCTCTTAACATATCTAAAGAAGCTTTTATTGTCCTCCTTTATATTCTTGGCCAGCTTTCCCTCGTACTTCATCTTTTCAGCCCGTATTGCCCGTTTTGTTACCTTCTGTTGTCCTATGAAAGTTTCCAGCTACTCTTTGCTGTGTTATACATCTTTTCTTTTAGTTTTATTCCATCCCTAACTTCCCTTGTCAGCCACGGTTGCCTCCTACTCCCCTTAGAATCTTTCTTCTTTTTTGGAATGCAATGATCCTGCGTCTTCCGAATTATGCCCAGAAATTCCTGCCATTGCTGTTCAATCCTGCTAGGATCCCTTTCCAGTCTACCTTGGCCAGCTCCTCTCTCATGCCTTCATAGTCCCCTTTGTTCAACTGGAACACTGACACTTCCGATTTAACCTTCTCCTTCTCAAATTGCAGATTAAAACTAATCATATTATGATCACTACCTCCAAGCATTTCCTTTACCTCGAGTTCTCTTATCAAATCTGGTTCATTGGACAACACTAAATCCAGAATTGCCTTTTCTCTGGTAGGCTCTAGTACAAGCTGCTCTAAGAATCCATCTCGGAGGCACTCTACAAACTCTACAAACTCGCTTTCTTGGGGTCCAGAACCAACCTGATTTCCCCAGTCTACCTGCATATTGAAATCCCCCATCACCACAGTGGCATTACCTTTCATACATGCCAGTTTTAACTCCTGCTGCATCTTACACCCTACATCTGGGCTACTATTTGGGGGTCTGTAGATAACACCAATTAGTGTCTTCTTGTCTTTACAATTCCTCAACTCAATCCACAGTGACTCTACCTCATCAGTCCCTATGTCTTCCCTCGCAAGGGACTGAATTTCATCCCTCACCAGCAGAGCTACCCCACCTCTGCCCACCTGCCTGTCCTTTCTATAGGATGTATAACCCTGAATTTAAGTTCCCAGGCCCGATCCTCCTGCAGCCACATCTCTGTAATCCCCACAATGTCATTCTCCGTCAGGACAAATCTTTTGTTTGTTTGTTTGTTTTTATGTCTTGTTTGCTCTGTAAAGCGTCTTTGAGTATCCTGAAAAGCGCTATATAAAATAAATGTATTATTATTATTATTATTATTATTATTATTATATCCACCAACCTCTAACAGCCTCAAGCTCATCTACTTCTTATACTTTGCGCATTCATATACAATACTTTTAATACCTTACTCATCTCACCCTTCACATCGATCCCTATTACACTTGGCCACACTCTCTTATCCCTTTGTGAGCTTTCTTTCCCGTTAATTCTGGGGTCATTAACTATCCCTTTACTCTCTTTAACTCCATCCTTGACTATCCCATTTGACACCCCCCCTTACGAAGTAAGAATGGCAGAATCCGTTTCCCGAAGGACATGAATGAGCCAATGTGAATTTAGCAGCACTAAAACAGTTTTTGCGGTCAGTTTTGTAGTAAAATCCAGTTTATTAACTAAAATTAAATTCCTTAGCTGCCATGGTGGTACTTGAAAATGGGTGTCTAGATTGTTGGCCCTGGCAGCTGGATTACTGAAACACGTATGGCTGTATGGCAAATCAAATTCTTTGTATGTTTTTACATACTTGGCTAATAAATTAATTACAAAATGTTTCAAATGCTGGAAATCTGAAACAAAAACACATTGTAGGACCCATCAAAAGGTCAGGTCACATCAGTGGGCTAAGAAACAGAATTGACACTTGGATCAGAGACCTTTCAACAGGTCTGATGTGGAGTGTAGACCCAGTTTGCGAAGGTAACAATTAATTGTAAAAACTATCAGTCAGAACGAAATGATGCCAATACAAATTGAAATATAATCATCTGCTTGTGGGGGAGAAAAGGGAATTTATCTAAAACATAGAAACATAGATAGACATAGAAAATAGGTGCTGGAGTAGGCCATTCGACCCTTTGGGCCAGCACCGCCATTCAATATGATCATGGCTGATCATCTAAAATCAGTATCCCGTTCCTGCTTTTACCCAAATCCCTTGAATCCTTTAACCCATAGAGCTAAATCTAACTCTCTCTTGAAAACATCCAGTGAATTGGCCTCCACTGCCTTCTGTGGCAGAGAATTCCACAGATTCTCAACTCTGCGTGAAAAAGTTTTTCCTCATCTCAGTCCTAAATTCCCCATATTCTTAAACTGTGTCCCCTGGTTCTGGACTCCCACAAAAATCGGGAACATTTTTCCTGCATCTAGCCTGTCTAATCCCTTAAGAATTTTATATGTTTCTATAAGATCCCCTCTCATCCTTCTAAATTCCAGTGAATACAAGCCCAGTCGACCCATTCTTTCATCCTGTCAGTCCCGCCATCCCGGGAATTAACCTGGTGAACCTACGCTGCACTCCCTCAATAGCAATAATGTCCTTCCTCAAATTAGGAGACCAAAATTGCACACAATACTCCAGGTGCGGTCTCACCAGGGCCCTGTACAACTGCAGTAGGACCTCCTTGCTTCTAAACTCAAATCCTCTTGCAATGACGGCCAACCTGCCATTAGCTTTCTTTACTGCCTGCTGTACCTGCATGCTTACTTTCAGTGATTGATGTACAAGCACAACCAGGTCTTGTTGCACCCCCCCCCCCCTTTTCCTAATCTGACACCATTTAGATTATAATTTACCTTCCTGTTCTTGCCACCAAAGTGGATAACCTCACATGTATCCACATTATACTTCCCGATGTTGGGGGAGTCCAGAACCAGGGGCCATAATTAAAAAATAAGGGATAGACCATTTAGAACTGAGATGAGGAAGAACTTTTTCACCCAGAGAGTTGCGAATCTGTGGAATTCTCTGCCTCAGAAGGCAGTGGAGGCCAGTTCTCTGGATGCTTTCAAGAGAGAGTTAGAGCTCTTAAAGATATCGGAGTCAAGGGATATGGGGAGAAGGCGGGAATAGGGTACTGATTGTGGATGATCAGTCATGATCATAATGAATGGCGATGCTGGTGTGAAGGCCTACTCCTGCACCTATTGTCCATTGCATCTGCCATGCATCCCCCAACATCAGGAACATTTTATTAAACTTGATATAAACTCCTGAGGTGTATGGTGCTCAATAGGAAGATGAGGATGTCAAGGCAGCACAAAATTTATAGAGGTTTACAGCACAGAAATAGCACCCCATTAACTCTACCATGCCCAAGTCCATCTACACTTATCCCATTTAGCCACATTAGGTCTGCAGCCTTCTCTGGCAGGGAGATGCAAATACCTGCCGAGATGCTGCTTAAACATCCTAAGAGTATCTACTTTCATCGGACTCCAGGCAGCACATTCCTGACTCCAACTTTTTCTGTGTGAAAAAAGAAATCACTGTTTAGAGGATGGAATTCGGGAAAATTATAATCGGAATTAGACAGGTACATGGATAGGACAGGTTTGGAGGGATATGGACCAAGTGCAGCCAGGTGGGACTAGTGTGGCTGGGACATGTTGGCCGGTGTGGGCAAGTTGGGCCGAAGGACCTGTTTCCGCACTGTATCGCTCCATGACTGTATGACTAAGAGAAATGATTTTGGAGCTGTGGACTGATAAGTCTCTCGATTCGAATGGACCATTCCAGAATCTTCAAAATGAATTCGATAGTTAATGTATAGGTTATGCATTTGGGGAAGGCTCCGCTAGATTAGAAAACAATCCCCTTATTCGAGAACCCCTTTATTCGAGAATGGTGGGATTAAAAAAAACAGGAAATGATAGACTAGCTAGTTTAAAATCTATCATTGGGCCACTGGTGGAAGTTGTCTAGGTAGTCAGGCAAAATCAAATTAGTTTTTAAGAGATAACGTGTGTAAAAGATGTATTAGATTCAACTTTCCAGAAGATATTTGATAAGGTTCTGCATTAAAGGTTATTAAAGTTCATGATGTAGAAGCTAACATATCAGTGTGGATAGAAGATGGCAGAGAGTCATTTTCTGTTGGGCTAGATGCAACAGTGGGTGCCAGACAGAACGTTGCTTGGAGCCCAACTTTTTATGTACATAAATTGGACAAAGTCAGTAATTTTGGTCGCCAAAATTTCTGAAGATGCAAAGATAGGAAAATTGTGAAGAAGGCATAAGGTGACTACAATGGGAAAAAGATAAAGTGAGTGGACAAAGTTGGCAAATGGAGAACGAGGAGGAAAAGATGAAATGTTCCAGTTAAGTAGGATATAATAAAATTATGCATATTATCTAGATGGTGAGAGTGTGCAGAGCTCTGAGATGGAGAGGTTTAGGGTGTTCTAGTGCACGATTTGCAAAAGCCAAATATTGGTCCAGGTCCAGCAAGTAAATAAGTGAGATTGCTTATTGTGATAGGAATTGAAGACAAGTGTATCAGCAATATAGGGAATTGGCAAGGTAACAACTTGAACACTGCAGTAGACACAAAATGGTGGAATAACTCAGGCAGCATCTCTGGAAAGAATAAATGGGTGACGTCGAAACCCTTCTTCAGACTGATGTCAGGGGAGTGGGAGGGACAGAGATAGAATGTAGTCGAAAACAGTAAGACTGGTGGGAGAACTGGGAAGGGGGAGGGGATGGAGAGAGAGGGAAAGCAAGGGCTATTTGACGTTAGATAAGTCGATGTTCATACCGCTGGGGTGTAAGCTACCCAAGCAAAATATGAGGAGCTGTTCCTCCAATTGGTATCACTGCGAAGGTGTATCACTTATTTAAGGAAGGATGTTTTAATGTATTGGAAGCAATTCAGAAAAGGTTTACTCATGATACCATGTAGTAAATGTTGTCTTATGAGAAAATGTTGGACAGATTTGGCTGATACTGGCTGATGTTTAGAGGACTGTGAGGACTTGAATAAATAGAAGGCCGAGGAGTTGCAGAGGAGTTAGTGTGGAGAATTTAGAATTGAGAGGTCTCAGTTTTTAAAAATAAGGGCTCAAACCAGGCAGAGATAAAATATTTTTTGCTCTTGGAAGGTCACGTGTCTTTGGAATCATTATACCTCAAATGGTATATGTGTGCATGCTTGGCAAAGCAAAGTTCACAATGTCTGAAGAAGGGTCTCGACCAGAAACGGCACCCTTTCCTTCTCTCCAGAGATGCTGCCTGTCCCACTGAGTTACTCCAGCTTTTAGTGTCTATCTTCACAAATTCAACATGATTCTCCTTCAGTTAGTGCAGAAGGACAGCCTAGACAAGAATGGAGGATTGATCTCCTTACACTTACCCTGAGAAATGTAGCTTCAATTGAAAATGGCTTTAAAATAGAACTACAAAGTAGACAATATTCTGCTTCAGCTGTCCATATATGTGAGTCCCCATCTTCAGGTAAGTGTTGTACTGTTTGCTGAGTGCATGGCTCAGACATGGATTATTCCCGATCAGAATAAAGCTTCTGTTCTTATAATGCATATGTTATTGTGTTTTCGGTCCTCTCATTACGGTTCTGACATGTACTCCACAAGTAGACCCATGTGCATGAAATCCAGTTTCATTTGACCCAAAACTCGATTATGTACGCAAAGTATCAAGTTAGCTTGCCCACAGTAAACAATGAATCCCTTTTATTGCTTTATACACAGAAAATGTAATTATTTTTCTATTTCCTGAGTTCAACGGTGAAACACTCAGTATGAGTAAAACACAGGTGCAGTGAAAAGTGTTGCGTTAAGATTGGTGTGGTCATTTCTCAGGAAGCTTTGCCACGTGTTTAACTGTTGCGGATTTGCATACGACAGGCTGCAGTTACAGTTAAGTGGCTGACGCATTAAAGACGTGTTCCTTGATGCTTTAAGTCCAAGTGAGTTTATAGATTTTATATATATTAAGAATAAGGGTGAGGCCATTTAAGACTTAAGAATAAGGGGAAGGCCATTTTGGACTGAGATGAGGAAAAACTATTTCAACCAGAGAGTTGTAAATCTGTGGAATTCTCTGCCACAGAAGGCAGTGGAGGCCAATTCACTGGATGTTTTCATGTCAAGTCAAGTCAATTTTATTTGTATAGCACATTTAGAAACAACCCACGTTGACCAAAGTGCTGTACATCAGTTCAGGTACTAAGAACGAACATACAATGGCACACAAACATAACAGCACATACATAAACAGTTCACAGCGCCCCCTCAGAGGGCCTCAAATGCTAGGGAGTAGAAAAAGGTTTTGAGCCTGGACTTAAAGGAGTCGATGGAGGGGGCAGTTCTGATGGGGAGAGGGATGCTGTTCCACAGTCTAGGAGCTGCAACCGCAAAAGTGCGGTCACCCCTGAGCTTATGCCTAGACCGCCTGGAGATAGAGTGGTGGGTTAGAAGATTTTTGATATGGGGGGGGGGGGGGCAAGCCTGTTTAGGGCTTTGTATGTGAATAGGAGGAGCTTGAAGTTGATTCTGTACCGTACGGGGAGCCAGTGGAGAGAGGCCAGAATCGGGGTGATGTGGTCCCTTTTACGGGTACCCGTCAGGAGTCTCGCTGCAGCGTTTTGGACCAATTGCAGAGTTGGACCATGAGAGTTAGATATAGGACTTTGATATGAGAGTTAGATATAGCATTTTGGACCATGAGAGTTAGATATAGCTCTTAGGGCTAACGGAATCAAGGGATAATAGACAATAGACAATAGGTGCAGGAGGAGGCCATTCGGCCCTTCGAGTCAGCACCGCCATTCAATGTGATCATGGCTGATCATTCTCAATCAGTACCCCGTTCCTGCCTTCTCCCCATACCCCCTGACTCCGCTATCCTTAAGTGCTCTATCTAGCTCTCTCTTGAATGCATTCAGAGAATTGGCCTCCACTGCCTTCTGAGGGGATGTGGGGAGAAAGCAGGAACGGGGTGTGGAGTTTGAATGATCAGCCATGATCATATTGATTGGCAATGTTGGCTCGAATGGCCAACTCCTGCACCTATTGTTCTATGTTTCTAATGAGTATGATGGGAGTGAGTGAATGAAAAGCCGTTTTGTTTGGTAAACCTGTTGTGGGAGAAAGCGGTGAATACATTGAATGACGGTGCTGGCTCGAAGGGCCAAATGGCCTACTCTTGCACCTATTTCCTATGTTTCTATAAAGCACTCCTCCGTACATTACAAGAAGAATACAATGCAGCATGCTTTATTTCTATGCTTCTCCCAATTTTAATTTAAAGCTGAATGAGCCATGTTTAGGAATTTAACTTTTCCAGATATTTAAAGGGGAATGTGATACTTTTTTGTGAAGGTGTGCATGCTGGTCTGTTCTCGTGTTTTGGAATGATTGTAAGGGGGATGTGGGGCAGTGCTGCTACTCTCCATCCGCTCATCCCTACACCCGCTCCTATTACCATTCCTTAAACCCTCACTAACTGTGCACTGGAGCAAGGCACTAGATTTCACCAACCATTAAGTAAAACCAGCTTCCATTCGCATGAGTGGTAAACAGATCATTAGGGGTAGCAGAACAGCTTTTTCAAGACCAGATTAAAGTTTTCCACCAATTGCATTAGCCTGAGCAGGAAGAACAGGAAAGGTTAATCATTAGCTTGCATCTCTAATCTGATTTGAGCCCATTAAATAGCCTGGTCTGGCCACTGCAGGCTGGCTGTCACTGGTCATGATTTAGATTTTTTTATAGATTTAGAGATACATAGATAGATAGTCTGTCTGTCTGTGTCTGTCTGTCTGTCTGTCTGCCTGCCTGCCTGCCTGCCTGTCTGTCTCTGTCTGTCTGTCTGTCTGTCTGTCTGTCTGTCTGTCTCTGTCTGTCTCTCTGTCTCTCTCTGTCTGTCTCTCTGTCTCTCTGCCTCTCTGTCTCTCTCTGTTTGTTTGTGTGTACATGCTTATGTGTGTGCCATGCCCTCTACACAGCCAAAATGGCACACAGCAGCGTGACAATTTTAGGCCCACCCTACTCACCATTCACCCATGGTCTGAATAAACCAACTTTGTTACATTTTAAAAACAATTTACCAAATAAACTTTAATAAATGCACCCCCCCCCCCCCCCCTGCCGGGAGGACCAGCGCCCGCCCCGGCGTGTCCCATCCCTGACCTTCCTCTCGTGGTGCAGCGTGCGGCTGTGGCAGACGACCACAAGATGGCCGTCGCCCGCCGCTCGCAACCGAGCTGCAGGAGAGGCTTCGGCTCCACGCCCGGCCCACAGGAGAAATGGGGCCGAGGTTAGTGCCTTCTCCCTGTCCACTCTCGCCAACCCACGGCCTCAGGAGACACTCCCCGCCCAGCAACGGATCCATGCCATCACCACCGTTCCCCGCCGCAGATTGCAGCTGAGCTGCAGGAGACGCTTCGGCTCCACGCCCGGCCCGCAGGAGAAACGGGGCCGAGATCGGTGCCTTTTCCCTGTCCTCCCTTGCCCGCACACGGCCACGGGGGCACTCCCTGCCTGCCAACGGGTCCACGGTTGGGCTGAGGGAGGGGAGGGGGGAGAGAGGGGAGGGGGGGTGAGTAGGAGGGAATGGGGTAGGGGCGGATGGGGCGAAGGGGTGAAGGAGATGGGGAGGGGGCAAGGGAAGGGTGAAGGGGATGGGGGAGCGGTGAAGGGGATGGGGAGGGGAGGAAGGGTGGAGGAGGGAGAGGTTTGGACACAATGGGTCCACTTGGTCTAGTATCTTATAAACACGCTGTAATTTCTAGTTTAAAGGTCCTGCATAGGTTAGCAGGTCTTATAAATTATACTCTTTATCCCATATCTGTACTGTGGATGGCTTGATTGTAATCATGTACAGTCTTCTCACTCACTGGATAGCACGCACTAAAACAGATTTTCACTGTAAATTAAACTTCTCAGTCTAGGGGGAGGAAATGAAAATTAAATTAAAGTTTTTGAATAGTTATGGTTCATAAAAGTCACGCAACACTTCCAGTAATATTGCTAAATGAAATCCTGCCAGGAAGTCTGCTCTGATATTCATTGAAGTCATAATTGATATTCTGTGGCAATTCCAAATTCCCCAAAATGCTAATAAATAATTTCCCCTAGTTTCCCAAAACTATTGATCTCAATTTTAAATACATTCAATGATCAAACATCCACTGTTGACTGGGAGAGAGAATTTCAAACGTTCTTACTTTTTTGTGAAGAATTTCCTCTTTGTTTCAATTGGATATAGTTGGCCCTTTTATATTAGAAAATTGTTTTTCATTGCTTTACTGGCTGTGCTTATAAAGGTTTCAAAGGTCTGTTTATTGTCACGTGTACCAAAGGTACAGTGAAACTCGATTACCATACAGCCATACTAAAAAAAGCAACAAGACACACCACTACATAAAAGTTAACATAAACATCCACCACTGCAGATTCCCCACATTCCTCACTGTGATGCAAGGCGATAAAGTCCAAACTTCTTCCCTCTTTATTCTCCCGCGGTTGGGGCAGTCGAACCATCCGCAGTCGGGGCGATCGAAGCGATTGAAGTCAGTCCCTAACCAGGGACCGCGAGCTCCACGATGTTAAATTCCTCAAGCTCCCGCGGTTCCCAAAGTCAGTCCCCAGCAAGAGGCCGCCAGCTCCACGATGTTAGGCCGCAGTGTGGACGGAGACACGATACGGGAAAAAATCGTATCTCCGTTGAGGTAGGAGATCAAAAAAAGTTTCCCCTACCCCACCCCCCACATAAAACAAGCTAAAGAACACTAAAACATTGATTTAACACATACTAAAAAACAACAGAGAAGGAAAAGGATGAGACAGACTGTTGGTGAGGCAGCCATTGCAGTCACCACCCGGTGGATGATTGTATGCCTCTGAAAATGTTATTTCCAAGAGACCACTATTAATATCTATGAAATAAGAGCACACTGTTCTTGGACCCTCCTCGTAGGACAGTCTTTTCACTCCCCAAGTATCGGTCAAACGGTGGCCTAATCCTGTTTTGAGAAATAACACAGGTTAACTATAAGTAGTCCACCAACAAATGTGTCATGTTCCTGAAGGTAAATTAAACGGCTCGGCTGATACAAGTAGACTTAAACAATCTCACAGAACTATTCAAAGAAAAATAAGAAGAAGGATCTTTTTTTAGATTTTTAGATTTAGAGATACAGCGCGGAAACAGGCCCTTCGGCCCACCGAGCCCGCGCCGCCCAGCGATCCCCGCACATTAACACTATCCTACACACACTAGGGACAATTTTTACATTTTACCCAGTCAATTAACCTACATACCTGTACGTCTTTGGAGTGTGGGAGGAAACCGAAGATCTCGGAGAAAACCCACGCAGGTCACGGGGAGAACGTACAAACTCCGTACAGACGGCGCCCTTAGTCAGGATCGAACCTGAGTCTCCGGCGCTGCATTCGCTGTAAGGCAGCAACTCTACCGTTGCGCCACCGTGCCGCCCTTGACCCGAAACATCGCCCATTCCTTCTCTCCAGAGATGGTGCCTGTCCTGCTGAGTTACTCCAGCATTTTGTGTCTGTCTTCGATTTAAACTAGCATCTACAGTTCTTTTCCTACATATTTTGTCTGCTCCACTGCGAAATCTCCTCAAGGTATGTCTACTTTGAAGAAGTTCTCCTCCTCTCTCCGGGGCTCGACCCGAAACGTCACCCATTCCTCTCCAGAGATTCTGCCTGTTCTGCTGAGTTACTCCAGCATTTTGGGTCTTTCCTCAAAATAATACCTCTGTTTGGCTAGCAGGTTATCGTCATCCCATGGCATAAAATCATCTTAAAACGAAAAACGTTAAGGATGTGATATAGAAACTGAAAATAGTGACAATGTTCAAGAGGTGAGATGGTATCCTCTGAGCTTATTTTTGCATTTATAGTCGCGATTATCAAATCTTCATCCTTTTTCAGTTGGCACCACCAACTTTCCTCATTAGTCTCCCTAGGCTACTGTCACAGACATTCCTTCTCTCTATCCACCCCTTTAATATAACTTAAAGGATGTTTGATTTCTAACTTTTTATTATTTTGATAAAAGGTCGTGGATATGAAATATTAAAACTACACAGCGTGAGCAAGGAATGTCAATTGTTGAATTGAAAATATGTACATTGTATTAAATTATCTATATAACAATATCAGAAAAGATATATGCATCTTGTGCATGCCAGTACAGGAAGTAAAAGTAACTTGTGGTAAATGCAGTAGTAAGTTATGAATGACAACATACCACTGTTTCAAACAAATTATTATCTTCATGGATAGGATAGGTTTGGAGGGATATGGACCAAATTCTGGCAGGTGGGACTAGTGTACCTGAGACATGTTGGCCGGTGTGGGCAGGCAAGTTGGGCCAAAGGGCCTGTTTCCACACTGTATCACTCTAAGACTCTATCTTCATAAAATATAAGACATGGATTGGAAATAACCTGGTTAAGAGGAAAGTGACCATTAGGAGATAAGAGACGAAAATAAGGACATAGAAAAAGCTACACATATCAGAAAGTGTGTAGTGAAAAACTCTTGGTGAATATTAATGGACTGCAGAAGCTGGAATCTTGAGTAATCTTGGATTCGAAGAAAGGTCCCGACCCGCAAAATCGCCCATCCATCTCCACAGAGAAGCTATCTGTCCCGCTGCGATGGTCCAGCACTTTGTAGACACAAGGAACTGCAGAAGGGTCCTGAAACGAGGCCTGTCCATTCCCTCCAGAAATGCTGCTGCCTAACCCGCCAGGTTATTCCAGCACTTTGGGGTTTTGGTAAAATATGAATGTTGGTCGTGCTTGAATAGACTTTGAGTAGGATAATCGTACTGAGTGGGCGCTTCACAGGTTAAGCAATTTCCAGAATTTAGCACGTTGTGTGTCAAAGGGGTTGCGTTTTCTTGAGATGCGGTGACTCAGTGATCGGCCATTTAAAAATAAACCAGCACCTGTAGTTCCTGTTTACTACAGTGACTGGACACAATGGAATCTGAAGTAAAACTGACTGTGTCCTCTCTAATCTAAACTCCCCCCCTCGACCCCATTCCCCTGCCTTCACTCCCTTAACCCCTGACACCCTTACTATTCAAGAATCTGTCCAACGGTAGAGTTGCTGCCTTACAGCAAATGCAGCGCCGGAGACTCAGGTTCGATCCTGATTACGGGTGCTGTACTGTACGGAGTTTGTATGTTCTCCCCGTGACCTGCGTGGGTTTTCTCCGAGATCTTCGGTTTCCTCCCACATTCCAAAGATGTACAGGTTTGTAGGTTAATTGGCTGGGCAAAGGTAAAAATTGTCCATAGTGGGTGTAGGATAGTGTTAATGTGCGGGGATCGCTGGGCGGCGCGGACCCGGTGGGCCGAAGGGCCTGTTTCTGCGCTGTATCCCTAAATCTAAGTCTAAATCTAAATCTAAACTCTCCCCCTCGACCCCATTCCCCTGCCTTCACTCCCTTAACCCCTGACACCCTTACTATTCAAGAATCTGTCTATCTCTGCCTTTAATATATATAAACTGACTTGGCCTCCCCAGCTCTGAAAGCACTTAGGTAGACAGACACAAAATGCTGGAATAACTCAGTGGGTCAGGATGAAGAAGCCTGACCCTTCTGAAGAAGGGTCTCGACCTGAAACATCACCCATTCCTTCTCTCCAGAGATGTTGCCTGTCCCGCTGAGTTACTTCAACATTTTGTGTCTACCTTGGGTGTAAGCCATCATCTGACTCTGCCATATTTCAAGTCATCTATTCCTCAAACCATCGTCCATGATCTTGCTACTACCTAGATATGAATATTCTGAACATGTACTTGGCCACTTTCGAACTTGCAAAGAAACATCCACATCTTTCACAACATGCTTGCTGCCCCACAAAAAATCCCACCCTTTGAAGTGCTGCTGTCTCTTTGACTAAGCTTTTGGTCATGTGTCCTGATAATTCCCATGTGGAATGCCATTAATTTTATTTTGATAATACTCATTTGAAGTGCCTCAGGTTTTTGCTATATTTTAAGGTGTATATAAACGGAAGTTGTTAAATAGTACAATTTCTGAATGTTTTCTACAAAGAAATGTAATTTTTGAGGACCTTCCATGGTACCTTTATAATCATTGGAATTTTTTTATGTAGTCATGGTGAATTTTTCCTACACACACTATTTCACCTGTTGGGACAAAGAAATCCTGCAGATGATTAAGCCACACATTGATGAACAGACAATGTATTACCCTGTGGTTGGCTTAGTGAAAACAGCAACTTGTCAATATCTGTTTCATTGGATATGGTGTGTTTACTTAATGAGCAACTAAATTCGTCACAAGGATAAATTGAAACTTTAGAATGCAAGTATCTTCTCAGGGCTGGGACATTAAGTGGTGTTGCAAGAATGTAAATGTATGGTTCAGAAAGAGAACTGTTTGAACTGGAGTCTCATCCTACAGGTAGCATCTGAGAAATGTTGTTTGTTCCCCCTTTGCTTTCCTGTCTCTTACTCTTTTGATCTGACGATCTTTCTTTCTTTGTCATTTACTTCTGTCTGAAGAAGGGTTCTGACCTGAAATATCATCTTGTCAACCAGTCTGAAGAAGGGTGGAGGAAGGAACTGCAGATGCTGGTTCCAACCGAAGATACTGTAGACACAAAAAGCTGGAGTAACTCAGCGGGTCAGATAGCATCTCCGGAGAGAAGGAATAGGAGAGGTGTCTGAAGAAAGGTCTCGACCTGAAACGTCACCTAATCCTTCTCTCCAGAGATGCTGTCTGATCTGCTGAATAATTCCAGTCTGAAGAAAAGTCCTGACCCGAAGCATCATCTGTCAATCAGTCTGAAGAAGAGTCCCAGGCCGAAGTGCCGCGTGCCCATTTCCCTCCACAGATGCTGCCTGACCCGCTATGTTCCCTCAACACTTTTTTTCCCCCTCAAGATTCCAGCATCTGCAGTCTCTTGTGTCACTTTTTGTTCTGTGCCCGATTTGACTAACTCATCCAGATTAATTTGGCTCTAACTCGGTCGACAAGTTTGCAGATGGCGCCACAGTGGTGGGCCGGACCACAAGCAATGACGGAAAAGAGTACAGGAAGGAATAGAGAATATTTATTAACATGGTGTCAGGATGATGACATCCGCAACCTTAAAGTCAAGCCAAGTTTATTTGTCACATACATATACAAGATGTGCAGTGAAATGAATGTGGATTGTGCTCAACTACAAAACAGAATAGAAAAAAAAATGTTTAACACAAAAAATAAATTAATACAGCAAATTAAATTAGTCCCTGGTGATGTGAGAGTTAACAGTCCTGATGGCCTGTGGGAAGAAACTCCGTCTCATCCTCTCTGTTTTCACAGCGTGACAGCGGAGGCGTTTGCCTGACCGTAGCAGCTGGAACAGTCCGTTGCTGGGGTGGTAGGGGTTCCCCATAATGTTGCTGGCTCTGGATCTGCACCTCCTGATGTATAGGTCCTGCAGGGGGGTGAGTGTAGTTCCCATAGTGCGTTCAGCTGAAAGCACTACTCTCCGCAGATCATATTATTGGGTTGTAAGCTGCCCAAGTGGAATACAAGGAGTGATTTTCTCAGTTTGTGTGTGACCTCACTCTGGCAATGAAGGAAACTAGGACCGAAAGGTCAGTGCAGGAATGGGAAGGGGAGTTAAAATGGTTAGCATTTTGTTGACTATTTTAAATGGTTAGCACCTCATATCCCGCTTACCCTTGCTTTGTAAGAAGTATAAATCGGTTTTAACTTACCTTAGATGCCTCCATAATTATTTTATTAATTTTTTCTTTATCCAAACCTCCCATTCCAGCTTTGTTATCATTAAGTGCCATTCTGGAAGGAATGCTGGCTTCATTAGCAGCAGAGCCATCTGCATTTCCTTTGGAAGCAAGTTCCATAATGGCTTCTTTTGGTCGGACCTTGAACTTTTCTTTAATATTCCAGTGCTAAATAGTTGACATTTAGCTCTCCTAACAGCTCTCCTGTCCTGGGCAGAGCTGTTCCCAAACCAGATTGTGATGTTCCTGGACAAGATGCTTTCTGCAGCCCCAGAGTAGAAGCACTGAAGGATCCTCAGAGAGACTCTAAATTTCCTCAACCGTCAGAGGTGGTAAAGGCGCTGCCTTGCCTTACCAGTACGGCAATGTGTGTTGTCCATGTCAGATCCTCTGTGATGTGGACTCCCAGGTATTTAAAGCTGCTCATCCTATCCACAGTAATCCCATTTAATTCCAGCGGCGTGTACGTCCTCGGATGTTGACCCCTTCTAAAGTCTACAATCAGCTCCTTAGTTTTTGTGACATTCAAGAGGAGGCTGTTGTCCTGACACCGGAGTGCCAGATCAGCCACCTCCTCCCGGTAGGCCTTCTCATCGTTATCGGAGATCAGGCCCACCACCGCAGTGTCATTAGCAAACTTGATGATGGAGTTTGAGCTGAACCTGGCCCCACAGTCATGTACAGGGAGTACAGTAGGGCGCTAAGGACGCAACCCTGGGGGGATCCTGTGTTCAGGGTGAGAGGGTTAGAAGTATGTCTCCCCATCTTGACCACTTGGGGCCTGTCAAAGGGACAAAATTACCATTGATCTGTCGTGGCCCAACCACATTGAACCGACGGCCAAGAAGGCACACCAATGCTCAGAGACTCAGGAAATGTGGCATGTCTCCAATGACTCTTATAAACCATAGCCATCATACTGTTGGATTGCACTCCAGCTTGATTTCGGAACTGCTCTGCCCGAGATGGCAAGATATTGCATAGAGTTGTAGACGTAGCCCTGTCCATTTACACAGACCAGATTGCCCACCATTGACTCCCTCTGCATTTCACCCTGCTTTGTATAAGTACCCAACATAGTCAAAGACTTGTCCCACCTTAGTCATTCTCTCTTCTCCCCAATCCCATCGGAGCGAAGGTTCAGATGCTTGAAAGTGTCCACCACCAGACTCGGGAACAGCTTCTTCCACTATGTTTTTCCGCTTTCGTAGAACCCACCATAAGCCAGGGTACTGCCCAATTGATTGCTACCCCATTGCCTATGGAACTGGTACGCCTCAAATACAAAGACTTATTTTCTGCACTCTAGATCTTCCCCTTTGCTCTACCAATTGTACTTGAATTTGGCTTGATTATATTTATTTATAGTGTCTGATTTGATTGGATAGCATGCAAAACAAAGCTTTGCACTGTACCTCCATACATGTGAAAATAATAAGCTTATACCTAATTGTATTGTGCCTTTTCAACTATTTAGGACTGGAATATTAAAGAAAAGTTCAAGGTCCGACCAAAAGAAGCCATTATGGAACTTGCTTCCAAAGGAAATGCAGATGGCTCTGCTGCTAATGAAGCCAGCATTCTTTCCAGAATGGCACTTAATGATAACAAAGCTGGAATGGGAGGTTTGGATAAAGAAAAAATTAATAAAATAATTATGGAGGCATCGAAGGTAAGTTAAAACTGATTTATACTTCTTACAAAGCATGGGTAAGCGGGATATGAGGTGCTAATCATTTAAAATAGTTAACAAAATGTTAACCATTTTAACTCCCCTTCCCATTCCTGCACTGACCTTTCGGTCCTAGTTTCCTTCATTGCCAGAGTGAGGCCACATACAAACTGAGAAAATCACTCCTCGTATTCCACTTGGGTAGCTTACAATCCCAAAGGTATGATCATAGAATTCTCCAATTTTAGGTACCCTCTAACAATTTCCCCCCTCTCCCCCTCCCCTTTTCCCTCCAGGCATCCATGCCCTGTGCCCCAACTAGACTTGCACCTGTTTCTCCCCTCCACCTACATTCTTTCCTCTGGCTTCACAATTTGCAGTTCTTCAATACTTTTGTCTCGCACCTTTTTTTCATCTCTGGCCTTTGTCCAACCATCTGCCTATAGAACCCCTCTCACCTGTTTACCTATCACCTGACATGCTATGTCCTGCCTCTCTTCTCTTCTAGTTTGTATCACCCCCCCTCCAATCAGTCTGAAGAAGGGCCCTGACCCGAAACCTCACCTATCCAGGTTTTCCACAGATGCTTTTTGAGTTACCACGGCACTTTGTGTCCTTTTTTTAAAGCAAGGGTAAACATTGTAAATGCTTTTCTAATTTGTTGGCTGAGTGATGTTTGAATGTAGACTCTAATCCTACTTACGCTGTTTTGTTTTGAATAATACAAATTAATCTGCCTCCATTACCCCTGGCACTGCATTCCCATCCTGACAAATATCTTTAAGAAAATATTTCCTCTGATCTTTTGGTTCTTCTGCCCATCACCCAACTGAACTAATCATTGATTACAGCTAATAAAATAAACAACATATCTACCTACAAACGCTATGAGTCTGAAGAAGGGTCTCGACCCGAAACGTCACCCATTCCTTCTCTCCTGAGATGCTGCCTGACCTGCTGAGTTACTCCAGCATTTTGTGAAATAAATACCTTCGATTTGTCACAGCATCTGAAGTTATTTTCTTACAAAAACGTTATGATAGATGAATGAAATTGATTTCCACCTTTGCACCCAATGTGAAAATAGGCTCAACTGGAAACATTTAGCAAAAAATGCACTTGCGGTACAAGGTATTGATACTGAAAATGGTTTAATGAACCAAGGTATGGTTCCCAGTGATCGGATATTCATTACGAAAATTGATTATGAGGACATTGCCAAGACTTGAGGGCCTGAACTACAGGGAGAGGTTAGGCAGGCTGGGACTTTATTCCTTGAAGCACAGCCACCAAAAGAGATATAATATTGTATAAACTCATGAGGGGAATAGATAGGGTGAATGCACACAGTCTTTTACCCAGAGTAGAGGAATCGAGAAAATAGAAGACATAGGTTTAAGATGAGAGGGGAAAGATGCAATAGGAACCTGAGGAGTAAAAGGGTGGGGGGTGTACGGAACGAGCTGCCAGAGGACATAGTTGAGGAAGATACCATAAACAACATAAACTGAGTTACTCCAGCATTTTGTGTCAACCTTCGATTTAAACCAACATCTGCAGTTTTTTTCCTAACCATAAACAACATGTAAAGGTGATCAACCACTCTGTGTTTCTCCAATGTAGAGGAGACCACATTTTGACCTCCAAATGCAATGGACTGAAGAGTGCAAATGTGAAAATGAATAACTGCTTTACCTGGACTCATTGTTGGACCGTGAATAATTGTGCCTACCAATGGGCTCATTGTGCCGTCAAGAGTGTTTCATGGTAAATAGACACAAAATGCTGGAGTAAACCAGCGGGACAGGCAGCATCTCTGGACAGAACAAATGGGTGGCGTTTCAGGTCGAGGCCCTTCTTCAGACATGTTTAACGGCAATATGTATCGGCATCGGAACAATGAAATTATTGTTTTGCTGCAGCTTAACATGCCCCCTAATTGCAATAATACACATAAATATATATAGTAATCAATAATGTGATAAATTCATCATTGATAACAAGTAACTATAATAGTGCAAAACCAATGCCTATAATGCAATTTACAAGTAACCATACCATCAGTACCAGAGAGATGATGGTAAATACCCTTGACCTACAACTTTAGGCTGTGCATGCCATACGCAAGAAGAAGAGGTACCATCATGTGTTTATATAGTTATATGGATTTCAAGCCATTTATTGACATAGTACCTTATTTCATATTTTGTTGGTCAAACCTGGATTGTTTTCTTCAGCGTGTTGGAGGTTGAGCGGAGATCTGATAGAAGTAAATAAAATTACGAGAAACATAGATAGACAGAACCTTTTTCCACAGGTGAAAATGTCAAAGACTTGAGGGCATGACTTTAAGGTCAGAGGGGGGAAGTTTAAAGAAGTTCTGGGGCAAGTTTTTTTTTAACCAGAGTGATACTAGGGGTGGTAGTGGAAGCAGATAGTAAAACAGTATTTAATGATGGATATGCAGGGAATGGTGGGATATGGATCATGTGCAGGCATAGCAGTTTAGTTTAACTTGACAACGTGTTCGATACAGACATTTTGAGCCGAAGGGCCTTTTCTATGGTGTACATTTCTGTGTTCCACGTTCATTTAAACATTATTTGTATTCAATGGTATTAAATAAATCATTTAAAATTATATCCCATGGTCCAGCTAACAAAGAGTTCTGTGCAGAATCACGGATTTAAACTTATTGACCATCAATTGAAAGCTGTTCTTTTCCTTCTCCATAATTATTTAAGCTCCAGACTCTTCTCAAAAATGAACAGTAATTTATTTTTGGTTCCAGGGATCACGATTCTATGAAAGTGAACAAAAGAAGGAGCAGCAGGTGAATCAACGTATTGAGAAAATGTTGCAGCAAAAAGCCGAGATTACAGAGCGGCAGCTAAAGAAATGCCAGCAGCAGGTAAGGGCCAAGGAAGTCAGAATCAGAATCAGAATAGCCTTTATTGTCATCCAAAAAAATGTCTTTTGGATGAAATTCCATTACCCACAGTCCAACAATAAGAGCAATAAAAATAAGCAATAACACACACAATCACAAACCAACACAAAACAAAAAAAAAGAAACATCCATCACAGTGAGTCTCCTCCAGTCACCTCTGCCCTCTTGTTTTTCATACCTCTACCATGGAAAAAAAAAGATTCTCACTATCTACCCTATCCATGCCTTTTAAAATTATATATACTTCTATCATGTCAACCCTCAGCCTATTTCACGCCAAGGAAAACAAACCCAACCTATAATCTGTCCCCGTAACTAAAGTCCTCCAATCAATAGGCAATAGACAATAGGTGCAGGAGTAGGCCATTCGGCCCTTCGAGCCAGCACCACCATTCAATGTGATCATGGCTGATCATTCTCAATCAGTACCCCATTCCTGCCTTCTCTCCATACCCCCTGACTCCGCTATCCTTAAGAGCTCTATCTAGCTCTCTCTTGAAAGCGTTCAGAGAATTAACCTCCACTGCCTTCTGAGGCAGAGAATTCCACAGCAGAATCCAAGCAACATCCTGGTGATTCTCCTCTGTACAGTCCCCTCTGTTACCACAACCTTTCTACATTGTGGTGACTTGAATTGCACACAATGTCATCCAACTTTCTTTTTTTTGTGCAAAGTTGTAATGTAACATCCAAAGTTGTATTCTCCATGTCCTGACCTATGAAGACAGGCATACCACATGCATTCTTCACCATTTCTACTTCTGCTGCCTCTTTTAGGAACTTGAATGCCCAGGTCCCTCTGTTCATCAATGTTGCCTCGCCCTCTACCATATGTGTCCTACCACTCTATTTGACTTTCCAAAATGCCTCACCTTGTACTTCCATTATTGCCTTTCTAATTGCTTGCTGGACCTAGGCATTAACTTTCAGTCATTCATTATTTTGAGAGTAAATATATGGAAATCCTCCCCCCCCCCACACACACACACACACATACACACACACACGTAAATCCTACAAAAGCAAATTCTATTCTGTATTGTGGATTTTTGGATAATTATTTTATGAATTGCGCGAAGGCAATAGAAAATAGGTGGCCATTCGGCCCTTCAAGCCAGCACCGCCATTCAATGTGATCATGGCTGATCATCCACAATCAGTACCCCGTTCCTGCCTTCTCCCCATACCCCCTGACTCCGCTATCATTAAGAGCTCTGGTTCACTAGGTTAATTCCCGGAATGGCGGGACTGTCGTATGTTGAAAGGCTGGAGCGATTGGGCTTGTATACACTGGAATTTAGAAGGATGAGGGGGGATCTTATTGAAACATATAAGATAATTAGGGGATTGGACACATTAGAGGCAGATAACATGTTCCCAATGTTGGGGGAGTCCAGAACAAGGGGCCACAGTTTGAGAATAAGGGGTAGGCCATTTAGAACGGAGATGAGGAAGAACTTTTTCAGTCAGAGGGTGGTGAAGGTGTGGAATTCTCTGCCTCAGAAGGCAGTGGAGGCCAGTTCGTTGGATGCTTTCAAGAGAGAACTGGATAGAGCTCTTAAGGATAGCGGAGTGAGGGGGTATGGGGAGAAGGCAGGAACGGGGTACTGATTGAGAGTGATCAGCCATGATCGCATTGAATGGCGGTGCTGGCTCGAAGGGCTGAATGGCCTACTCCTGCACCTATTGTCTATTGTCTATTGTCTATTGTCTAACTCTCTCTTGAAAGCATCCTGAGAATTGGCCTCCGCTGCCTTCTGAGGTAGAGAATTCCACAGATTTACAACTCCCTGAGTGAAAAAGTTTTTCCTCATCTCCGTTCTAAATGGCCTAACCCTTATTCTTAAACTGTGGCCCCTAGTTCTGGACTTCCCCCAACATTGGGAACATGTTTCCTGCCTCTAGCGTGTCCAATCCCTTAATAATCTTATATGTTTCAATAAGACCCCTTCTCATCCTTCTAAATTCCAGTGTATACAAGCCTAGTCGCTCTAGTCTTTCAACATACGACAGTCCCGCCATTCCTGGAATTAACCTAGTGAATCTACGCTGCACTCCCTCAATAGCAAGAATGTTCTTCCTCAAATTTGGAGACCAAAACTGCACAGTACTCCAGGTGCGGTCTCACTAGGGCCCTGTACAACTGCAGAAGCACCTCTTTGCTCCTATACTCAACTTATGGCAGACTTCCATAACCTGGACAGCAGTAACGTCGAGTTCACCAGTGACTTTTCACTGGCCGACATCAAATCCACGAGATCCTCTTTTGTCTATGATGCTCTTGGTCCTGATCACTGCTTCTACTCTTATTCAATCTCCTTAATGTAACGCTTGTTTGTGTGACCTCATTCTGAAAAGTATAACATTATTTTCCTGAAGTTATGTGTAGAGGCTTGATACAAATTGTAGTTCTTGGTAATGTTTCTAAGTACAGACTGTGAAATTGTTTCTATAATGAATTCTTTGTCAAATAAGTGAGTGAGAGAAAATTTTGGTTAGTGATCTGCTCGTGGTATGAAGTAGTAGATCATGGGTTTCATTGTGAGGAATTTGCAATGAGCATCCAAAGGGCATGATGTTACAAGATCATTCGCATGGGAACAGTTAGTCCTTTCATTCCAATATTAATTATAATTTTTGTACGCCTGCAATAAAAGAAGTAGTAGAAGCTCATATTGGGTTCAATTTGTTTTTAAAACTTAATCTGAGTGTTTGCCATATTGTTATAAGTGAAATAGGAGCAGAAATACAAGTACAGCAGTCTTCAATCTATGTTCCATGTCAACAACGCTCCTTCAGTTATTTCTGGCAATACTTATTTTCCTGAAATATTCTCCTGAGCAGTCTTTTATGGTCTTGGAAACTGGAGCAGTAGATGTTGAAACTACGATTTTTTACAACAAATTTTAATATCTCTGCCAATGAATTGAAAAGTAAATGGATTTATTCTGGAATTAGAAAAATAGCACTGGTCAGAAATTGTATCATGATTGATAATGGATATATTATATTAAATTCTGGAAATTCAAGGATGACGGCCAGATTAACTATATAGATATATAGAAAATAGGCGCAGGAGTAGGCCATTCGGCCCTTCGAGCCAGCACCGCCATTCAATATGATCATGGCTGATCAGTACCCCGTTCTGGCTTTTTCCCCACATCCCTTGATTTCCTTAAGAGCTAAATCTAACGCTCTCCAGTGAATTGGCCTCCAATGCCTTCTGTGGCAGAGAATTCCACAGATTCACAACTCTCTGGGTGAAAAGGTTTTTCCTCATCTCAGTCCTAAATGGCCTACCCCTTATTTTTAAATAGTGACACCTGGTTCTGGACTCCCCCAACATCGGGAACATTTTTCTTGCATCTACCCTGTCCAATCCTCTTAAGAATTTTATATGTTTCTATAAGATCCCCTCGCATCCTTCTAAATTCCAGTGAATACAAGCCCAGTCGACCCATTCTTTCATTATATGAACGATTAACGATTTAAATCCTGTGAGAAGTTCTCCAGATTAGACTGTCTGCAACTATTCATTGTACTATGATTGATTTTTAACTTGAGATTAATCTCAAAAACTAATTCCTCTATCTTCTGGAGGAACCCAGCTCGTAATACAGATTGTACCATGAGTATTGGCAGCCATTTTCCTTTATATTGGCACACTGCTTTGCCAGTTTGACCCTGTCCTTTCAAAAATCCCTTTCTTGTAAAGCAACTAGATAGCATTTGAGGGCATTTCCCCCCTCCTAAAACTAAGGTTTCAGAAGCAAATTTAGAAGCAGTCCTAATTGCTGACTGACTTTGAAGCATCGGTGATCTGTCAAAATGATTAGTACGGGTGTCAGAGGTTATGTGGAGAAGGCAGGAGAATGGGGTTAGGAGGGAGAAATAGATCAGCCATGATTGAATGGCGGAGTAAACTTGATGGGCCGAATGGTCTAATTCTACTCCTATCATTTGTGAACTTATGAAAATGAATCGCAAGGAAGTTGTTTTTAAATATACCGTTCATGAGATGTGGCTTCAAGTTGTCAGTCTTCTAAGTCTCTTGGTCACTGAAGCCAGCAACCTCGGAAAATACTATTAAGGATAATTAGAATAGCTCTGTGACACTAAAAATATGAAATAAATCAAATTAAACAGTATCTGAGGCGAGCCAAGGTTAAGATTAGCATTCAAGATTTGTAATGTTTGACTTGAGCCAGAGGATGTTCCAGGCAAATTGTTTTTAAGCAAGTACAAAATTAAGGAAGAGGGGAAATGAAATGGAACAGGGAAATGACATGTATTGGGTGGGAAATAGTAAGTAATTGAACTGATGTTTGTGTAATGCAAAAGGCTGTGCAAATGAGAGATCTCAGAGAAGAGTAATTTTTATAACAGAGGTGCTGAGGTACTAGTGTTTGTCGCACAGCTGCATGAAGAGGGAAGTTGGTGAGCTAGAACCCAGGACTCAATGATCATAAGAAAGGTGACCGGCAGACAAAAATTGTAGACTCTACCACCAGCTCATCCCTTGTACGTCTTTCCGTACCAGAAACTGGGAGTCGTTTAGGGCAAAAAAAGCGAGAGGTGGTGGTAAGTGACTGGGCTATGGCAGCCAGAGGGCTAAGGAAGCTACGTCACTGAGTTAATTGAAAACCAAGATCAATAGAATTGCGGAAATTAAGCAAATCAAGCAGGACTCCTAACTATCCACTTCAATTCATGATCCCTGACATCCTACTCCTTTCTGTTCCAAGTCTGAACAACTGTATTCCCTTTTTTACTGGATGCTTAACAGTGTTATAACCAAACCATCCTATTTAAATTTCAAACCCATCGTTCCCATTCAAATAAAGGACAGGTAAGAAGCAGGAACAGGTGTAGACCACAGCACAAAGTATGCAGTAAATAAATAGGGGCATCAGTGTACAGTAGGATCTGAGGGTGCAAGTCTGTAGCTCCCTGAAAGTAAGTGGATAGGGTAGAAAAGATGATGTACGACATGCTTGCCTTCATTGGTCATGCTTGCCTTCATTGGTCATGCTTGCCTTCATTGGTCATGCTTGCCTTCATTGGTCATGCTTGCCTTCATTGGTCATGCTTGCCTTCATTGGTCATGCTTGCCTTCATTGGTCATGCTTGCCTTCATTGGTCATGCTTGCCTTCATTTTGTCATGCTTGCCTTCATTTAAGTACATGGATAGGACAGGTTTAGAGGGATATGGGTCAAATGCAGGCATGTGGGAATAGTATAGATGGGACATGTTGGCCGGTGTGGGCAAGTTTGGCCGAAGGGCCTGTTTTCACACAGTTAGACTCTATGACTCTCTGGTCTGGGCAGTATGTGTATAAAAGTTAGGATGTCATGGCTGTATAAAACTTTGCATACCCCAAATGTAAAAAAACGGTCACCACTGTGGAGGCATTAGAGAGGGTAAAGATTAGGTTCATCAGGACGTTACCTGGACCGGAATGTATCAGCTATAAGGAGGGGTTGTCAAACTTAGATTGTCTTCTGTGGATTGTCAGAGCCTGAGTGGCAACCTGATAAAAATATGTCCAATTATTAGAGGCATAGATAGGGTTGAAAAGTTTTTGCCCCCCCCCCCCTCCAGGGTGGAAATGGCAAAAAGGGCTTAGGTTTAAGTCAAGTCAAGTCAAATTTATTTGTCACATACACATACACGATGTGCAGTGAAATGAAAGTAGCAATGCCTGCGGATTGTGCACAAAAAAGAATTACAGTTACAGCATATAAATAAAGTTAATAAGTTACTATAGTGTAGACAAAAATTTAGTCTCTGGGGTTATAAAAGTTGACAGTCCTGATGGCCTGTGGGAAGAAACTCCGTCTCATCCTCTCCGTTTTCACAGCGTGGCAGCGGAGGCGTTTGCCTGATCGTAGCATCTGGAACAGTCTGTTACTGGGGTGACAGGGGTCCCTCATGATCTTGCTTGCTCTCGATCTGCACCTCCTGATGTATAGGTCCTGCAGGGGGGCGTGTGTAGTTCCCATGGTGCGTTCTGCCGAACGCACTACTCGCTGCAGGGCCATCCTGTCCTGGGCAGAGCTGTTCCCAAACCAGACTGTAATGTTGCCGGACAAGGTGGCAGGGGTAAAGTTTAAAGGATTTGGGAGGCAAGTACTTTGTTTGCACAGGGAGTTGTAGGTTCCTGGAATGCACTGCCAAGGGAGGTGGTCGAGGGAGACACAATAGCAACATGTAAAAGGGAGTTGTTTTTTTAGATTTAGAGATACAGCGCGGAAACAGGCCCTTCGGCCCACCGAGTCCGCGCCGCCCAGCGATCCCCGCACATTAATACTATCCTACACACACTAGGGACAATTTTTACATTTGCCCAGTCAATTAACCTCCATACCTGTTACGTCTTTGGAGTGTGGGAGGAAACCGAAGATCTCGGAGAAAACCCACGCAGGTCACGGGGAGAACGTACAGACAGCGCCCGTAGTCAGGATCAAGCCTGAGTCTCCGGCGCTGCATTCGCTGTAAGGCAACAACTCTACCGCTGCGCCACCGTGCCGCCGTTTGACAGATAGTTTGACAGACATGCGTACAGGCTGAGAGTAAAAGTACACAGATCATGGGCAGGCAGATGGCATTAGTTTAGATTGTTGCAGAGATGGTGAATGGAAGGGGATGTTCCTTCCGTGTACTGTTCCATGTTCTAAAACCTTTCTCAATGCTGACTTATATTAATGTCTTAAATCTTGTCTACTTCAGTAAGAATCATCCAAAGTTCTCTCCACATAATTCATTTCTCATTGCTGATACCAGTCAAATGTAGTGTTTAAGAACTGCGAAACACAAAAGAGAAAAATGTAGAAATATATTAATTTTAAGACGAGATTTGATCATTGCCGCTGAGCTCTTGTCTAATTTGAATGTAAAACTTTTGGCTCTATGTTCTAATTATCCAGGTGAACCGACTTGTGATTGAATTGGAGACGAGCCGTGACCTCAGTCGCACAATTGTACATATTGACATGGATGCTTTTTATGCTGCCGTGGAGATGAAAGATTACCCAGAACTGAAAGACAAACCTATGGCTGTTGGATCAACGAGTATGCTGGTATGGATTAAAAACTACACTTGGCAAAAGTAATAAAGCTGAGCATCGTATAGTTTGCAGAATCAACAAATTATTAGTTTTTAGTTTAGGTTAAAGATATTGCGTGGAAACCAATTACACTGCTTTCTGTAGTTTCAAAGAATGCCTTTTAGATTTTTTTTTTAGATTTAGAGATACAGTGCGGAAACAGGCCCTTCGGCCCACCGAGTCCGCGCCGCCCAGCGATCCCCGCACATTAACACTATCCTACACACACTAGGGACAATTTTTACATTTACCCAGTCAATTAACCTACATACCTGTACGTCTTTGGAGTGTGGGAGGAAACCGAAGATCTCGGAGAAAACCCACGGGGAGAACGTGCAAACTCCGTACAGACGGCGCCCGTAGTCAGGATCGAACCTGAGTCTCCGGCACTGCATTCGCTGTAAGGCAGCCACTCTACCGCTGCGCCACCGTGCCGCCCACGGTGCCATTATGTCATTTTCATTGAGTATTTGAATATTCTTCAGTGTAAAATACCACCTTGTCTTTTAATTGCATAGATGTGTTTGAGGTTTTTTTAAAAGTATGAAATAATGTGATAATCTTTGAGCGTATGCAATGATATCTTAAGTGCATTGGCAAAGGGAATACCATTACACAATTATATTAACATTAGAGCAATATTTATTAACAAAATATTCCTGATGCAGAATTAAACACGTCTCACAAGTGGTCATTTGTAACAAGAGAATCCATCAAGGCCAGAATGCAAAAGCAAAGTACCCAGAGGTGCTGGAAATCTGAAATAAAAACAGAAACTATTGGAAACACTCAGCAGGCCAGATGGCATCTGTGGAAAGAGAAAAACAAGAATGAATATTTCCTCTCTAAATCTTTCCTATCCACGTACCTGTCCAGGTGTAATTTAAATGCTGTTATAGTACCTGTCTCAACTACCTCCTCTAGCAGCTTGTTCCATCTACCCATCACCCTCGAAGTGAAAAGGTTGTCTCTCAGATCCATATTAAATCTTTCCCCTCTCACCTTAAACCTATGTACTCGGGTGCTTGATTCCCCTACCATGGTTAAAATGTGTGCTCACCCCATCAGTCCCCCCCCAGAATTTTATACACCTCTATAAGATCACCACTTGGCCTTCTGTGCTCCAGGGAATAAAGGCCTAGCCCAATCTCTCCCTGTAGCTCAGGCACTCAAGTCCTGGCAACATCCTTGTAATTACTCTCTGCACTCTTTCCAGCTTAATGACATCCTTCCCATTGCAGGGTGACCAAAACTAAACACAATGAAAGGCTCCAAAGACGGCCTTACCATGTCTTGTACAACTGTAACATAACATCCTGATTTCCATGCTCCATACCCTGACTTCTGAAGGCCAAAGTACCAAAAGCAGCCTTTAGCACTCTGTCTATCTGTGACGTTGCATTCAGGAAAAGTCCATATACACAAACGAGCATCTTGAAAGCTGGCGAGATGTTTTGCGGCAACCGCAGGGTTGCAGGCATCCTCTGTCATGTGAAAACTCGGTAAAAAGTTAAGTTAATTGCCCTGATTTAACCACATATTGCCCTTGATTAGCCTATGTTTTCATTTAAATATATTGTCGGGCAGCTGCATTTCCAGCTTGTGAACTGTTTGCATTACGATTAGTTCTCAGGAACTGTCTTGTCGTAACCTAGGAAAGAACACGAAATGTTAAAATAAACACAGCAGATGGAATTCAAACACTTAGTGAACTGACCAAAATTAACCAGAGAAGGAGTTAAATAAACAATGTATTGGTGACTGGACCTGCATTGCGTTTTGTAACATCATACCAGTTGCTGTCTCCAAAGCTAAACAACAAAAATCGGAGACGATTTACAATTCCTCATATTTGTAAAATCCAGTTTGCAAAAAGAATTATGGGCTTGTCACTATTGATGCAGCAAATTGGAGTTTAAAATTTATAGACATTGTATTACATTGCACCATAACTTTGTGGGCCAAGTGATTCAATTTCATTGAAAATAAATCAATGGCAATTTGGCAGGAGATACAGAAGCCGGAAATCCCACACCACCAGGTTCAAGAGCAGCTACTTTCCTATATTCTCAGCATTGGAACCCAAAGGACCATCTCTTGTGCTGCCATGATTATTATCTAATCTAATGATAATGCACAATTTTTTTTTTCCGTTTTCGCTGTTGTGTATAATTTATGTTTTGTGCATTGTCTGAGCTGCAATTTCATAGAAATACCACTATAAAAATCAAATAAACCCAGATATTGGAAATCTGAAATAAAAACAGAAAATGTCAGAAGCACTTGGCAAGGCAATGAACATTCTTGGAAAGAGAAACTGAGCTAACATTTTGGGTCGTAGACTCTTTGAAAGACCTTAGTTCAAATAAGCGAACTGGTCACATATTTGTGAGGTTTAGTTTAGTTTAGAGATACAGTGCGGAAACAGGCCCACCGAGTCCACGCCGACCAGCGATCCCCGCACATTAACACAATCCTACACACACTAGGGACAAATTACATTTATACCAAGCAAATTAACCTACAAACCTGTACGTCTTTGGAGTGTGGGAGAAAACCGAAGATCTCTGAGAAAACCCACGCAGGTCACATGGAGAACGTACAAACTCCGTACAGGCAGCACCCGTAGTTAGGATTGAACCCGGGTCTCTGGCGCTGCATGGCAGCAACTCTACCGCTGCGCCCAAGTTCTGCTTGTAGCACGATCCACTTGCTGGTCAAATAGCTTGTCTGAATGCACTGGAGAAATTCTGCTCCCCCGAGATCCTTAGCACACTACGAATGTCTCAATAAATATTGAGAAGTTAAATCCCTGCTTATTTAACCCTATTATTCTGTCACGTTTTTGTGATTTGTCTACATATCTGTTCCTCTAACTCCTGCTGTCTACCAGGAGGCCTGTAGGACATCTGAGAAAATATGCCTCCTGTCTCCACTATTGTTGTCTCTGAGTACATATATAACCTCATTGAAAGAGTCTTCAGGATATCCTCCATTATTTCTGAAGTGAAGGAATGGCTTATTGAGACTGCAATGCCACCTCCTTCACTCCATGCATTCTCTTCCCCCATTGCCATTATGCCCAATGATTCTATGCCTTGGAATATTGACTTGCCAGTCCTACCTCTAAACCATGTATATGTGATAGCAATAATAACATGTTCCCATGTGCTACTTGGTGCTCTCAGTTCATCTGCCTTATTTGTCAGACTCCTTGCAATGAAGTAGATTAATTTAGCCTTGTAATCCTCCCATCCGCTCTGCATGACTCAATTATCCATTTATATTTGACTAGGCGTCTCCCTATCTACAAAGCCTATTTAATTTCAACCTTGGACAACAGCACTAGCATATCATCCTCCATATATGTTCAACATATTACAGTTTTGTGCAGGTTCAATCTTGCCCTGAAACAGTGCGATTGATCCAGGAATCTAAAGCCTTCCTTCTGACAAGATTTGTTTAGCCAAACACCGTTCTGACCAAACTCCAAATTCCTATACTTCCTACTACATGGCACTGAAGTAACCCAGTTGGCAAAGGAGGTAGTTGAGGCTGGTGTTATAACAGCATTTTAAAAGACACTCGGATAAATCATAAGTGAAAGGAGAAGAATTAGGCCATTCGGCCCATTAAGTCTACGCCATTCAATCATGGCTCATCTATCTCTCCCTCCTAACCTCATTTCATGCCTTCTCCCCATAACCCCTAACACCCTTACCAATCAAGAATCTATGCCTTAAAAATATCCATTGACTTGACCTCTGCAAATAATTCCACAGATTCACCACCCTCTGACTAAATAAATCCCTCCTCATCTCCTTCCTAAAGGAATGTCCTTTAATTCTAAGGCTGTGACCTCTAGTCCGAGACTCTCCCACTGGTAGATTCACTAGACAGATTCATGGTTAGGAAAGGTTTAGAGGGATATGGGCCAACCTAGGCATTGGAACTAGCTTAGATGGGGCATCTTGGTCAGCATGGATGTTGGTTTGAAGGGCCTGTTTCTGTGCTGTATAGCTCTAAGATTCCAGGGCTCTATGACTCCATTTCAAAATGTGTTTTATAATTTAACAACTATATGTTTATTATGGAAATCTATACAATTTTGATTTTAGTTTAGTTTTAGTTTAGAGATACAGCACGGAAACAGGCCCTTCGGCCCACCGGGTCTGTGTCGACCAGCGGTCCTTGCACATTAACACTATCCTATACCCACAAGGGACAATTTTTTACATTTACCAAGCAAATTAACCTACAAACCTGCACGTCTTTGGAGTATGGGAGGAAACCGAAGATCTCGGAGAAAACCCACGCAGGTCTTGGGGAGAACGTACAAACTCCCTACAGACAGCACCCGTAGTCAGGATCGAACCCGGGTCTCCGGCGCTGCATTCGCTGTAAGGCAGCAACTCTGCCGCTGCGCCACTGTGCCGCCCTATTATGAAGACTTCTATGATAATAGTTATCAACTCTGGTAGATAGTGATTGTAGTTATCCCGAGAGTTGTTTATCTAATGCAATGCCGTTTGTTCTTGCAGACAACGTCAAATTATCATGCACGGAAATATGGAGTGCGTGCAGCGATGCCTGGGTTTATTGCTAAAAAGCTCTGTCCAAATTTGATTATTGTTCCAACAAACTTTGATAAGTATCGAGCAACAAGCAAAGAGGTGTGGCACATCTTCTGATAATATTCCATTGTTCTGTATGTTGCTGCTTCTGCTAAATTTCTCTTCTATTCTATTACAATACAATCATTATTGGTTTCATGCCTTGTATTATTTTCCCTTCATTTAATTTCAGATATTTTACATTATATTTTCATTACAGTTCCAAAGTATGCCAAGTTTCTTTTATTTTTGGATAATATTTCTTTGTCTTTGGTGACTTGAAGGTTAGAAAGTGGAAGGCAGACCAGGAGTGAATTTGATTTGTGAAAACCCAGAGATGACAAAGTCATATTTGAGGGATTCAGCAGCAGATTCAAATATTTTGCTACTGGAAGATACTTTCTGAGTCCAGTCAATTCTGTGTCTTCCTAATTCCTCATATTTTAAGACTCCTAATTTTTTTTGCGGTTAACTTTTCTCTCTGTGATGTCTTTGCCCTTATCATTCTCTCTCGATCTACAGGGACTCCTTAAATGTGGGCACCTCTCCTTACTTCCTTTTTGGCCCATTGTCCGATGTTTTAAAAAAAATCCATTCATGTAAAGGGGACTGAAGTTTAACTTGATTTTGCTCTTGATTTTGAACTGATTGTGTATCTATGTGTGGCATATCAGATCTGTTTGGGTAGCATGCAAAACAAAGCATTTCACTGCATCATGGTATATGTGAAAGTAATAAAACTAAACCTAAGACACTGCAACACAATATGCAATAATCATCTTATGTACTATGCAGGAGAAGTGATGAGGAAAGATTTCTTCTGGACTAAATTAGATTCCATGCTGCACACTGGACCTCCCTTAGTGCTGCGTTCAACTCTTTGCAGGGGTGGGAGCTGCTTTACGTCCTCATCGTCCACCCTGGGTTCTACGGACCTGGCAACATTTGCAGCAAAGCGTCAACTACGGTGCTTTGAAGCACCAATTGCCACTTTTGATTGTTGTAGTTGACATACGAAAGAAGATCTCAACACCTGCGCTCGGTCTGCGTTAACCAATCTGATCTCCCGGTGGCTGAGCACTTAAACTCCCCCTCCCATTCCCAGTTTGACCTTTCTGTCATGGGCCTCCTCCAGTGCCATAGTGAGGCCCACCGGAAATTGGAGGAACAGCACCTCATATTTTGTCTGGGCAGCTTGCAGCCCAGTGGTATGAACATTGACTTCTCCAACTTTAGATAGTCTCTTCCCCTCCCCCTTCCCAGATCTCCCTCTATCTTCCTATCTCCACCTATATCCTTCCTTTGTCCCGCCCCCCTGACATCAGTCTGAAGAAGGGTCTCGACCCGAAACGCCGCCCATTCCTTCTCTCCTGAGATGCTGCCTGACCTGCTGAGTTACTCCAGCATTTTGTGAATAAATACCTTCGATTTGTACCAGCATCTGCAGTTATTTTCTCGTATGAAAGAAGAACTCTTGCAACAAACTGCCTGTTGCGGTCTTCAGTCACATTCTTTTGCATTGTTGCAGTATTTATTTCATCAATATAGTTCCTTTTGAGCATTAATATAACAGGCGAAACATCTATTTTTACAATGATGTATTATTTCCTTATTTCCATATATTTACTTCAATGTGGTGTGAAACATTTTGGCCTGAAACATAGAAAATAGGTGCAGGAGGAGGCCATTCAGCCCTTCGAGCCAGCACCGCCATTCATTGTGATCATGGCTGATCATCCACAATCAGTAACCTGTGCCCAACTTCTCCCCATATCCCTTGATTCCACTAGCCCCCAGAGCTCTATCTAACAGGATACTCCTGAAGTAACAGGAGATTCCAGAAGAAGCTGTCGCCATTAAATTGATGTTGCCTCTGTCAAGCAGATTGTAGCATTTTCGTAAGGTATAATTTGTGTACAGGAAGCCTTCTACAGTAAAAATATTCCTTTTATTCTTTTTAAATTATTAATTGCCATCAATGGCCAAATAAATGGCAGGATAGGAAACCTTTGTTCCTTTCTGACAAAAGAATGTGATGTTTTGTTATGTGATCATCAATGCCTTTACAAAATTTTTAATATTTTAAATGTTTTCTTTGACAAGGTACAAGAGATATTGGCAGATTATGACCCCAATTTCCTACCAGTAAGTCTTGATGAAGCCTACCTGGATATAACAGAGCATTTAGAACAAAGGCAGAACTGGCCAGAACACAAAAGGACGTATTACTGTCATGGAGAAGGTAAAATGAGTCATTTTGCTTGTGCATATAAAGTCATTGAGATGTCACGCAGTGAGACATTTTATACAGATGATTTTCAACTGGTGAATGAACCTGGTGCTGGATCTCTACCCAATTTGCACAATGTAAAGACTAACTGAAATAGGTGAGCCTCATTAAAAGAGCTGGGTTTTTATTTGAAATAGGAATGCATCCTATATGTACCAGATTTCCAATTTTTTAACCTCCGGCTAATGTTTTGTTTCACGGATATGGGGATTATGACAGTACAGAGATTATTACCCATCAATGGATGGATAGGACAAGGGTAAGAACACAGGGTAAGTCTAGAGTTGATGTGTTGACGTTCTCTTTGTGATGTGCGTGATTATTTAAGAATGGCATTTGGAAAGAGAGCAAGTAAACAAATATGCATGTAACTGTTGTGAAATGTGGGTGAGCATTGTCTCAGAGACTGAAATCAAAAGGAGTTTATTGAAAATATCCAGCTGATCGGCCTGTGTCTGTGGAGAGACAAACACTGACTTCATTTTACAGAAAGATGTTCTTAAAGTAGAACTGGGGTGGCATGGTGGTGCAGAGGTAGAGTTGTTGCCTTACAGTGCCAGAGACCTGGGCTTGATCTTGACTACGGGTGCTGTCTGTACGGAGTTTGTGTGTTATCCGTGTGACTGTGTGGGTTTTCTCTGGGTTCTCTGGTTTCCTCCCACACTCCAAGGAAGTACAGGTTTGTAGGTTAATTGGCTTTGGTAAAAATTTTAAATTGTCCCTAGTGTGTAGGATAGTGCCAATACTGGGGTAATCGCTGGTCAGTGTGGATTTGGTGGGCCGAAGGGCCTGTTCCCACGCTGTGTCTCCAAGGTCTAAAATCTAAACTGACCAATGGATAGAAATGGAGAGAGTGAACCGAAATTTGCGATTGAATCCTGAAGACTCAGATGTAAGATGAGGCACTGTTCCGTAAGCTTACATTTGATCTTATTGGCTGTGAGACATTGACTGAAAAGAGATTTCTTTGCAGGGTCTTTCGAGTTCTTTTGATATTGATTTACTTGCAGCATTTTTCCAATGCCTTTGACATTGGGGGGCTAGGTCGATGGGAGATAACTGAATTGATTAGGCACTGATCAGTTTAGCAATGGACACTCCTTGTCTTGTCAAGGGGTAATGTGGACAATTTTCTGGTATCTTTCTCCGATTATGGAGCTGTTTGTCTGCTAACCCTTGCCTTGATCAGAGGGTGTTGCTGAAAGTCATTTTGTACTAGTCTCACTGTCAAAACAGGATATTGGTTATGGTAAATATGAATGAATGGTGTAATACAACAGAAAACATGCAAAACAATAAGTTATCAAGAGTCAAGGGTGTTTAATTGTCATATGTACCGAAAAAGGGACAATTAAATTCTTACTTTCCGCAGTATAACAGGTTATTTACTGTAACTACAATAAAGTGTGTGTACTTGTATACGTAAACATAAACTGGTAGAAATATATATAAAAGACAAAATGCTGAAAATATACAGTAATTTATGTCAATTATTTAGGTAGTTGTGTGTGTCTTGTTGCTTTTTTGGTATGACAAACCGAATTCCTCATATGTTGCAAAACATACTTGGCTAATAAATTACGATTATGATTATTATTATGAGCTCTGACAAAGGAAAGGGATTTCAATCCTGATCAGGGTTATGCACTTGAAATATGAACTGTGGTTCCTCCATCCAGATGCTGTCAGATATGATGTTTACCTTTAGTACATACTGTTCTAATAACTGAAAGAAAACCACTACTTCCTGATTTTCATTTGGAAACGCAGTTTCGTAACGGAAGTTCAAGTATAGCAGTCATTTAAAAAAAAGAATAATGGCAATGATGTTGCCTGATTCTTTAAATGTTTTTTGGAGTTCTTTATTTTAGTCTAATTTAGAGATCTTAGCAATCTTAGATATACTTGTGGACAGAGCATTCGATACGATACGATACGATATATTTAAGAGGGAGTTAGATGTGGGCATCATGGCTAAAGGGATCAGGGGGTATGGAGAGAAGGCAGGTACGGGATACTGAGTTGGATGATCAGCAATGATCATATTGAAATTGCTCGAAGGGCCGAATGGCCTACTCCTGCACCTATTTTCTATGTCTATGTCTATGTCTATGATACGATAGAACTTTATTTATCCCAGGAGGGAAATTCACAGCCTTCTAAGAGTAGTGAATTCATCAACTGCATAAACAAATTTCCACTCATCTCTGTCCTGAAGGTCTGAACAATGATTCCAAACTTATGCAATCCCTCCCCTTCTTTCTAAACTGTCCATTTTGTGGAAGCAGCCTGTCGCCATCTACTATGTCAATCCATCTGAGAATATGCAATGTCACAATTAGATCATCGCTCGTTGTGAACATTGATTTATATCTAAAAAATTAGATTTTAGACTAATCTAAAGTCTAAAGACTTTAGACTTTAGAGAGCGCATAAACAGGCCCTTCGGCCCACCAAGACCGTGCCAACCTGCGTTAGACTAACACTATCCTACACACTCGGGACAATTTACAATTTTTACCGAACCCATTAACCTGCAATGCTGTATGTCTTCGGAGTGTGGGAGGAAACTGGAGCACCCGTAGAAAACCCATGCAGGTCATGGGGAGAATGCACAAACTCCATACAGACAGCACCTGTAGTCAGGATCGAACCCGGGTCTACACCATTACACCATTAACAAGGGGAGGGATTGCACGTTTAACCTGTCATCACAAAACACCCCACACTCCCAGGATCCGATGCAGTGAGTACACTGCACTGACTCTAAAAGCTAGTCATTTCTACTGTATGTTATGCATCAAGTTGAATTGTTTTACTAAATAATGCAAGTTTTTAATTTAAAAATAAAGGGGAAAAAATCGGAAAAGAAAGAAATTCGAAGCAAATCAAATGTTTTCGTTGGCAGATCTTTAGTAAAAGAAATGGAACCATAGAACTGCACACGAACAGGCCCTTCGGCCCACAATGTTTGTGCCGAACATGATGCTAAGTCCAACTCTTATCTGCCCAACATGTAATCCGTACCGATCTTTCCATCCTCGGAACCATCACTTCGGTGGCAAGAACAAGAAGGCAGATTATTATCTGAATGGTGTCAGATTAGGTAGGAAAAGGGGAGGTATCACTGAAAGTAAGCATGCAGGTACAGCAGGCAGTGAAGAAAGCTAATGGCATGTTGGCCTTTGTAGTGAGGAGATTTGACTATAGGAGCAAGGAGGTCCTACTGCAGTTGTGCAGGGACCTGGTGAGACCACACCTGGACTATTGTGTGCAGTTTTGGTCTCCTAATTTGAGGAAGGACATTGTTGCTATTGAAGGAGTGCAGCGTAAATTCACCAGGACTGAGTTGAAGAAAAACATTTTCACCCAGAGAGTTGTGAATCTATGATAATTTTATTGATCTATTAATACAGTAATGGAAAACATGGAACATTTACATCCATCTAATGACGATTCGGGGGATATTTCACCAATACTTTTCGACGACAGCCCTCCAATGTTATCACAGCAGGAACCAATTCACAGTGGAGTACCACTGACAGATTCTTATCTGCAAAACAGTGAAAAAGAATCATATCTGAAGAGGGAGCCAGTTGTATTTGGTATTACAGCAGAGGAGACTGTTAAAGAAATGCGTTTCAGAATTGAACAGAAGACCAAATTAACAGCAAGTGCCGGTAATGAAGCCTTTATCTTTTTTTTTAACCACTTTTGATTTCATTTTCAGTTTTCGACATTGACATCTATCTATGTCTATATCTATCTATCTATATCTGTCTATATCTATTTATCTATATAGATATCTATATCTATCTATCTATCTATCTATCTATCTATCTATCTATCTATCTATCTATCTATCTATCTATCTATCTATCTATCTATCTATCTATCTATCTATCTATCTATCTATCTATCTATCTATCTATATCTATCTGTCTGTCTGTCTGTCTGTCTGTCTGTCTGTCTGTCTGTCTGTCTGTCTGCCTGTCTATCTCTCTATCTCTCTATCTCTATCTATCTATCTATCTCTCTATCTATCTCTCTATCTATCTCTCTATCTCTCTATCTATCTCGCTATCTACCTCTCTATCTATCTCTCTATCTATCTCTCTATCTATCTATCTCTCTCTCTATCTATCTATCTCTCTATCTCTCTATCTCTATATCAATCTCTCCATCCATCCATCCATCCATCCATCCATCCATCCATCCATCCATCCATCCATCCATCCATCCATCCATCCATCCATCCATCCATCCATCCATCCATCCCTCCCTCCCCCCCCCCCCTCTCTCTCTCTCTCTCTCTAAAACTCGGTTTGTTTGTGTGTGTATATGTTTATGTGTGTACCATGCCCTCTACACAGCCAAAATGGTACACGACAGCGCGACAATTTTACCCTTCTCACCATTCACCCGTGGTCTGGATAAACCTACTTTTGTTACTTTTTAAAAACAATTTACCTAATAAACTTTAATAAATGCGCTCCCCCTCCTCGGGAGGACCAGCGGGAGGACTGGTGCCCATCCTGGCGTGCCCCGCGCCTGACCCTCCTCCCGTGGTGCTTTGCGGTGGCAAACGATCCACAAGATGGCCGTCCCTGCCGATCGCAGCTGAGCTGCAGGAGAGGCTTCGGCTCCACGCCCGGCCCACAGGGGAAATGGGGCCGAAGTTAGTGCCTTCTCCCTGGCCAACCCACGGCCTCGGGAGACACTTCCCGCCCGGCAACGGGTCCATGCCGTCGCCACCGTTCCCCGCTGCAGATTGCAGCCGAGCTGCAGGAGACGCTTCGGCTCCACCCCGGCCCGCAGGAGAGGCCGGGCCGAGGTCAGTGGCTTTTCCCTGTCCCCCCTTGCCCGCACACGGCCACAAGGGCACTCCCTGCCTGGCAACGGTTGGGCCGAGGGAGGGGTGGGGGGAGGAGGGGGGTGTGGGGAGGGAGGGGATAGGAGAGGGGGTTATGGGGGAGAGGGGAGGGGGAGAGGTGGGGGATGGGGAGGGGTAGTGGGAGGGGGGGGGAGGGTTGAAGGGGATGGGGAGGGGAGGAGGGGATGCTGCACCATTGCAGGAGAGGTTTGGACCCAACCATTTAGAACAGAGATGAGGAAAAACTTTTTTAGTCAGAGAGTTGTGAATCTGTGGAATTCTCTGCCTCAGAGGGCAGTGGAGGCCAATTCTCTGAATACATTCAAGAGAGAGCTAGATAGAGCTCTTAAGGATAGCGGAGTCAATGGGGTATGGGGAGAAGGCAGGAACGGGGTACTGATTGAGAATGATCAGCCATGATCACATTGAATGGCGGTGCTGGCTCGAAGGGCCAAATGGCCTTCTCCTGCACCTATTTTCTATTGTCTATTGTCTAAGTCCACTTGTAGCTTTATAAATCTGCTGCCAACAATAAAATGGATGGAAGTCCGCAGTCTAGTAAGTAGCTTAATGTTGTCAGAATTAAAAGCCTCTATCAGGTCATCCCTTAGATGGTTCTGCTAAAGGGAATATAAATTCAGTTTATCCAATCTCTCCTCATAATTTAAGTCTTCCAATCTGCACTCTCTCTAATGCGACCACGTGTGGCGGCCAGGACCACGCACAAAACTCCAAGTGCTGCTTAATCAATATTGTGAAAAGTTGCAACATATCGCCAGAACCTGTGTATTCTATGCCCCGACGTGTCACCCTATCTGCCTGTTTTGCCACCTTCAATGAAGAGTGGAATTGAATCCTAAAGGTCTTCTCGTCAGCATTCCACATTGTCCTCCGATTAAAACCCAGGGCAATTTAGGAGAAATTCTTATCTCATCTATCCTGGTGGCCAAAACGAATCCAGAAGATATCTCTGAGGCTGATGATTACAAGTAATATTTATCTTTTGTACAAGCTATCCCATTCAGCTTTGGTGTCATCTGCCACATGTAGGAATTCACCTAGTTTCTGTCCGAAAAAAACGAGCCAGCGACCAGTCAAGGATCTACAAATCCGGCATAAGTTGCATTTCTTTACAACATAGAGGGTGACCATTCAGTTCATCTACTCGATACCAGCACTTAGAGCAATCCCACCTATCTCCTTGCCTCACTTGCCTATAATCCTTTCTCCCTCACGTGCCCATTAATTTCTCAGTTTTGGGATCTGTCTGAGCAAGGGTCCTGACACAAAACGCCATCAGTCCCTACCCTCCACAGATGCTGCCTGCCCTGCTGAGTTCCACCAGCACTTTGTTCTAATATCTGCGGTCTCTTGTATCGCCAATTTCCCAATTCGATTTAGTTTTAAGTAAACGATCAACTAGAATGCATTTTATTCACCTCAACATATTCTACACCTTGATCAGATTTTATTGACTTTAAGCGTAACGTGCATTTGTCCCATGTGTCCAGGGACAAATAGTGATGCTGAACAAATATTTATTGCTTGACTTGATATTTTTAGGAATTGCACCAAACATGATGTTGTCCAAAGTCTGCAGTGAAGTAAACAAACCAAATGGACAGTATCAAATTCCAGCAGACAGTTGTGCTGTGAAGGATTTCATAAAGAATTTACCTATCAGAAAGGTAACCTGTCTTAATATTATTTCATTCTACATACAGCATAGTCAAAATCAACTCAAGTGAGGGCCTAAATCTCAAGTTTTCTTCCTCCTTAAGACACTGTTAATATTTTTGTGCACGTGGCCTCGATCTTTGAATTAATATAACTTTATAGTCATTCAAAACTGTACACCAGACGAGTGCATATTTGAACGAAATTGCGTTGCATCTGGCTCGCAATGTAACACCAAATAATAAAAATTGATTGATTAAAAAAACAAATAAGTAACTCGCACATAAAAATTATGGCGGTGGATTATCGTGAATTCAAGAGTTGATGGCTCGGGGGAAGAAGTTATTGCAGAACCTGGCTGTTCTGCTCCGTATGCTGCAGTACCTTTGACCAGAGGGCCGCAGGGTGAACAGTCCATGATGGAGATGGGTGGGGTCTTTAATAATGTTTTTGGCCTTGGTCAAGCATCTTTGGTCATATTTTCATATTCAGACCGTTAGACTTTAGAAATACAGCATGGAAACAGGCCCTTTGGCCCACCGAATCCAGCAATCCCATACACCAGCTCTGTCCAACATATTAGGGACATTTTTTTACAATTTACAGAAGCCAATTTACAGCTACAAACCTGTACGTCTATGGAGTGTGGGAGGAAACCGGGGCACCTGGAGAAAACCCACACTGTCACGGGGAGAACGCACAAACTCCGTACAGACAGCACCCGCAGTCAGGATCAAACCCGGGTCTCTGTCGCTGCAAGGCAGCAACTCTACCGCTGCACCACCTTCTGTGAATTTTGTTACTGGTTTTACATGTTTGAAACTTGGCAGCTAAATTCCTTTTTTTATTTAGATTAATTACTTGCATTTATGTAATCTTTTCTCTTAAAAGTAATAGAACAGCAGATCCGGTTTCAACAGGCAGAGTGAGCCAGCAAGATTTGCTGCAGCACAGGTCCTTAGATGACCTGACAGACCTATTGGAAAAACTGGTGCAATAGGAATATCTGCATGGAGTTCCAGAAGGCAAATTTGTCATTGGTTTGCTGATAATGCAAGACTTTTGAAGTGAAAATTACAAACAGATGCTGACAAAACTGTGGCAATGTAATTTCAATGTAAGCAAATGTAAGATAGAATGGTTTCTCAAGTTTGCGGATGACACTACCCTGATTGGACTGATCCAGGATGGGAAGAAATCTGCCTACAGATGGGAAGTGACACAGCTGGCGTCCTGGTGCCATCGCAACAACCTGAAGCTCGATGCTCTCAAGACAGTGGAACTAATTGTAGACTTTCGAAGAGATCCCCCTCCCCTCCCCCCACTCACCATCAACAACACCATAGTCACATCTGTGGAGTCATTTAAGTTCCTTGGAACCATCATCTCCAGGGACCTTAAATGGGGGGCCACCATCGACCCCACAGTCAAAAATGCCCAACAGAGGATGTACTTCCTGCGGCAACTGAGGAAACACAATCTACCACAGGCAATGATGGTCCAATTCTATTCTGCTATCATTGAGTTCGTCCTCACCTTCTCCATCATGGTCTGGTTTGGCTCAGCCACCAAGCACGACATCCGGAGGCTGCAACGGATCGTTCGCACAGTTGAGAAGGTTGTTGGCTGCAACCTTACCCCCATTGACGAACTGTACACTGCAAGGGGCAGGAAGCGAGCGGGCAAGATCATCTCTGACCCCTCTCACCCTGGCCACAAACTATTTGAAGCACTTCCCTCTGGAAGGCGACTCCGGACTGTCAAAGCAGCCACAGCCAGACATAAAAACAGCTTTATTCCACGAGTGATGGTTCTACTCAATAACCAAAGTCTGTAGTCTCCTTTTTGCTCTGGTTTATTTTCACCCACATGTTTAGACCGTAATGGTGTATCCTTATTGTTTTGATGTGTTTATGCTTTATTCTTAATTGTTAACTGTATGTTTGTGTTGTCATTTGTGAGCGGAGCACCAAGGCACATTCTTTGTCTATGCATACTTGGCCAATAAACTTATTCATTCATTCATTCATTTCTAAATTTCAAGATTTGGAGTTACACACAAACTTCCGGTTACTTGACATCATTAAGATGTACAATATTGAAAATAATCAATTGCTATTGGAATGCAACATTTCGTCTCTGGAGAACTAGAAAACAAGGGAACAGATGTTATGCTATTCATGGAGCACGGTGGGATGTTCTGGGTTTAACATTTCGGGGTGCAAAATTGTCACATAGAGTGACCAGAAAGTTCTTGGACTCTTGGGGCTAAATCACAAAGTGAAATCATACAAACTAAGGTTGTGCAGACACAAGAAATTGCAGATGCTTGAATCTTGCGTAGAACGCAAGTACTTGCGTAGAGTAAAAGCTGGGGTAACTCCGCAGGTCAGGAGGCATCTCTGGGGAACATGGATAGACGACGTGTTGGGTCTGAAGAAGTCTGAAGAAGAGTCCTGAACCGAAAAACTGCCTATCCATGTCCTCCAGAGATGCTGTCTGACCCGCTGAGTTACTCCAGCACTTTGCGTACCAAACTCAGGTTATGTTTGCTGAAATGTAACCAACAAACCATCTGCCTTGCCTCTCTCAGCACCTTCTCCTCCATTGTGATTCTCTTGACCACTGCTTTTGGACAACAAAATAATAATTTTATTATGCTAGTCCTATTAAAGCCCCGTCTTGAATATTGCTTGATGATGCTTTTGTAAAGTAGTATAGGATGTTTTACTTAAATAAAGGCATATAAATTTTTGCATTTGCCATTTTACTATTCGATTATTAAAAATTTGCTTTGCTTGCTTCTTTTAACTGTAGGTACCTGGTATAGGAAAGGTAACAGAAAAAATGCTGAATGCTTTGGGAATTACAACATGCGTTGGACTGTGCCAGCAGGGGGCCATGTTGTCCTTGCTCTTCACTGAGAGTACATGGTACCATTTTCTACACATCTCACTTGGCCTGAGTGGGACGCACCTTGAAAGGTAAATAAGCTGCTTATGAAAGAATGAGTATTTTGGAAAAGTAGGTTGTAACAAACATGATTTGTTAGTTTGAATGTTATTAAACAATTACAAAATGTAAAACCCTTGCGAAGAAAAGAATGCTTATGAATAGGTGCCGTTTCAGGTCGGTACCCTTCTACAGATGAAACTTTTTTCAGCGACCCGACCCGAAACGTCACCTATCCATGTTCTCCAGAGATGCTGCCTGACCTGCTGAGTCACCCCAGCATTTTGTGTCATTTATTTGTAAACCAGCAACTGCAGTTCCTTGTTTCTACGAAGAATGATTATGTTAACAGAATTTATTTGAACATTATTTTTTAACATTTTATGTTATTTGAAAATACTCCCCTCTGGTATGAATATTGATTTCTCTAACTTCAAGTAACCCATGCATCCCCTCTCTCTCAATAGACAGTAGACAATAGGTGCAGGAGGAGGCCATTCGGCCCTTCGAGCCAACACCGCCATTCAATGTGATCATGGCTGAACATTCTCAATCAGTACCCCGTTCCTGCCTTCTCCCCATACCCCCTGACTCCGCTATCCTTAAGAGCTCTATCTAGCTCTCTCTTGAATGCATTCAGAGAATTGGCCTCCATTGCCTTCTGAGGCAGAGAATTCCACAGATTCACAACTCTCTGACTGAAAAAGTTTTTCCTCATCTCAGTTCTAAATGGCCTACCCCTTATTCTTAAACTGTGGCCCCTTGTTCTGGACTCCCCCAACATTGGGAACATGTTTCCTGCCTCTAACGTGTCCAACCCCTTAATAATCTTGTACGTTTCGATAAGATCTCCTTCCCTTCCCACCCTAGTCATTGGACTAGTTTCACTATTGTTCTGTTGAGTGTTACTGTTTGTATAACTCATTATCACCTACCCCACAGCCTACAATGGCTTGTGGGCTCCACTTGTCCTTGATCATTGTTGCTTTTTCCATATCTTTCATTCATTCATTTGTCCTACGTACCTATATCTCTCGTTTCCCTTTCCCCTGACTCTCAGTATGAAGATGGGGCTCAACCTGAAAAGTCACCTATTCCTTTTCTGCAGAGATGCTGCCTGGCCGGCTGAGTTACTCCAGCTTTTTGCGCCTGCCATCTTTTATTTGAACATACCTGCCTACTAAGTAATTACTTTTTTTACTGGTCATTCATTCAACAAACAAGTTGGATGTGTACCTCATTCAAGTAAAATTGGATGGAGAACACTAATGGAGAGTGATTTAAAGTGGTGACTGATAGGATAATATGTTTAAAAAGAGTGGAGGTCCCTGTGGAGTGATTCACGTGCACCACATGTTTTACACTCAATGTTCTTGATGTGGCTCTTCAACATCAGCGAAACCAAGCTTGATTACAAAAGCTTTTCACTGTACCTCAGTACACCTGACAATAAAGTAAACTGAACTGGTTAGGCTACCATTTGCAGAGAACTTGCCTGCAATGAACATCTTGATCTTATGGTCGCAAGTCACTTCAATTCCCCTTCCCATTCTCACATCAGCATGTCTGGCCCCAGCCTTCTCCACTGTCATGGTGAGGATTAATGCAAACTAGACGAGCAACTCTTGTAACTTCATCAGTCTGAAGTAGGGTCTCGACCTGAAACGTCACCCTTCCTTCTCTCTAGAGATGCTGCCTGTCCCGCTGAGTTACTCCAGCATTTTGTGTCTATCTTGTAACTTCATACTCTACTTGGGTATCATATAAGCCAATGGTATGAACATTGAATTTTCCAATTTCAGGTTGCCATGGTCTCTGTGTGCCTTTCTCACTTCTAGTAGCCTACCTTGGTTCTGTCACTCTTCATTGTTCCCATCTTGATCTGCCCATCTTGATCTATCCACCTTCTCCGCAGGCCCACCCATCCTCTCCCTTCCCCATCAGGTTCCATCTGCCCATCACCCCTCCTTCATCTGGATCCATTTGTCAGCTACCTGCCCCCCTCTCTACCTTTTCCCTCACCACCTTTCCCCTCCTCTGCCCTCCTCTCCCCTTCATTCATCTGATTTCCCCTATTGTCTCCCAATTCCTGAGTGGCCCTTCCCTCTCCCCTCTTTATATTGACTGTCTTCCCTACTCTCGGATACATGAAGCAGGGCACAACCTGAATTGTTGACTTTCCCTTAGCCTCCATAGACGCTGCGTGAGCTGTTGAGTTCCTCTGGAACAAATTTAATAATCTTACAGGAAAGGGCTTATGAATGGACTTGTTGTTGGAAAGAATGGGACTTACTTTTTATCTTGAATCTTTGTGCAGGTTATAAATCTTGTATTTTATCTAAATGCTGCATGTAGAATTTCGACAAAGATTGATCGGCGGGGATTCTGTGAAAACTTTTGTGGCCTCAATGGCCATCTAGTGGGAGGACAAGGTTAAGTAGTTGTTGAAATTGAAATCTTTGGGCTTGATCATTTTGTGTTAACTGTGCTTTCAACTGTCGGGGGACATTTTCGAAATAATCCAACCAATTGCAATTTTACTTCTGACGATTGGGAATCATGCATTTTAAAGTTGAATCTGAAAAATATTGAACAGGACTTGACATGATTCTGACTAGAACAATTCTTGATTAGAACAGGTGTCAAGGGTTATGGGGAGAAGGCAGGAAAATGGGATTAGGAGGCAGAGATCAGCCATGATTGAATAGCGGAGTAGACTCGATGGGCCGAATGGCCTAATTCTACTCTTATAACTTGTGAACTTGTGAACATGGTAGGAAGGAACTGCAGATGATGGTTTAAACCGAAGATAGACACAAAAAGCTGGAGTAACTCAGCCAGACAGGCAGCAACTCTGGAGAAAAGGGACAGGTGACATTTCAGGAAAAGGAACCTATTCCTTTTCTCCAGAGATGCTGCCTGACCCACTGAGTTACTCCAACTTTTTGTGTCTATCTCGAGGACTTAACATGGGTTTGTTTCAGATGTAAATCCAAAAATGTTAATGATCAAGTAAATAATTGAGTAAATGAAAACACCACCCAGAAAGTAAATTAAAATGTCATGGGAAATGCACCTGGCACTTGGGTGTGCCAGGACTTGAGTTTTAGAGTCAGTCTGCAATGGTGTGTGTGCAGCTGCAGATATAATAATAATAATAATAATAAGCATCTATTTTATATAGCGCTTTACCAGGTGCTCAAAGCGCTTTACAAAAACAGTCATAACATAAAAACAAACAGACAAACTATCCTGACGGAGAAGCGGCGAACAAACAGCGCCAGCGTCCTCTCACGTCAGGGTCCGGCAGTAGACAACAAAAAGCACAGGACACACAGATACAATTTTAACACAAACAGCCATCACAGTGATTGCTCCAGGCACACCCTCACTGTGATGGAAGGCTAAGAAAAGTCATTATCTCCTCCTCATTCTTCTCCCGTGGCGCCACGAGGCGATCGAGACTCCCAACTTTTGAAGCCCCCACCGGGCGATGGAAAGTCCCAGGGTCGAGCCGAGCAGGCCGATGAAGGTCCTGAGCCCCCACCGGGCGATGGAAAGTGCCGCGGCCAGGCCACGCAGGGCGATGAGGGGCCTGCGAGCGGGTCGATCGTACCTCGCGCTTCGGGGCGGTCGAAGCTGCTACGGCTGGAGCTCCCGAAAGCCGGTCGCCAGCCAGGGACCTGCGAGCTCCCGATGTTGCGGTCTACAGGGCCCATGGCCGAAGCCTCCGAGATGGTAAGTCCAGGCCCTGCGACCGGAGTCTTCAAGGTCGATCCCAGCTGGAGGCCGCCGACTCCACGATGTTAGGCCATAGCGCGAACGGAGGAGATACGACACGGTAAAGGTCGCATCTCCGTTGAGGAGGAGATTAGAAAAAAAATGTTTCCACCACCCCCCACATAAACAGAGTTAAAAATAGAACAAAACGTACATTAAACGATGACAATAGACAAAAAACAAAAAAAAGACAGAGAGACTGCCGGTGAGCCGCAGCTGCAGAACACAGCCACGCCCCCTTATATATATATAGCCAGAAAGGCAATTTCAGGGCACTCTGTCGGAGAATCCTTTTTAAAATTAAGATTCAGGGGTCAGCCGTAGATTGTTTTAATTACAAAAACCATATCTGGACTTTTGAAACGTTACGATCAAATAATCAGTAGTCTGTCATTGTGCAAATCGAATTGAAATAGCCGTAATGCAAAAATGTGTTCAGTGGTGTCTATCCTACCAAGATTTAGAACGTACTGTGTACGTGTTTAGAACTCTGAAACATCCCATTGATGTCTGTCTGAATAACATCACATGTATCTCACAGGCAGACCCCATGAATGCATGCAGTTTTTGTTGGTCCATGACAGGAAGGATGTGGGAGTGTTGTAGAGGGCACATAAAAGGTTTTACCAGAATGCTGCCCGGGTGAGAGGATTTTAGGTACATGGTGTATATTGGACAGGTTGTTTACACCAGAATGTCGGAGGTTGAGGGGAAACCTGATAGAAGTATATAATATTCTATAGCTCAGACCTATAGTTGACAGGACTAGAGGATCTGAAATATAGGGAGAGGTTGAGTAGGCTGGGACTCTATTCCTTGGAGCACAGGAAGATGACGAGTGATCTTTTAGAGTGATCTCTAAAGCCTGGTATAAAATCATCAGAGGAATAGGTGCACAGAGTCTCTTGCCCAGATTAGGGGAATCGAGAACCAGAGGACAAAGATTTAAGATGAAGGGGAAAAGATTTAATAGGAATTTGAGGAGCAACTTTTTCACACAAAGGGTGGTGGGTGTATGGAACTAGCTGCCAGAGGAGGTAGTTGAGGCAGGGACTATCACAATGTTTAAGAAACAGTTGGATAGGTACATGGATAGGACCGGTTTGGAGAGATATGGACCAAATGCAGGCAGACAAGTATAACTGGGACATATTGGGCAGAAGACAAGTATAACTGGGACATATTGGACAAAAATCTGTTTAGATTTTTTTTGGAGATACAGCGCAGAAACAGGCCCTTCGGCCCACCCAGCGATCCCCACACATTAACACTATCCTACACCCTAGGGACAATTTTTACATTTGCCCAGCCAATTAACCTACAAACCTGTACTTCTTTGGAGTGTGGGAGGAAACCGAAGATCTCGGAGTAAACCAACGCAGGTCACGGGGAGAACGTACAAACTCTGTACAGACGGCGCCCGTAGTCAGGATCGAACCTGAGTCTCCGGCGCTGCATTCGCTGTAAGGCAGCAACTCTACCGCTGCGCCACCGTGCCGCCCAGCGTGTTTCCACGCTGTATCATTCTTTAGCTGACTCTATGACTCTATATTATGTGAGGCATGGATATGGTAGATAGTCAGAACCTTTATCTCAAGATGAATATGTCAAAGACTAGAAGGCATAGTTTTAAGATGAAAGGGGCAAAGTTTAAAGGTGTGACAATAGACAATAGACAATAGGTGCAGGAGTAGGCCATTCAGCCCTTCGAGCCAGCACCGCCATTCAATGCGATCATGGCTGATCACTCTCAATCAGTACCCCGTTCCTGCCTTCTCCCCATACCCCCTCACTCCGCTATCCTTAAGAGCTCTATCCAGCTCTCTCTTGAAAGCATCCAACGAACTGGCCTCCACTGCCTTCTGAGGCAGAGAATTCCACACCTTCACCACTCTCTGACTGAAAAAGTTCTTCCTCATCTCCGTTCTAAATGGCCTACCCCTTATTCTTAAACTGTGGCCCCTTGTTCTGGACTCCCCCAACATTGGGAACATGTTTCCTGCCTCTAATGTGTCCAATCCCCTAATTATCTTTTATGTTTCAATAAGATCCCCCCTCATCCTTCTAAATTCCAGTGTATACAAGCCTAATTGCTCCAGCCTTTCAACATACGACAGTCCCGCCATTCCGGGAATTAACCTAGTGAACCTACGCTGCACGCCCTCAATAGCAAGAATATCCTTCCTCAAATTTGGAGACCAAAACTGCACACAGTACTCCAGGTGCGGTCTCACCAGGGCCCGGTACAACTGTAGAAGCGGGGCAAGTTTTTTTTCCACAGGTGGTGGTGGTTGCCTTGAACATGCTGCCAGAGTAGTGCTGGAGGCAGATACGATAGTAGCATTAAAAAGGCTTTACATTGGCACATGGACAAGCAGGTGAAGGAAGGATATGGATCTTGTGCAGGTAGATGAGGTTAGTTCATTGTGGGCCGAAGGACATGTTCCTGTGCTGTACTTTTTTTATGTTTGTCCATAAATATAATAAGAGAGAGGCCTGGAAAATTTGTCATCTGCAGGAAAGAAGTAGATGGAGAAAAATCAAACACTAAATGGAAATGAGGAAAGTTGGAACAACACTAAGGGAAGCCTTAGCCTTGAAGTTTCTAAACTTTAATAACCCAACCTTTCTCCTTGTACTCAAATCAATTACTTCATATTTTTAATTTTTTTTCATATTTCAGATACAGCGCGGAAACAGGCCTTTTCGGCCCACCAAGTCCGCGCCGCCCAGCGATCCCCGCACACTAACACTATCCTACACACACTAGGGACAATTTTTACATTTACCCAGTCAATTAACCTACATACCTGTACGTCTTTGGAGTGTGGGAGGAAACCGAAGATCTCGGAGAAAACCCACGCAGGTCACGGGGAGAACGTACAAACTCCTTCCAGTACAGCACCCGTAGTCAGGATCGAACCTGAGTCTCCGGCGCTGCATTCGCTGTAAAGCAGCAACTCTACCGCTGCGCCACCGTGCCGCCAAATTCATAAATCAAAAAGATCAACACTAAGATAAACACAAAGTTTGCTGCACTTTAAAGGCCAAATGCATATTAATACAAAATTACTCCAATTTGAAGAGAGAATTTGAACTTCATTTTTCAAATATTTCCCTTTGTTAGCTTTGCACATTTGGATAAAATAATACAATTAACACTGGCAATTCTTTTTATTGTAGAGATGGCGATCGGAAGAGTATGAGCATAGAAAGGTGAGTCCATTTTGATTTTTCACATCTGTCTATGTTGTTCTTGTGCAGCGTAGATTTACTAGGTTAATTCCCGGAATGGCGGGACTATCATATGTTGAAAGACTGGAGCGACTAGGCTTGTATACACTGGAATTTAGAAGGATGAGAGGAGATCTTATCGAAACGTATAAGATTATTAAGGGGTTGGACACGTTAGAGGCAGGAAACATGTTCCCAATGTTGGGGGAGTCCAGAACAAGGGGCCACAGTTTAAGAATAAGGGGTAGGCCATTTAGATCGGAGATGATGAAAAACTTTTTCAGTCAGAGAGTTGTGAATCTGTGGAATTCTCTGCCTCAGAAGGCAGTGGAGGCCAATTCTCTGAATGCATTCAAGAGAGAGCTGGATAGAGCTCTTAAGGATAGCGGAGTCAGGGGGTATGGGGAGAAGGCAGGAACGGGGTACTGATTGAGAATGATCAGCCATGATCACATTGAATGGCGGTGCTGGCTCGAAGGGCCGAATGACCTCCTCCTGCACCTATTGTCTATTGTCTATTGTTAACTCATCATTAAAGCCTCGTAAGTGAAAAGCTGTTATTTGTCTTTATGCACTCGACAAATTTCTTCAGAGAGCGTAGCGTAACCAAAGGAAATCGAGAAAACCATGTTCTAATATGTAAGCAGTAAGTAGAAAGCATATAACGTGGAAAGAGAACTACAGCCTGGGTAAGGTGCAAAGGTAACTGAAGGCTTGGTTGTCAACAGTAGAGCATAGAAAGCGAGATCATCATGAACCACTGGGACTGGAAGAAATTGGGGAAAGGGGGTAAAATAAGATTAGCAGGAATAGTCATTATAGTAAAGGTTATATAATAAAATGATTGCTCAGGGCGGCATGGTGGCACAGCGGTAGAATTGCTGCCTTACAGCGCTCACAGCGCCAGAGACCTGAGTTCGATCCCGATTACGGGTGCTGTACTGTACGAAGTTTGTACATTCTCCCTGTGACCATATGCATTTTCTCCGAGATCTTTGGTTTCCTCCCACACCTCCAAAGATGTACAGGTTTGTAGGTGAATTGGCTCGGTATAAATGTAAAACTGTCCCTAGTTTGTGTAGGATAGCGTTAATGTGCGGGGATCGCTGGTCAGTGCTGACTCAGTGGGCCGAAGGGCCTGTTTCCACGCTATCTCGAAACTAGACTAAAATAAAAGCAGTTAATATCATCAAAATATCTACATTTTCTGGCTTTGGCTCCTGTGTGAAGAAGAATTTATTTTTAAATTGTAGGACCTTCAGCGAAATCAGTAAAGCATCGGAGCAGTACGGCTTATGTCGCGAACTTTGTCATGATCTTGAGGAAGATCTTCAGAAAGAAGGACTAAAGGTACAGCTTTGTCCATTTTATCTGTTTTTAGAAATCAAAAAATTTCTGAAGTTTTATTTTCCTCTTGGCCGTGTGTAAATCGAATGGTTTAAGATGTAATTCACAAAAATAGCGAACCCGACAAGAAGCCTGCGTTCCTTGTATAAAGGATATTCAAGGACTCAAAGTAATTCTTCTAAATTCTTAGGGAAAGACCGTAACTCTAAAATTGAAGAATATAAACTTTGAAGTGAAGACAAGAGCTTGCACAGTTCCAGCAGCAGTTTCTAAGGAAGAAGAAATTTATGCTGTGGCATCCGAGTTATTAAAGACTGAGATTGATGGCCTGCATCCTCAACCACTCAGACTCAGACTAATGGGTAATGTATGATAGACATTTCTGAATAAAGGTATTCAGCTGCAGATCAATACGTGTTCAGTTTAATAGCTACTTGCCATTCATTTTGACTTGGTAGTCCTTTTGGCCACTTTGAAGCGATGACGAAAGTTGACTATCATCAGTATAAAGCCCATTGCCCTTTTATTTGGGCTCCACGTGTTTTCATTTGCAAATCCCAGTCCCATAATTTGAGGGAGTAAAATCTACAGGAAGTTGTGCATTAGCAATAAATGCGTGGAAAACTTTGAACTGTGAACTATTTCATTTTATTTGGCAGATATTGTATCATTTCACATTTTTCTTGGATCATACAAAGCCATAAGTCCTTCGTTAGCTGATAGATTGAGGCATTAGCTTGCTTCAACTTGCTTTTCCTGCTGTTAATTCTCTTTGATTAGAAGGATTTAGTGTCTGTATTGAGTCTGCTGGACATCCTTGTACGGATTTGTGGTAAATAGTGGGGCCACTATTTGCCGCTTCATCTCACTGCTATTTGATGTCTTTTCTTTTCTCTTCTTTTTAGCATGCTTTGTTAACAGGGCACGGAATATCTTATAGACAATAGACAATAGGTGCAGGAGTAGGCCATTCGGCCCTTCGAGCCAGCACCGCCATTCAATGTGATCATGGCTGATCATTCTCAATCAGCTGATCATTCCTGCTTTCTCCCCATACCCCCTGACTCCGCTATCCTTAAGAGCTCTAGCTCTCTCTTGAATGTATTCAGAGAATTGGTCTCCACTGCCCTCTGAGGCAGAGAATTCCACAGATTCACAACTCTCTGACTGAAAAAGTTTTTCCTCATCTCTGTTCTAAATGGCCTACCCCTTATTCTTAAACTGTGGCCCCTGGTTCTGGACTCCCCCAACATTGGGAACATGTTTCCTGCCTCTAATGTGTCCAACCCCTTAATAATCTTTGACTCTTTTTAAAAATTCTCATGGGAACCATTTGATATTATTGCCACCATTGCACAATTTACGTATCGTTGTTTCTCTTGCAAGGTGTGCGTGTTTCTGGATTTGTCCAACAAGACGAGAAGAAATCTCACCAGAGGAGCATCGTCAATTTTTTCCACACGGCAAAATCTGAAAATCCAATTTGCAGTTCTGATTCTGAGTGCATAGATGTCAGGAGCCAAGCTGAACCAGCAGAAATGTCCAAAAAGGAAAGTTTCTTCAATAAAAAGCGGCAACAGAATGATCAGCAGTCCTCTTTCAGCCACGTTCCTGCAGTCAAACAACAAGAAAAGTGTGAACCTGCCACCAACACCCCAGCCTGTAGTATGGAAGAGATGCATCTTAAGGAGAGCGGGCTGATTCCAGCGTTAAAGGTTGCTAACAATTGTTCAAAGTGTTCCAGAAGACAATGCATATCAACTTCAGAGGGACTGGAGAAACAAATTGATCATTGCCACTGTGTAACAGAAGGGGAAGTTAATACTTCAAGCACAAGCAGTACAATCAGGAGGGATGCATCGAGCTTAGATAATGAGTTAAAAAATGAAAAAATAATGAATGTAAATGAACAAAAAGGAGCAGAATTCCAAGAGAGACCCCCGGAAATGTGTCCGAGTGCTACATTTGGAGATGTACTTGGAGGAATTGAAAGTAGCAGCTTTAATCTTGAATCAGCAGTTAAAATCAGCACCTGCACAAGTGACCAGTCAGGTCACCAGATTTGTTTTGAAGCTCACATGCAGCTATCTAATAGCACGGCGGGAACTCCACAGCCCATTGAAGATGCACCCGCTTCAGATGAAGAGTTTTCACACCACAGCAATATATCCAGTAAACTGTCTGGTAACTCGACTGGGGCAACACAGGGAGAGATGCAGTTTGATTTAACTAACTCTAATACCAGCAGGTTAAATCAACCAGCATTTGTACAACTCAACCCATCAATGCAGGGTGATCAGCGACAGTCATTTGAGTCAAAGGGACATGTCAAATCATTAAAACGAAGGCTGTCTTCCCATTCAGAAGAGCCAACCGGACTGGTATGTCCGATTTGCAACATCAGGCAAGGAACATCTGATCTATCATTGTTCAACAGGCATGTTGACATCTGTCTCAACCAAGGGGTTATACAAGAGCTCACTGAAGGATCAATGCAACCAGTTTCCACTTCAAATGGAGGAGGTGAGCAATCACACTTTTATGCAATCAATTACAATGCTGTGACCTATATCCCGGACTCTGTACCTTTCCCTTTTCTCTCCCTATTGCACTTGAGTTTGACGTGATTGTATTTACGTATGGTAGTTTGAGATCTTATCGAAACGTATAAGATTATTACGGGATTGGACACGTTAGAGGCAGGAAACATGTTCCCAATGTTGGGGGAGTCCAGAACAAGGGGCCACAGTTTAAGAATAAGGGGTAGGCCATTTAAAACTGAGATGAGGAAAAACTTTTTCAGTCAGAGAGTTGTGAATCTGTGGAATTCTCTGCCTCAGAAGGCAGTGGAGGCCAATGCATTCAAGAGAGAGCTAGATAGAGCTCTTAAGGATAGCAGAGTCAGGGGGTATGGGGAAAAGGCAGGAACTGGGTACTGATTGAGAATGATCAGCCATGATCACATTGAAAGGCGGTGCTGGCTCGAGGGGCCGAATGGCCTCCTCCTGCACCTATTGTCTATTGGTTTAGTTTAGAGATACAGTGCGAAAACAGGCCCACCGATTCCTCGCTGACCAGTGATCCCCGCACGTTATCAATATCCGACACACAAGGGAAAATATATAATTTTTACCGGAACCAATTAACCTATAAACCTGTACGTCTTTGCAGTGTGGGTAGAAACCGGGGATCCCGGAGAAAACCCGGGATGCAGGTCACAAGGAGAACGTACAAACTCCGTACAGACAAGCACCCATAGTCAGGATCGAACCCGTGTCTCTGGCGCTGCAAGGCAGCAACTCTACCAGTGCGCCACTGTGCATCTGATCTGATTGGATAGGATGCAAAACAAAGCTTCTCATTGTACCTTGATACATGTGACAATAATAAACCTAAACCGGTATTGGGTGTTAAAATTGGAGCCTTTTCAGAGAGAATATATTTCTTCTTCTGGAGGATATTTATGTTGCAATGTGTGGTCTGCAATAAACCTGCCAAGCCATGAATGAAGGGGAGGCCCAATCCTTTAAAGGCCAATAGATTGTAAGCTGGATAAAAAGCCTTTCTTGTGTAGGAAGGAACTGCAGATGCTGATTTAAACCGAAGATAGACACAAAATGCTGGAGTAACTCAGCAGGACAGGCAGCATCTCTGAAGAGAAGGCAAGGCTGATGTTTCGGGTCGAGACCCTTCTTCAGTTTGGGTCAAAACTCTATAGTTTTTGTCATCTACCAAATTTGGGGAATGTGAGGAAACTTCATTCCATGTGTTGCTCTGATGAAGACCAACTGACTACTGACCAGGATTGAAGCTGTTATGTGCACACTATGGCTTTGTAGCATCAAAATTGTATATTTATACAACCTGCTGGTTAGGTTGACATCACGTTTGAAAGAGTTTTAAATCTGAATCATTACAATTAGGAAATAATTTTGGCAAAATAGAATTGTAGTTTGCACATTACATATATACTTTCCAAAGTGCCACATTTGATTAATAAGGGTGTCAGGGGTTATGGGGAGAATGCAGGAGAATGGGATTGAGAGGGAAAGATAGATCAGCCATGGTTGTGTTGTGGAGTAGACTCGATGAGCTGAATGGCCTCATTCTGCTCCAATAACATAAACATATGCACATTTCTGGGTGTGCTGTTAATGTGTTCTCTTCAGTAGGTCGGTTAACTTGAAGCTAAAATGCAGATTGGGTTACCCTCGCATTTCCCAGATGTATAGGTAACAATCTGCTTGCTGGTTCCCTAGTACACGTAAGGGAAATGTTGAGAGTTGGGTGTAATCCTGAGTTTGAGGTTCTCGGAACAATTTAATGTAAACTGCACATTTGTCCCTAAGATAGACAGACCCTTCCGACTGAAGAAGGGTCTCAACCCAAAACGTCATCCATTCCTTCTCTCCAGAGATGGTGCCTGTCCCGCTGAGTTACTCCCAACATTTGTGTCTATCTTCGGCATAAACCAGCATCAGCAGTTCCTTCTTACACATTTGTTCCTAATCTCTGGTATAATACCACACTGATGCAACAAAAGCTTTTCTCTGTATCCCGGTACACAAGCCAATAAACTAAAATGAAACTGAAACGGCTGCTAAAAAAACATTCTGGCTGCACAACAACCAGTTACAATTGGGAAAGCCTGTTGCTACAACTGGACCTGTTAATCATCTGAGAGCTAACATCCCAAAGGAAAAACAGCTTTGATCTACGCGAGAATAAACAGTGTACTCCAGGGATATCGAGGGTGAATGTGACTTCATTCTTGTGATGTGATTTCTGCGTGTGGGTGAATTAAATGTCATTTGTTTGTTTTTATTGTTGGGCCCATTAGGATTTGGAAAGCAATCTTCAAATTCAATTGTTCGAACAAAAAGGTGAGATAATCTTGGTTACATTGAACTATTACAGTTTATGCATTGCAATAAAAATGTATAGTCAGTTACTTGGCGCAGAGGCAGCTCATGTCCCTGGTGACCATCATGTGGCTGTCTACGCCAATTCATTTTTCACCCTCATCCCCACAAGTCCCACGAATCTCCTGCCAACCACCTACACTAGAGATAATTTACAGCAGCCATTTAACCCACCAGTCAATATGTGTTTGGCACAAGGGAGGAACCCAGCGCATTCAAGGGAAAGTCACATGGTCAAAGTGAGAGCATGTAAAATCCATTCACAAAATGCTGGAGTAACTCAGCAGGTCAGGCAGCATCTCAGGAGAAAAGGAATGGGCGACGTTCCCCTCTGCCCCCACATCAACGAGTTCCGGGTCCGTCATGACGTGGAGCTCTTCTTCTGCCGCCTTGCCTCCGAGCCTTTTTTTTTTTAACAGGCCCTCGCATGTAAAATCCATAGTCGGCACCCAAGGCTAGGATCAGCGGTTGGGAGCCATGAAGTAGCAGCACAGTTGCACAATGTACTATCTATAATTATTTTTAATGGTGATTCAATTCATATTTTTAATAAAAGATTTAATTCATATTCACTCCTGGCACTTGCGGATGTGCTATTCATCGCTTTTTAAAATGCATTGGAGAATTTGGTAGGAATCTTTTGTGACATTTGCTAAATAATAATGAAGAAGGCATACTGTTAGTTTCCAGTTCCAGGTGATAAAAGATGGATTATTGTGAAAGTGCCTTTTCCATATGAACAGGAGTCAAGAAGGTCGAGAGCTGACAGGGCAACATTAAGATCGACGCAAAATCCTGCGTAACTCAGCGGGTCAGGCAGAATCTGGAGAGAAGGAACAGGTGACATTTCGGTTCGAGACCCTTCATCAGACCCGAAACATCACCTGTTCCTTCTCTCCAGAGATGCTGCCTGTCCCTCTGAGTTACTCCAGCATTTTGTGTCTATCTTCGGTGTAAACCAGCATCTGCAGTTCCTTCTTACAGGGCAACATTAAAGATGATCTTGCCTGGTGCTCATGCACTTGCACTGTGATGATCTTTTTTTGTACATCCAGCAAGTTAATCTTTGGTGTTCATGTTGAATAAGTTAATTAAATGCAATGCTGATCAGTGGCACCAGGCTAAAATAAAATTGTCTTGCTGTAGCGACCATAGAGAATGGTCCAGGTCGTCGAACCCTCGGATTGGCCAGCGAGGTCACGTGGGAACGCGACCATGGGGATTGGTCCAGGGAGCGACATCGCTGATTGGCCAGCGATGTCATGTGCGCGTTTGGCGCCCGTTTTAGTCAGTTCGGCGAAGTCTTCAAGGAAGACAGTAAGTTTGTATTGGTTGTCCTGTACCTTGTTGTTTAACTCTGTATTCGTGTATTGCGGCTGCAATAAACTTCGTCTACAACCAACAAGTTTCGGACTCGCCATATTGGTGACCCCGACGTGATCTGGACGATCACCGACTGAGCAGGAACCCGACGCCTCGTTGACGATGACCGAGCAGGGCACACCGGAGTCAAGCGCGGCGGGCGTCCATCTTCCGTTATTTTGGACGTACGCACCGCAAGCTTGGTTTATCCACGCCGAGGCTCAATTCCATATAAAGAAGGTGTCGGACGAATCCACAAAGTACTTCTACCTCGTCAGCGCTCTATCGCCGGACACAACCAAGCGCGTGATGCGGTTCATCGTAAATTCACCTGCGGAAGACAAGTACGAGGCCATGAAGAAGGTATTACTGCGAACCTTCGGGTTTAATAAGCATGGTGGTGCGGCAAAACTTCTGCACCTACCGGATCTTGGAGACCAACTGCCTTCCGTCCTCATGGCCGAAATGATGATGCTAGCCGGTGAGCATACGGATTGCCCGATGTTTGAACAGGCATTCCGCGAGAAACTTCCCGAGGATGTCCGACTGCTGCTCACGGATTGTCCTTTTAAGGACCCCGAAGCATATGCAGCGAAAGCGGACGCGCTCATAGCGGCAAAAAACAAGGCAAGTGGTTCAATCAACAAAGTCTCGACATTGGTGACCACGCCACAGCGACGGCAAGATGGCGCCACGTCTCCCGCCAATTCTTCGAAAGCCCGCCAAAAAGATCCGCACAAGCGCGGCTGGTGCTATTATCACCTACGATGGGGTAACGAATCCCGCAACTGTCGTTTGCCTTGTACCTTCGCGGGAAATGCCTCGGCCGATCGTACATAGGGGCAGTTACGATTGGCCAGAACCGGCGCCTCTATGTCCATGATCGATTCACGGACACAGAATTTTTGGTAGACACGGGAGCCATCGTCAGCATAGTGCCGCCGACCGACCTCGTAACCAGATCGGGTAAGACAGGTCCCACCCTCATCGCGGTTAATGGCAGCCCAATTCGCACTTTCGGTACACGGAAGATGTCCCTTGTGTTAGGCCTCCGCACGTACGAATGGCCATTCATCATAGCCGACGTCAAACAAGCGATCCTGGGCGCAGATTTTCTCTGGGCTTTTTCACTGGTTCCTGATGTCCGCGGTAACGACCTCCGACCCTCTGCCGAAGATGAGCACGTCGCTCCGACAATCGCCTCCTCGCCCAGCCCTACTGTCCAGGCCGTCGTCGCGGCCCCCGACTCGTATGCTGCGATTCTGGCAGAGTTCCCAGAGCTGCTCGTCCAACGTTTTGACGCACCTTCGGCTAAGCACGGTGTGGTCCATCACATCCGCACCGAAGGCCCTCCCGTTTTCGCTCGGGCCAGGAGACTACCGCCAGACAAACTGGTGGTGGCAAGGGCGGAGTTCAGGAAGATGGAGGAAATGGGAATTGTCCGTCAGTCTGACAGCCCGTGGGCCTCGCCGTTACACATGGTCTCCAAGGCATCTGGGGGGTGGAGGCCATGTGGCGATTATCGGCGTCTCAATGCTGTCACCACGGCTGATCGCTACCCCATACCGCACCTACAGGACTTTTCATGTGGGCTGGAAGGAGCGGTGGTGTTTTCCAAAATCGATTTGGTGCGAGGATACCATCAGATTCCGGTGCGACCGGAGGACATACAGAAAACTGCAACTATTACTCCGTTCGGGTTGTTTGAATGGTTGCGTATGCCTTTCGGTTTAAAGAACGCGGCACAGGCTTTCCAGCGACTGATGGACCGCGTGGGCCGGGGTTTACCCTTTTTGTTTATTTATTTGGACGACATCCTGGTCGCCAGCCCCTCAGTGCAGGAACACCAGGTCCATTTGCGGACCGTGTTCCAGCGGCTCCAAGACCACGGGCTCATTATCCAACCCTCCAAATGTCAATTCGGCCTGCCTGCTCTCGATTTTCTAGGGCACAGAATTACTCCTGCCGGCGCCGCCCCTTTGCCCGAGAAGGTAGAGGCTATCCGGGCTTTTCCCAGGCCCACCACAGTAAAAGGGCTGCAGGAGTTCGTAGGCATGGTTAATTTCTACCATAGATTTGTTCCGGCAGCGGCGCGAGTCCTGCGCCCGCTTTTCCAATGCCTTGCGGGGAATCCGGTAGAGTTGTTGTGGTCCCCGACTGCAGAGTCGGCTTTTACAGCAGCTAAAGCAGCCTTGGCAGACGCCACCATGTTGGTCCATCCGAGCCCCTCCGCCCCCACGGCCCTGACGGTTGACGCCTCTGACGTGGCGGTGGGCGGGGTTCTGGAGCAGCAGGTCGGTGGCCGTTGGCAGCCTTTAGCGTTTTTCAGCCGGCAACTAAATTCGGCCAGGATGAAATATAGCGCGTTTGACCGAGAGCTTCTAGCTCTCTATGTAGCTGTCCGTCATTTCAGGTACTTCCTCGAGGGCCGCCCATTTGTGGCATTTACGGACCACAAGCCATTAACATTTGCTTTTTTGAAATTGTCTGACCCATGGTCGGCCCGCCAGCAGCGGCATCTAACTGCTATCTCCGAATTTACCACAGATGTACGTCATGTCGCAGGTAAGCTTAATGCCGTTGCTGACGCCCTGTCTAGACCTGCTTTTCCCCCTATTTCGGCGGTGGACTGCGAAGTGGATCCCCAGGAGCTTGCGGAGGCACAGCTCCTAGCGGATACCGTTTCGGCTTACCGGTCCACCACTTCGGGATTGAAGTTGGCCCAGGTAGCTTGTGGGTCGGAGGGCACGAAAGTCTGGTGCGATGTTTCTCTTCCTCGTCCCAGGCCGGTAGTACCGCCCTCCCTTCAGCGCCGGGTTTTCGATGCCATTCATGGGCTGGCGCACCCGTCCATCCGCTCCACCTCTGCCTTGGTAGCAGCGAGGTTTGTCTGGCATGGCCTGCGGAAACAGGTAGCGGGGTGGGCACGTTCCTGCGTGCCCTGTCAGACCGCTAAAGTCCAGCGCCACGTCCAGCCCCCCGTACAGGATTTCGAGGTCCCGGCTTTTCGTTTTTTCCACATCCACGTGGATTTGGTCGGGCCTTTACCTTCCTCCCGGGGCTACACCCACCTCCTCACGGTGGTGGATCGGTTCACCCGGTGGCCAGAGGCTTTCCCATTGTTTGATATCTCGTCAGCGTCTTGTGCTAGGACTTTGGCCCTTCATTGGGTAGCTCGTTTCGGGGTCCCGGCAGTTATTACAACTGACAGAGGGCCACAGTTCACTTCGTCCCTCTGGGCCGCGCTGGCGGAACTGTACGGGTCCAAGTTACAACCCACAACTGCATATCACCCCCAGGCAAATGGACTCGTAGAAAGGTTCCACCGCCAACTTAAGGTGTCCCTCAGTGCAAGGCTTGAAGGCCCGGACTGGGTAGACCAACTCCCTTGGGTTCTTTTAGGCATCCGGACTGCTCCTAAGCCAGATCTCGGTGCGTCGTCCGCAGAGCTAGTATATGGCTCGACACTTCGAGTACCCGGAGATCTGTTTCCGGACCCTTCAGACCTGCTCCCTACAGTCCCATCAGCGTTAGCATCTCTCCGGGAACGGGTGGGCTCCCTGGCTCCAGTTCCGACTTCACGTCATGGGTGTCCCATGGTACATGAACCGTCTTCCCTGAAGGACTGTGAGTTTGTTTTTCTGCGTAAAGATGCCCATCGCGCCCTGTTGCAGAGGGTCTATCAAGGGCCGTTCCGGGTTTTACGTAAGGGGACGGCTACTTTCACCTTAGACATGGGCGGCAAGAGTGAACTCGTCTCGGTGTCCCGGCTCAAACCGGCCCATTTGGACCCGGATCAACCAGTCCTGGTCGGTCAAACCCCTAGGAGAGGCCGACCTCCGTTAGTTCCGCCCAGTCCGGAAACCCCCGTTCCGGCAGTTCCTCCAGGACCCCCCGTTCCGGCAGTTCCTCCAGGACCCCCCGTTTCGGCAGTTCCTCCAGGACCCCCCGTGCCGGTAGTTCCTCCAGAACCTCTCGTTCTGGCCGTTCCACCAAGTCCGGAACCTCCGGCTCCTGTGGTTCCGGCTGTCCCTCTCCGTACTCGTTATGGTCGCGAAATCCGGCTCCCTGCTAGGTTCCGCACCTCGGGTTCTGGGGGGGGTCATGTAGCGACCATAGAGAATGGTCCAGGTCTTCGAACCCTCGGATTGGCCAGCGAGGTCACGTGGGAACGCGACCATGGGGATTGGTCCAGGGAGCGACATCGCTGATTGGCCAGCGATGTCATGTGTGCGTTTGGCGCCCGTTTTAGTCAGTTCGGCGAAGTCTTCAAGGAAGACAGTAAGTTTGTATTGGTTGTCCTGTACCTTGTTGTTTAACTCTGTATTCGTGTATTGCGGCTGCAATAAACTTCGTCTACAACCAACAAGTTTCGGACTCGCCATATTGCCTCAGATTCTAAGGTTGCAAGTATAGTCTTCAACTGAATTGTCAACCAATATGTAAATTTGCTTTACATAAAATTTGAACATGCGCAACCCTAGAAGTTTGCTTTACATGGAACTGTGGATAAGTGTTTGTTTATCGATCAGCTCTACGGCAGAAATTTAAATGGATCTGTTTTCTTTCCTATATCATTCATTAAAGAATACATAAAATTACATGATCAAAGAATGATATTTTTATCATACCCTCTTGCGTTTCCCCAATGTAATTGGAGCAGAATTTGGCCATTCGGCCCTTCGGCCCTTTGAGTTTACTGATAACTCATATCTGATTTATCTATCCCTCTCAACCCCATTCTCTTGCCTTCTCCCCATAACCCTTGACACCCTTACTAATCAAGCATCTGTCTCCTTCTTAAAAATACCCAATGACTTGGACTCCACAACAGTCTGTGGCAATGGTTCCTCTGAGCATTTTAATATGTATCAACTGGTAACTCAGATTTCACTGTACCTTAATTGGTACATGTGACAATAAATTGATCTTGAAATCTTGAAATATCCCATTGTATTCTAAAGAATATTGCCACCACTTGACAAATTGAAAATCAATCTGAACTTAAGAGAGAGTTAGATTTAGCTCTTGGGGCTAAGGGAATCAAGGGATATGGGGAGAAAGCCGTAATGGGGTACTGATTTTGGATGATCAGCCATGATCATATTGAATGGCCAACTTCTGCACCTATTTTCTATGTTTCTAACATGCCCATGCTTGTTATTGTATTCTATTCATCGTTGCTTGGAAATCCTAGTTCAATCTTAAACCAACGAAAACTTATTTCAGCTATCTCTTACGGTGTGGCGTGTCGGAAGAGGCCCGAAATAAAGGCACAACGGTCTTGTTTTTTTGTAAATGACACTTATTTAATATTCACTTGTTTTCAGGACTGGATCTACAGCCCAACAACCAATGACCAAGAAAGCAAAGTGCAATACTCCCACAAACACAATTGACAGATTTTTTAAATGAATGGTCTCAATCTAACAAATAATTAATTTTATAGCACTTTGAATGGCCTGCATTACAAAGCCCCATTTGGCATCGAGCACTTTTTATATATTCAATAAATTCCACTGGATTGGTGATTTTATATTTGATTAGGTTGCTAAAGAGTTGTTTCTCACATTAGCCAATCCATGCACTAGAACTAGATGTTAAGAAATCATACCTGTTACCATAATATATTAATGTTATCAATTGAATTTACTAGTAAATAATATTTAATGGTTTCATTTTTTAAACAAGTATCAGTACACATTTTGAAATAAAGAACACAGTTGGGTACTTAAATCATGTGATATACAAAAAAAGTAAAGAAAATCTTTATATTATAGTAATGTATTCAGTTCTTTAAGTATGTTCAGTCTGATTTATTGTTCATATTTTAAGCTATTTATGGAAAGATGTAAAACTGTACTCATTGAGTTATTTTATTAAACGCTGGAAATATTGCTATTAGTGAACATTACTTTGCAGTTGACATGATGAGATTTGGTTCTGACCAGTTTTACTTAAATATACTGCTATCTATTAAAATCCACATTACATGCTATTGTATGGTTAGTTCTTCTGGATCTGTTTGAATGCACCTTGTCATCTGGTCAAATATTTAATACTATTTATGTGATATTTTGTTCTAAAACATGTATTTGTAAGCAAGAAAAGATACAAAGTGCTGGACTCAGCAGGTCAGGCAGCATCCCTGGAGAACATGGATAGGTGACATTTCGGTTCGGGAGGACTTCAGACTGAAGACTAATATATAGAAACATAGAAAATAGGTGCAGGAGTAGGCCATTCGGCCCTTCGAGCCAGCAACAACATTCAATATGATCATGGCTGATCATCCAAAATCAGTACCCTGTCCCTGCTTTCTCCCCATATCACTTGATTCCATTACCCCTAAGAGCTAAATCTGACTCTTTTTTGATATCCAGTTCTTTAAGTTTGTTTAATCTGACTTATTATTCATAAGGCTGTGTTATTCCAGCACATTGTGTCTTTTTTTTTGTTGTAAATCGGCATCTGCAGTACATTATTTCTACATGACTATCATACTGAGAGAAGCTCTTTAATAAACCAATTACTTGCATTATTAGTTCAGGTTAAATGCATTAGTTAGGTGAGGGACATTTGCTTCCCCCATATGAATGAGCACCACTTTTTATGCATGTATGCCAAACAGGATGATCCAATGCTTGTTGTTCCCATATTGTGTATCAATATTGAAACTCTTCAGGGATGTTCTAATGAGTTTTTGAATCTCAAACTAATCAAGGACATGTCCCATTCCTCCTCCCTGCTCTTGTCTGGCAGAATGGACAGAAGCTTAAAACCGCACCATTAGACTCAGGAACAGCTTCCTCCCCTCTTATCAGGCTTCGAAACGGTCCTTCCATATCATATCATATCATATCATATATCTACAGCCGGAAACAGGCCTTTTCGGCCCTCCAAGTCCGTGCCGCCCAGTGATCCCCGTACATTAACACTATCCTACACCCACTAGGGACAATTTTTACATTTACCCAGCCAATTAACCTACATACCTGCACGTCTTTGGAGTAATTGAGGATACTGTCCTGTCTCGAAACTAAACTGTACCATTGTACAGGAAAGAACTGCAGATGCTGGTTTAAATCAAAGGTACACACAAAATGCTGGAGTAACTCAGCGGGACAGGCAGCATCTCTGGAGAGAAGGAATGGGTGACATTTCGGGGGAGACCTTTCTTCAGACGGATCATGTACCATGGTACACGTGGCCATAATAATAAGACTAAACCTCTTTTGCCGCCCATCATGTGATCGTTTGCCCTCTGTCAGCTCTCCATGGAGTAACTGCTTTGATATACTATTGTCAGACATGTCCTGCTCACCTGATCTGTGATTCTTTCAACAATGCGTGGATGTTGCAGATCGCAATAGTGCTGCCATCTTGTGCCCTGGCTGTGTGGCACAAATATTGTGATAAGAGTTGGTGGGATGTGTGTTGTTTGGTCAATTAATCATGTATTAATATTTCTGGTAAAATAGTCCTTGACATTTTTCATCCATAAATTAATTGATACAGCTTGAAATGTATCGTATTTACTTCTCTGTGTAATCACACCTTCTGTAAAAACATATTTTTCTTGCCTGGAGTATGTTGGAAGATACAGATTTCTTGCATTACACTTGGAACCACACAGAGTGTAAATTTGTCGCAAAGTATATTTGGTTTCTGAAACTGTAAAACTTTGGAATAAACTGTTGGGAAGAGCGTGCCAAGCTTTACCCTGATTGAGTTCTTATCGGATTTGTTTGTTCTATCATCTACAATAGATATCATGTATCTATACAATGTAAATGGCTCGATTGTAATCATGTATTGTCTTTCCGCTGACTGGATAGCACGCAACAAAAGCTTTTCACTGTACTTCGGTACACGTGGCAATAAACTAAACTGAACTAGTGCAAACCATTGTCCAAACTGAGGAGTTGCTGGCTCTCTTAGACTGTATTTAGGACCCACAAATGGGGATTCAAGGCAAGATGCACACTATTCCCAGCCATGGATTTTGTCAAGATTACTTGGTTCAAGGCTGTTAAATCAAAATGTTGAACTTTTGAATCTGAGTCTCCATCTTTATCAATTGTCCATATACTGCAAAAATACACAACTGAAAGTAAGGCCTGTGATAGATTTTATGACTGTAGGAGAGTTTGAAGAAGGGAAATAGGAGATGAATTTGTGTTGGCATTGGTTTTATTACTGTACTGCCATAGAGTAAAATATCTTGTTTGTGATTCTTTCAACAATGTTTAGGGCGCAGTGGTAGAGTTGCTGCCTTACAGCGAATGCAGCGCTGGAGACTCAGGTTCGATCCTGACTCCGGGTGCTGTCTGTACGGAGTTTGTACGTTCTCCCCGTGACCCGCGTGGGTTTTCTCCGAGATCTTCAGTTTCCTCCCACACTCCAAAGACGTACAGGTTTGTAGGTTAATTGGCTTAGTAAGTGTAAAAATTGTCCCTAGTGGGTGTAGGATAGTGTTAATGTGCGGGGATCGCTAATCGGTGCGGACTCGGTGGGTCGAAAGGGCCTGTTTCCGCGCTGTATCTCTAAACTAAACTTTAAAAAACTTTTAAAAGGTGTACACGTCCGACACAAGTCAGACACAGGTAGAACAGGTAATGCAAAGAGAAAAATACCAGAGTGCAGGATGAAGCGTTACGTGTTAAAATGTTACAGCTACAGAGAAAGTGGAGATATAAAGAAGTGCAAAGGCTGTTCAGAAGTCTGATAACAGCAGGGAAGAAGCTGTTTCTGAATCTGGTGATGAGGCAATTTAGGAAGAGATGGCATTTTATTTATTTAGTTTATTTGCCATTCCACTCCTTACAGATCATGCAAAGAATGGGACGAAACCGAGTGCCTCCGGGGGCCATAGTGCAATACGAATGGAAAACATATAGACGGGATTGCAGTGCAGTCCAATACAATACAGTACAACATAATGAGACATTGCAACACAATACAATACATATAGACGGGATTAAAGCATGTAAACGGTAAAAGGTACAGCATTTAACCTGTAGTTTAAAACATGTAAACGGTGAATTTAAAAGCATTAATGAGAGCAGGTAAATTCTTGATTGCACATTAAATGAGAATATGAAGTGCAGAGTGCTAGGTGAGGTGCACCTCCTGAATCAGGTGGGGCAGTTCAGTAGACGAACAGCCTGAAGGCAAAAGCTGTTCCTGAACCTGGTGGTTCTTTCTGCAGCTAATGCTCCTCAGCCTTCTTCCGGAAGGCAGCGGGCCAAATAGACCTTTTTTTTCTTCTTTTTTTTTTAATTCAAAAATATTTATTCAAATATTAAAATAATATATACAATACAATAAAACCAAAACAGAACCCACCACCAGAATATTATACAAACAAATATACCTATTGAAACTATTATACAATTATATTACAATCCCCATCCAGGATACATCCAATCCCCCGCGGTGCACAGCGGTCCCGGAAATCCTCCAGGGTGCCCGTGGACAGCGCGTGGTCCCTCTCCAACACCACCCTGGCACGGATGTAAACCCCGGAAAAGAGGCAGGCAGCTGGCTCGGGCAACCAAATAGACCTTGGAAGGGGTGAGAGGAGTCCCTCGTGATGCTGCAGGCTTTACTTTTGCACCTTCCTCTGTAAATGTCACTGATGGCAGGGTATCTGGTCCCAGTGATGTGCTGGGCTGTCTTCGGGGCTGGCTTGTTGTTGGTGGCTTCAAAGCGTGTGCAGAAAGAATTTAGTGTGTCTGGCAGGGAGCTATCGTCATCTGTACTGGCATCAGAGCTATTTCTCTTGTAGTTGGAAATTGTTTGAATGCTCTGCCACATGCGTCGGGGGTCATCCTGCTGAAAGTGATCTTGTATTTTCAGAGCGTAGGGAGCTTTAGCTCTTTTGACACTGGTAGTGAGGCTATTCCTCGCTGCTCTTTGCACCGCCTTGTCCCCAGATCTGAAAGCAGCATCACGGGCTTTGAGCAATGAGCGGACCCCAGAGTTCAGCCAGGGCCTCTGGTTGGGTTGTATTTTCATAGTTCTGGTGGTTGCAACATCACCCGCACATGTGCTGATGTGGCTGATGATAGTCGTTGCATACACCTCCAGGTCCGTGTGGCCTCTGCATGTGGCTGCCTCTTTGAAAACCGACCAGTCAGTGGTCTCAAAACAGTCTTGCAGTGATGAAGTTGCTCCCTCCTGCCACACAGTGATGTTCCTTGGACGCCCTGTGCGTAGGGGAGAGGATATGGCTGAAGATGTCCTGGTTGGGTTGCTCCTGGGCCTGGCCAAGCTGGCCATCTGCGACTCACGGCGCCAGGCGGAAGAGGGCTCTGCCCGAGCCAGCTGCCTACCCCTTTTCCTGCCAGCTTTACCTCCCCCTGAAACCCAACAACCAGTCAAATTTAAACAGCCTCTCACACTGCCTTGAGGACATAAAATGTTGGATGGCACAGAACTTTCTCCAATTAAATGAGAGCAAGTCTGAGGTCATCCTATTCGCCCCCCCCCCCCCCGTGGTAAAAGCCAGCTTCTTCCAACTTCGAACCATAGCTAAAATCAAACCTTTCCTCCAATTCGACGACACAGAAAAAATCATTCACGCTTTCATTTCCTCCCGCCTAGACTACTGCAACTCCCTATACACTGGGATCAGCCAATCTTCCCTGTCCCGCCTGCAACTGGTCCAAAACGCCGCAGCGAGACTCCTGACGGGTACCCGTAAAAGGGACCACATCACCCCGATTCTGGCCTCTCTCCACTGGCTCCCTGTACGGTACAGAATCAACTTCAAGCTCCTCCTATTCACGTATAAAGCCCGAAATGGACACTCCCCCCCTACATCAAAAATCTTCTAACCCCCCTCTCTAACTCCAGGTCCCTCAGGTCGGCCGACTTGGGGCTACTCACTATCCCGCGGTCTAGGCTTAGGCTCAGGGGTGACCGCGCTTTTGCGGTTGCAGCTCCTAGACTGTGGAACAGCATCCCTCTCCCCATCAGAACTGCCCCCTCCATCGACTCCTTTAAGTCCAGGCTCAAAACCTATTTCTACTCCCTAGCGTTTGAGGCTCATTGAGGAGGCGCTGTGAACTGTTTGCGTGCTACTGTATGTTTCTTTTTTTTTTTCCATTGGAACCTAATCAGATGTACAGCACTTTGGTCAACGTGGGTTGTTTTTAAATGTGCTATACAAATAAAATTGACTTGACTTGACTTGACTTTCCGGGGTTACATCCGCGCCCGGGTGGTGTTGGAGAGGGACCGCGCGCTGTCCACGGGCACCCTGGAGGATTTCCGGGACCGCTGGGCACCGCGGGGGATTGGATGTATCCTGGATGGGGATTGTAATATAATTGTATAATTGTTTCAATTGGTATATTTGTTTGTATGGTATTCTGATGGTGGGTTCTGTTTTGGTTTTATTATATTGTATATATTATTTTAATATTTGAATAAATATTTTTGATTTAAAAAAAACAAAAAAAAACAAAAACACAGTGATGTTCCTGGTGACTGTTTTTTCCTTTTTAAACTGTGGTTGGTAAGCCAGGGTTAACCATGCAGATCAGAGTGACGCAGTTTGGGGCTTGGGACCGCTTTGTATCCACCTTTACTGTTGGTGTATGCGTGATCCAGTGTGTTCTCTCCCCTTGTTGGAATGGAAACATGCCAGTGAAATTTAGGTAGGATGTTCCTGAGATTGGTGTGGTTAGAACCACCCGCAATGATGAAGAAGCCCTCGGGATGTTTATTCTGTAGCTGATTGATGGCGTCGCACAGCTTCTCCAGTGCATCATTTGCATTTGCGTTCGTTAGGTGGTATATACACGGCTATGATGATAACGGTTGTAATCTCCCTCAGTAAGTAGTGAGGACGGCACTTTAACGTTAATTATTCCACCGCTGCAGAGCAGTGGCTGGAAACGACAATAGGTGCAGGAGGAGGCCATTCGACCCTTCGAGCCAGCACCGCCATTCAATGTGATCATGGCTGATCACTCTCAATCAGTACCCCGTTCCTGCCTTCTCCCCACACCCCCTGACTCCGCTATCATTAAGAGCTCTATCTAGCTCTCTCTTGAATGCATTCAGAGAATTGGCCTCCACTGCCTTCTGAGGCAGAGAATTCCACAGATGCACAACTCTCTGGGTGAAAATGTTTTTCCTCATCTCAGTCCTAAATGGCCTACCCCTTATTCTTAAACTGTGGCCCCTTGTTCTGGACTCCCCCAACATTGGGAACATGTTTCCTGCCTCTAACGTGTCCAACCCCTTAATAATCTTATACGTTTCGATAAGATCCCCTCTCATCCTTCTAAATTCCAGACAGAAATATTCGTGCACCAACCTTTGTTCACATAGACTCCCAGTCCACCTCCCCTAATTTTCCCAGAGAGTGAATTCCTGTCAGCCTGGAAAAAAGCTAGTCCATCCAGTTGTAATACCGAGTCAGGTATATTGCCGTGAATCCATGTCTCAGTAAAAATTAAAAGGCAGCAGTCCCTCATCTCCCGTTGAGCAGTCATTCTTAGCCGGAGCAAGTCCATTTTATTAGTTCAACGATCGTACATTTGCCAGCAAAATCGTTGGTACAGCCGGTCTGTACGGGTTCACTTATAGTCTCTCGTGTGTACCGCTTCTCTTACCGCGCTTCTGGTTCCGCTCACACCGCTTTCGGCGCCTCCTGGGCCGGGTAGGTCGACTCAGGGAGCGCGTGTTCTTCCGTTGCAGCTTGTGTCTGTGGAATTCTTTGCCTCAGAAGGCAGTGGAGGCCAATTCTCTGATAGAGCTAGATAGAGCTCTTAAGGAAAGCGGAGTCAGGGGGTATGGGGAGAAGGCAGGAACGGGGTACTGGGGGATTGAGAATGATCAGCCATGATCACATTGAATGGTGGTGCTGGCTCAAAGGGCCGAATGGCCTCCTCCTGCACCTATTGTCCATTGTCTCTGCACAGCTTCTCCATTTGCGATTGTGTTAAATGTTCTTCCTTGATTTTAGCTTTAACGTTCAGCAGTGCAGAGTGGCTGTGTGCATATCTCTGCTCAGATTGCATGATTCAAACACAGAACGAATGAAAAACAGACGAACAAAGCACTATTGATCCGGAACCGGAGAAACCGCTGCGACCGTGCGCGCCGCCATTTTGGCCATTTTAGAATCAAAGACAGGTGAATTTATAATGGGAAACAAAGAAACGGCAGAACAGTTAAACGAGTACTCTGGTTCAGTCTTCACAAAGGAAGACACAAATAATCTCCCAGAAATACCAGGGAGACCAAGGACCTCGTGGGAGGGAGGAACTGAAAGGAATCCACATTAGTCAGGAAATGGTGTTAGGTAAACTGTTGGGACTGAAGGCAGATAAATCTCCAGGGCTTGATGGTCTGCATCCCAGAGTGTTCAAGGAGGTGGCCCTAGAAATCGTAGATGCATTGGTGATCATTTTCCAATTTTTTATAGATGCTGGATCAGTTCCTGTGGACTAGAAGGTCGCTAATGTAACTCCACTTTTTAAGAAAGGAGGGAGAGATAAAACGGGGAATTATAGACCAGTTAGCCTTACATCGGTAGTGGGAAAGATGCTAGAGTCGATTATTAAAGATGTTATCGCAGCACATTTGGAAAGCAGTGACAGGATCGGTCAAAGTCAGCATGGATTTATGAAGGGGAAATCATGCTTGACTAATCTTCTGGAATTTTTTGAGGATGTAACAAATAGAATGGATAAGGGAGAGCTAGTCGATGTGGTGTATCTGGACTTTCAAAAAGCCTTTGACAAGGTCCCACACAAGAGATTAGTGTGCAAAATTAGAGCACATGGTATTGGGGGCAGGGTATTGATATGGATAGAGAACTGGTTGGCAGACAGGAAACAAAGAGTAGGGATTAACGGGTCCTTTTCAGAATGCAGGCAGTGACTAGTGGGGTGCCGCAAGGCTTGGTGCTGGGACCCCAGTTATTTACCAGATATATTAACGATTTAGATGAGGGAATTAAATATAACATCTCCAAGTTTGCAGAAGACACAAAGCTTAGTGGCAGTGTGAGCTGCGAGGAGGATGCTATGTGGCTGCATGGTGACTTGAATAGGTTGGGTAAGTGGGAAGATGCAGTATAATGTGGATAAATGTGAGGTTATCCACTTTGGTGGCAAGACCAGGAAGGCAGATTATTATCTGAATGGTGTCAGATTAGGAAAAAGGGAGGTGCAACGAGACCTGGGCGTGCTTGTACATCAGTCACTGAAAGTAAGAATGCAGGTACAGCAGTCAGTGAAGAAAGCTAATGGCATGTTGGCCTTTATTGCGAGCGGATTTGAGTTTAGGAGCAAGGAGGTCCTACTGCAGTTGTACAGGGCCCTGGTGAGACTGCACCTGGAGTATTGTGTGTAATTTTGGTCTCCCAATTTGAGGAAGGACATTATTGCTATTGAGGGAGTGCAGCGTAGGTTCACCAGGTTAATTCCCGGGATGGCGGGACTGACATATGATGAAAGACTGGATCAACTGGAGTTGTATTAATTGGAATTTAGAAGTATGAGAGGGGATCTTATAGAAACATATAAAATTCTTAAAGGATTGGACAGGCTAGATGCAGGAAAAATGTTCCCGATGTTGGGGGAGTCCAGAACCACTGGTCACAGTTTAAGAATAAAGGGTGGGCCATTTAGGACTGAGATGAGGAAAAACATTTTCACCCAGAGAGTTGTGCATCTGTGGAATTCTCTGCCACAGAAGGCAGTGGAGGCCAATTCACTGGATGTTTTCAAGAGAGAGTTATATTTAGCTCTTAGGGCTAAAGGAATCAAGGGATATGGGGAAAAAGCAGGAATGGTTTACTGATTTTAGATGATCAGCCATGATCACATTGAATGGCGGTGCTGGCTCGAAGGGCCGATTGGCCTATTCCTGCACCTATTAGCTTTGTTTCTGTGAGTATGGACCCGGAGTCGTCAATACCTTAACCCAAATCATCATTCTGGTAAACCCTTCTAACGCCAGCACATTTGGTCGAATGTAATATTTGTTTCTACGAGACACTGGTAGAAGGCATTCAAGAGAGAGCTAGATAGAGCTCTTAAGGATAGCGGAGTCAGGGGGTATGGGGAGAAGGCAGGAACGGAGTACTGATTGAGAATGATCAGCCATGATCACATTGAATGGTGGTGCTGTCTCGAATGGCCTATTCCTGCACCTATTGACTAACTACCTGCTCCGGCAGATTATTCCATACACCCACCACCCTTTGTGTGAAAAAGTTACCCCTCGGATTCCTATTAAATCTTTTCCACCTTAGTCAATAGTCAATATAGTCAATAGTCATTTATTTGTCACATACGCATAAATGTGCAGTGAAATGAAAAATCACCCGCAGTTCAACAATAAGACCAAAAATCTATGGCCTCTGGTCCTTGATTCCTCTACTCTGGGCAAGAGACTCTGTGCATCTATCTACCCGATCGATCCCTCTCATGATTTCATCCACATTGGATCACATAGTAATGGCGGTGCTGGCTCGAAGGGCCGAATGGCCTACTCCTGCACCTATTGTCTATTGAAATGCAGCGATGGAAAATTGAAGACCTCTCTTCCATCTATTAAGGAAGTCCATCAACGCCCAGTTTCCAAAATACCCTGGAAAATGCGGCTGTGGGTTCGTTCTTATGCAAAGCCAAGGTGAGATGAAACTAGAGATATTTTTTGACGGGCAAAAAAAGGTCGACCTGACTGACGTCTGTCTGCAGCCGCGCCCGCTGGCGCTCCGCTGGTGTTTCCTGAACCAAAAAAAAAACCCAATCACCCGGGAAAACAGGTTCCAACGCTGCCGGCGTTTGTTTGCGAGGCTGCTGCTTTGCTATACGACCGAGCAGAACGTTCCCCCTCTGATGGATTAAGACGAGACCCAACTCATTGGGAAAGACAACTCTATCTTAACTTTTTGAATCAAGCGATCAGGAGGTTTGCTTTCGAGGATCTGGAGCTGGAAACATGAAAGAAGTGGCCGACAAAATCCTCAACTTCACCTCGAGCGAGGAGAAGTCCGACTTGGACAAACGTGAGTAGATCAGGTCGATGCCCCCTGGAGATAGAGTGGGGGGGGGGGGGGGGGGGAAGAGTGTGGCGGCGCATTCGGATCTTCAGCTGTTCATTGACATCAACTAGTCGCAAAGTATAAGAAAATAACTGCAGATGCTGGTACAAATCACAAAATGCTGGAGTAACTCAGCAGGTCAGGCAGCATCGCGGGAGAGAAGGAATGGGTGACGTTTCGTGTCGAGACCCTTCTTCAGACTGATGTCGGGGGGGCAAGACAAAGGAAGGATATAGGTGGAGACAGGAAGATAGAGGGAGATCTGGGAAGGAGGAGGGGAAGGGAGGGAACAGAGGAGCTATCTGAAGTTGGAGAAGTCGATGTTCATACCACCGGGCTGCAAACTGCCCAGGCGAAATATGAGGTGCTGCTCCTCCAATTTCCCGCGGACCTCACTATGGCACTGGAGGAGGCCCATGACAGAGAGGTCAGACTGGGAATGGGAGGGGGAGTTAAAGTGCTGGGCCACCGGGAGATCAGTTGCGTTAATGCGGACCGAGCGCAGGTGTTCAGCGAAGCGATCGCCGAGCCTGCGCTTGGTTTCGCCGATATAGATAAGTTGACATCTAGAGCAGCGGATGCAATAGATGAGGTTGGAGGAGGTGCAGGTGAACCTCTGTCTCACCTGGAAAGAATGTTTGGGTCCTTTGATGGAGTTGAGGGGGGAGGTAAAGGGACAGGTGTTGCATCTCGTGCGGTTGCAAGGGAAAGTGCCCGGGGTTAGGGTGGTTTGGGTAGGAAGGGACGAGTGGACCAGGGAGTTGCGGAGGGAACGGTCTCTGCGGAACGCAGAGAGGGGAGGGGATGGGAAGATATGGCCCGTGGTATTTCAGTTCAGTTTTATTTAACACAATTTCACAGTAAACTAGAAATACACAACACCTGAGCCCATTAGAAAGCGATAGAAAATAGGTGCAGGAGTAGGCCATTCGGCCCTTCGAGCCTGCACCGCCATTCAATATGATCATGGCTGATCATCCAACTCAGTATCCTGTACCTGCCTTCTCTCCATACCCCCTGATCCCTTTAGCCACAAGGGCCACATCTAACTCCCTCTTAAATATAGCCAATGAACTGGCCTCAACTACCTTCTGTGGCAGAGAATTCCACAGACTCACCACTCTGTGTGAAGAAATGTTTTCTCATCTCGGTCCTAAAAGACTTCCCCCTTATCCTTAAGCTGTGACCCCTGGTTCTGGACTCCCCCAACATCGGGAACAATCTTCCCGCATCTAGCCTCTCCAACCCCTTAAGAATTTTATATGTTTCTATTAAGAATAAGGGGTAGGCCATTTAGAACGGAGATGAGGAAGAACTTTTTCAGTCAGAGAGTGGTGAAGGTGTGGAATTCTCTGCCTCAGAAGGCAGTGGAGGCCAGTTCGTTGGATGCTTTCAAGAGAGAGCTGGATAGAGCTCTTAAGGATAGCGGAGTGAGGGGGTATGGGGAGAAGGCAGGAACGGAGTACTGATTGAGAGTGATCAGCCATGATCGCATTGAATGGCGGTGCTGGCTCGAAGGGCTGAATGGCCTACTCCTGCACCTATTGTCTATTGTCTATTGTCTAAGATCCCCCCTCAGTCTTCTAAATTCCAGCGAGTACAAGCCCAGTCTATCCAGTCTTTCTTCATATGAAAGTCCCGCCATCCCAGGGATCAATCTGGTGAACCTTCTCTGTACTCCCTCTAAGGCAAGATAAAGCAAGCACCTGTGTAGCAAAGGGGAAAAAACCCCCACAAAGTGTGTAGGAAGGAACTGCAGATGCTGGCTTATACCAAAGATAGACACAAAATGCTGGAGTAACTCAGCGGGACAGGCAGCATCTCTGGAGAGAAGGAATGGGTGACGTTTCGGGTCGAGATCCTTCAAGACACAAAGTGGTGGAGTGACTTCAGCGGGTTATTCCAGCACTTTAAAAAAAAAAATTAACCAACATCTGCAGTTCCTTGTTTCTACATCTGCATGGCAGCTTTAACGATCCTCGGATGTTTTAAAGAACTCTATGCTTGGTAGTTTGGGTAGGAAGGAACTGCAGATGCTGGTTTACACGGATGATAGACACAAAAAGCTGGAGTAACTCAGCGGGACAGGCAGCATCTCTGGAGAGAAGGTATAGGTGACGGTTTGGGTCGAGACCCTTCTGTTTAGTCAGTTTGATGATGCTACAAAACCTGGTAACATCTGATTCTACGCTGGTTGAGGGCTAAGTGTTAGTGAAGGCAAGTAAGAGTACGTTATTGGATTCATGCACATTCAAAATGACAATAGACAATAGATGCAGGAGGAGGACATTCGGCCCTTCGAGCCAGCACCACCATTCAATGTGATCATGGCTGATCATTCTCAATCAGTACCCCGTTCCTGCCTTCTCCCCATACCCCCTGACTCCGCTATCCTTAAGAGCTCTATCTAGCTCTCTCTTGAATGCATTCAGAGAATTGGCCTCCACTGCCTTCTGAGGCAGAGAATTCCACAGATTCACAACTCTGACTGAAAAAGTTTTTCCTCATCTCAGTTCTAAATGGCCTACCCCTTATTCTTAAACTGTGGCCCCTTGTTCAGGACTTCCCCAACGTTGGGAACATGTTTCCTGCTTCTAACGTGTCCAACCCCTTTATAATCTTATACGTTTTGATAAGATCTCCTCTCATCCTTCTAAATTCCAGTGTATACAAGCCTAGTCGCTCCAGTCTTTCAACATATGATAGTCCTGCCATTCCGGGAATTAACCTAGTAAACCTACGCTGCACGCCCTCAATAGCAAGAATATCCTTCCTCAAATCTGGAGACCAAAACTGCACACAGTACTCCAGGTGCGGTCTCACTAGGGCCCTGTACAACTGCAGAAGGACCTCTTTGCTCCTATACTCAACTCCTCTTGTTATGAAGGCCAACATTCCATTGGCTTTCTTCACTGCCTGCTGTACCTGCATGCTTCCTTTCAGTGACTGATGCACTAGGACACCCAGATCTCGTTGTACGTCCCCTGTTCCTAACTTGACACCATTCAGATAATACTCTGCCTTCCTATTCTTACCACCAAAGTGGATAACCTCACACTTATCCACAATGAAACAGTGTCATGGAGTCATGGAGTGATGCAGCGTGGAAACAGGCCCTTCGGCCCTACTTGTTCACTCCGGCCCACATGTCCCAGCTACACTTGTCGGTTGCTGTGTTGGAGGAATAGGAAAAGTGGTTGGAGGAATAAGAAAAGTGTGATTATTTACTTTAGTAGGAAGAATAAGGCACAAGCATTATACTCTTTAAATGTTGTAGAAAACAATCTAGTTATATTGGTGTGTGAAACAAAGTTGTGTCGGTACAACTAGCATGTAGGAAATATATGTTGGGGTTTATTAAAAATAGGTAGAGCAGAAATAGAGCACAAGAATATTCGTCTTTCATCGGTTGTACGTGACTTTTTACCGTCTGTTACTTTGGTCTGGGGAAGGACATATAGTAGATACTGCAGAATTGATTAGAGTCAGTGATACAGCGTGGGAACAGGCTCTTCGGCCCAACTTACCCACACCGGCCAACATATCCCAGCTACACTAGTCCCTAGTTGCTTTCGTTTGGTCCATATCCCTCCAAACCTGTCCAATCCATGTACCTGTCTAACTGTTTCTTAAACATTGGGATAATCCCAGCCTCAACTACCTCCTCTGGCAGCTTGTTCCATACACCCACCACCCTTTGTGTGAAAAAGTTACCCCTCAGATTCCTATTAATTCTTTTCCCCTTCACTTTGAACCTATGTCCTCTAGTCTTCGATGCACCTGAGACTCTGTGCATCTACCTGATCTATTCCTCTCATGATTTTATACACCTCTACAAGATCACCCCTGCTCCTCCTGCGCTCCAAGGAATAGAGACCCAGCCTACTCAACCTCTCCCTATATTTCAGACGCTCTAGTCCTGTCAACATCTTCCCTGTTCCCTTTGCAGCTTGACAACACAAAATGCTGGAGGAACTTAGAGGGCCAGGCAGCATCTGTGGAGAGAAATGGACAGACGACATTTCGGGTCAGGCCCTTCAGGCGCATTGGAGTAGGGGAGAGAAGGCTGAAAAAGAAAGGTGGGGTTGTGACAAACTCTGACAAGTGATAGGTGGATACAGACGAGGGGAAGTTTGGTTGGCAGATGGGTGGAGTAAGTGACAAAAGCTAGAGGTGAAAAGGAGGCAAAGGGTGTCAGATAAGCAGGCAGAGGAGTGAAATGTAAAGCTAGAGGGAGGGATATAGATGGAAGGGGACCAGAGGAAGTGAAAGGGGGAAGGAGATAAAAGGGAAATGAGGGACTCAGGGATGGGAGATGAGTGTACGGGGAAGAAGAAGGGAGTGGGGGGAGTGGATGATGGTGGGAGAAATGTGTGCCCACTGGGGTGGGAGGGGGAGACACAAGAGCAAGAGAGGGGGTATGGGGATATTATTTGAAATTGGTGAACTCAATGTGCATACTTTGGGTCGTTTGCTACCCAGCAGTACACCGCACACTTAGTACAAGAGTACCCAAACCAGATCGTGTTATCAAAATGCTGGAGTAACTCAGCATCTCTGGAGAGATGGAATGGGTGACGTTTCGGGTCACGACCTTTCTTCAGACCTAGTCTCGACCCAAAAAGTCACCCATTCCTTCTCTCCGGAGATGCTGCCTGTCCCGCTGAGTTACTCCAGCATTTTGTGTTTATCTTCGGTTTAAACCTACACTTCAGACCACGTTAAACTCAGGAGTTCATTCTTCTAACTTGGCAACAAGGACAGTACTTCCTTGCCAAGGCTAACAGATAATACATGTCTGTAGAAACATTAAAAACTGAAGCAGGAATAGGCCATTCGGCCCATCAGTCGGCTCCAGCATGTAACATCATCATGGTTGGTCACAGGCTATGGAGTCATAGATGGTTCGCTTCCATATACTATTGTTGCCTCTCCCCATATTCCTTCTTCACTTTTGCATTAAATATATATAAACAGTATCTAGCCTCGTGAAATGTTTAGTGGCTGCATTTCCATTGCTTTCAGTGATGGAGAATACTGCAGTCTGATCGGTCTTGATGAGCAAAAGGGTGTTTAGGGCGAAAATAGGTCCCCGTAAAGATTACCTGTGTGGAATTCACACATTTTCCCAGTGGCTGTATGAGTTGCTCCACTTTCCTCTCACATTCCAAAGATGTGGAATTAACTGGCCACTATTAACAGGAAAGTGAGGTGAATACAATGAGTTGGGGTAGGATAGAAACATAGAAAAAAAAAGGTGCAGGAGTAGGCCCATCGGCCCTTCGAGCCAGCACCACCATTCAATAACATCATGGCTGATCATCTAAAATCAGTACCCCGTTCCTGCTTTTCCCCAGATCCCTTGATTCCTTTAGCCCGAAGAGCTAAATCACCTCCCCTTTTCCTAATCTGACACCATTCAGATAATAATCTGCCTTCCTGTTCTTGCCACCAAAGTGGATAACCTCACATTTATCCCCATTACACTGCATCTGCCAGGTATCTGCCCACTCACCCAACCTATCCAAGTCACCCTGCAGCCTCATAGCATCCTCCTCACAGCTCACACAGCCACCCAGCTTTGTGTCATCCACCAAATTGGAGATGTTACATTTAATTTCCTCATCTAAATCGTTAATATATATATTGTAAATAACTGGGGTCCCAGCACTGAGTCTTGCAGCACCCCACTAGCCACTGCAAATGCAAATGGGTTTCCTGATAGTCGACATAGACACGATGGGCCGAAGAGCCTGTTCGTTGCTGTATAAGAAAATAACTGCAGATGCTGGTACAAATCGATTTATTCACAAAATGCTGGAGTAACTCAGCAGGTCAGGCAGCATCTCGGGAGAGCATTCCTTCTCTCCCGAGATACTGCCTGACCTGCTGAGTTACTCCAGCATTTTGTGAATGTTCATTGCTGTATCTCTCTATGATCTACCTTTACTCTTACAACTCTCTCTCCATGCATCTGCCCTGTTATCACAGGAATCAGTGCAGTAAACTTTCATTGCACCACTTACTCAGATGAAGATATAATAATTGCACATAAAACTCAAGACTGGATCTCACCGTGCCATTGTGCAGCTTCATCAAGGCATCCTTGCTGCTGCATTCAAATCCTTGTGAAGTGAAGGCCAAAGTACCATCTGTTTTCATAACCGCTTTCTACCTGTGAGTCTGATGAAGGGTCTCAATAGACAATAGACAATAGGTGCAGGAGGAGGCCATTCGGCCCTTCGAGCCAGCACCGCCATTCAATGTGATCATGGCTGATCATTCTCAATCAGTACCCCGTTCCTGCCTTCTCCCCATACCCCCTGACTCCGCTATCCTTAAGAGCTCTATCTAACTCTCTCTTGAATGCATTCAGAGAATTGGCCTCCACTGCCTTCTGAGGCAGAGAATTCCACAGATTCACAACTCTCTGACTGAAAAGGTTTTTCCTCATCTCAGTTCTAAATGGCCTACCCCTTATTCTTAAACTGTGGCCCTTTGTTCTGGACTCCCCCAACATTGGGAACATGTTTCCTGCCTCTAACGTGTCCAACCCCTTAATAATCTTATACGTTTCGATAAGATCTCCTCTCATCCTTTCTCGACCCAGAAAGTCAGCTCTTCCTGTTCTTCAGAGATGCAGCTTGATCTGCTGAGGTACTCCAGCCTCCTGTCTGTCTTGGGTATAAACCAGCATCTGCAGTTCCTTCCTACACATGTTATGTGTGAGTATTTGCTTTTAACGATGCGTGTGCAAGGACATCAAATGTTCCTCTGCACCTTTCTCTTTCCCAATCTATCACCATCCAGACAGAGATCTTTGTGTTTTGAGAACCAAGTGTGCCTGCAGCAGATTTGTACTCAAGATTCCAGCATGTGTAATCTCTTTGGTCTCATCCCTGATGCTTCTCCACGTTAAGATGTATCAGCTATGCCTTTGTGCCAATTGCATTAATGACACTGGAACTTCTTTGGGTCCTCCTCACAACTCACATCGCATCTTCTACAAACTCAGAGAAGTTTCATTTAGTTCACTCTTTCATAAAGAACATGGAACAGTACAGCACAGGAATGGGTCCTTTGGCTCACAATGAAGAATAGAAACATAGAAAATAGGTGCAGGAGTAGGCCATTTGGCCCTTCGAGCCTGCACCGCCATTCAATATGATCATGGCTGATCATCCAGCTCAGTAACCTGTACCTGCCTTCTCTCCATACCCCCTGATCCCTTTAGCCACAAGGGCCACATCTAACTCCCTCTTAAATATAGCCAATGAACTGGCCTCAACTACCTTCTGTGGCAGAAAATTCCACAGACTCACCACTCTCTGTGTGAAGAAATGTTTTCTCATCTCGGTCCTAAAAGACTTCCCCCTTATCCTTAAGCTGTGACCCCTGGTTCTGGACTTCCCCAACATCGGGAACAATCTTCCCGCATCTAGCCTCTCCAACCCCTTAAGAATTTTATATGTTTCAATAAGATCCCCCCTCAGTCTTCTAAATTCCAGCGAGTATCCAGTCTAGTCTATCCAGTCTTTCTTCATATGAAAGTCCTGCCATCCCAGGGATCAATCTGGTGAACCTTCTCTGTACTCCCTCTAAGGCTAGAATATCTTTCCTCAGATTAGGAGACCAAAACTGTACACAATACTCCAGGTGCGGTCTCACCAAGGCCCTGTACAACTGCAGCAGAACCTCCCTGCTCCTAAACTCAAATCCTCTTGCTATGAATGCCAACATACCATTCGCTTTCTTCACTGCCTGCTGCACCTGCATGCTTGCTTTCAATGACTGGTGCACTATGACACCCAGGTCACGTTGCATCTCCCCTTCTCCCAATCGGTCACCATTCAGGTATTACTCTGCTTTCCTGTTCTTGCCGCCAAAGTGGATAACCTCACATTTATCCACATTATATTGCATCTGCCATGCATTTGCCCACTCGCCTAATCTATCCAAGTCACTCTGCATCCTCCTCGCAGCTAACACTGCCACCCAGCTTCGTGTCATCTGCAAACTTAGAGATGTTGCATTCAATTCCCTCGTTCAAATCATTAATATATATTGTAAATAACTGGGGTCCCAGCACTGAGCCTTGCGGTACCCCACTAGTCACTGCCTGCCATTCCGAAAAGGACCCGTTTATTCCTACTCTTTGCTTCCTGTCTGCCAACCAATTCTCTATCCACCTCAACACTGAACCCCCAATACCGTGTGCTTTAAGTTTGTACCCCAATCTCCTATGTGGGACCTTGTCGAAGGATAAATACATTCAGAACAAAGAATGGTTCCAGCCCGAAATGTCACCTAATCCTTCTCTCCAGAGATGCTGCCTGACCCGCTGAGTTACTCCAGCTTTTTGTGTCTATCTTCGGCCCACAATATTTGTGCCGAACGGGATGCCAAGTTAAATTGATCTCTTCTGCCTGTACATGATCCATATCCCTCTATGTAGACACAAAATGCTGGAGTAACTCAGCGGGACAGAGAAGCAACTCTGGAGAGAAGGAATGGGTGTAGTTTCTGGTCGAGACCTAGCCATATCCCTCTATTCCCTGCACTTCCCTGTGCCTTTCTAAAAGCCTCTCGTGCACCACTATTGTATCTGCAAACATTTAACTAATTGATAAATATTGTGAATTATTGGGCCCCAAACATTGATACTAGTGACACCCAGCCTGTTCAACCGAAAACATAACCCTTTATTCCTTCTCCCTGCTTCCTGTGATAACCAATTTTCCATCTAAGCCAGTGTTTTACCCACTGATCCCAAGGGCTTTAATTCACTCTAACCTCGCATCAAAAGCCTTCAGATAGTCTCCATATAGTCTAAAGGGGTAGTAGGTTATACTAATGTGTAGGTTATACTAGTCTAAAGGTGGGTTCTCAATTTAAAAATGAGGCGGCACAGTGGCGTAGCGGTAGAGTTGCTGCCTTACAGCGCCAGAGACCCGGGTTCAATCCTAACTATGGGGTGCTGTCTGTACAGAGTTTGTACGTTACCCCTTATGATTGTGTGGGTTTTCTCCGGGTGTCCTGGTTTCCTCCCACACTCCAAAGACATACAGGTTTGTAGGTTAATCGGCTTCAGTAACTTTGTGAATGGCCCCTGGTGTGCAGGGGTGATCACTGGTTGGTGCGGACTCAGTGGGCCAACAGGTCTGTTTCCACGCTGTATCTCTGAAGTCTAAAGTCCACCTCATCCACTGGTTCTCCCTTATCTATTATGGGTCTAGGTTTAGGTTTATTATTCTCACATGTGCCAAGGCACAATGAAAACCTTTGTATTGCATGCTATCCAAACTGATCCGAAATGCCATAAAACCAAGTTAAACTCCAGTACAATAGATACTGGAAAGGAGAAGATACAGAGTGCTGGTTACATCCTCATTAAAACTCCACCAGATTTGTTAAGCATGACTTCCATTTTGTAGGCCCATGCTGTTTTTGTTTAATTCCTATGGTTACCATGTTAGTGTGTCCTATAATGTGAGTTTGGCACCCGTGTTTGGCATCATGTAGTTATGAGATTAGGCTGGGCTTGCTTTCTTTAGAAACAAAATTCATACAATGATGAGTAACCAAGACTGGGTGAAGAGGAAGAACTGACTCAGCCAAGGAGTTAACAACAATGTGTCATAGACTTAAGGGAGTAAGTAGGAAGATTAAGGAGTTGGAGAAAACACAGTACTCAAAGTGCGGTGGAGGTCTTAAACTCCAGAGCCCAATAGAGACCGAAACTCCCATTTCAGTCCCAGTCAGAAAAGGTCGGGAGAGCAGGAGTAAGGACGACTGTTGGCTGAAAGCAAGTAAGTGTTAATTGAAGGTAAAAAGTCAGTTTAAAAAGAGCGCCAAAGGGACGCTAGCAGTCAGTCAGTAAAGGTCGGGAGAGCAGGAGCAAGGACGACCATTGGCTGAAAACAAGTAAGTGTTAATTGAAGGTAAAAAGTCAGTTTAAAAAGAGCGCCAAAGGACGCTAGCAGGCAATCAGTCAAGCGCATACGTCCAAGCTCGTCAGGAAGGCAGGATAGAAGTGAGTACGTGGATTGGCTGATCAATTAAATCAGAAGTTTGGTAAATTGGCCAATTAGGCAATTTAGTGACTGATATAAACAGGTCGTGCACAAGGGGTGTGGCCCTGTCTGGGTGCGGTCCTGACGAGGGAAGTGCCCTGTGAGAAAAGTGCGAGTCTGGCTGCGAGTCTTACTGCCCTGTGAGAAAAGTGCGAGTCTTAGTGCCCTGTGAGAAAAGTCCGAGTCTTTGGCTGTGAGTCTTAGTGCCCTGTGAGAAAAGTGCGGGTCTTTGGCTGTGAGTTTTAGTGCCCTGTGAGAAAAGTCCGGGTCTTTGGCTGTGAGTCTTAGTGCCCTGTGAGAAAAGTGCGAGTCTTAGTGCCCTGTGAGAAAAGTGCGGGTCTTTGGCTGTGAGTCTTAGTGCCCTGTGAGAAAACTGCGGATCTTTGGCGGCGAGTCTTTGGCGAGGAGGTTACACTTGTTTTTGAGCCTGATTTGTTTTTAGACAATAAAGTAATGGCCAATTAGTTGGTGCAAGGTGTTTCCTGCAGGATGTGGGAAGGGAGGGACACCGCTCGAGCTTCTGGGAGCTACACCTGCAAGAACTGTGTCCAGGTGCGGCTCCTGAATGGTAGTGTGGTGGAGTTGGAAAAGCAGCTGGATGACCTCAGGGCCATCCAGGAATGCAAAAGTTTCCTGGACAGGACCTACTGTGAGGCTGTCACGCCAAGGGTCCAGGTTGAGCGAAGGTGGGAGACCGTTTCAAGGGGGAGTGAGCGTGGACTCCAGGAGACCCCGGTGGCTGTGCCTATTGCAAACAGGTACACCCTATTGGGAGCTGTCGGGGCAGAAGACGGCTTCCACTCCGAGCGGCGGACAGGTTGGTGGCTCTAATCCAGGAAAGGAGACTCGACCGGGGAGACCGAAGTCAGGAAGAGCCATAGTAGTGGGTGACTCCATTGTCCGAGATACGGACAGTAGATTCTGTGGCGGAAGGCGGGACTTGAGGATGGTCTGTTGTCTCCCTGGTGCCAGGGTTCAAGACATCATGGACCGGCTTCAGAACATTCTAGCGAGGGAAGGCAATCAACAGGAAGTAGTTGTGCACGTGGGCACGAACGACGTCGAGAGGAAGAGGAAGGAGATACTGCAACGTGAATTTAGAGAGTTAGGAAGAAGACTGAGAAGTAGGACGTCGAAGGTGGTTGTCTCTGCCTGTACCTCGTGCTGGTGAGGGCAGGAATAGAGAGATCGGGGATATGAATGTATGGCTGAGGGACTGGTTCAGGGAGCAGCGATTTAGATTTCTAGACCACTGGGATCTCTTCTGGGGTAGGGGTGGCCTGTACAAAAGGGACGGGTTGCACCTTAACAGCAGGGGGACCAACATTCTGGCAGGCAGGTTTGCTGGTGCTACAAGTGTGGGTTTAAACTAAGTAGTGGGGGGGGGAGGGGTGACAAACTGGGAATATGGAGATGGAGTTAAAGGGGAAGCGAATACAGGAGAAATTGCAAAGGACTCTCGAATAAATGGGAAGGGAAGTTCTAGATGGGATAAGAGAGTAAGGTCAGGGCCAATTATGACCGGTGTGAGAGGGGAGGTGAATACCGAAGTTAAAGTATTGTATTTAAATGCGCGAAGTATGAAATATAAAGTGGATGAGCTTGAGGCTCAGTTAGACATTGGCAAGTATCATATCATATATCATATACATACAGCCGGAAACAGGCCTTTTCGGCCCTCCAAGTCCGTGCTGCCCAGTGATCCCCGTACATTAACACTATCCTACACCCACTAGGGACAATTTTTACATTTACCCAGCCAATTAACCTACATACCTGTACGTCTTTGGAGTGTGGGAGGAAACCGAAGATCTCGGAGTAAACCCACGCAGGTCACGGGGAGAACGTACAAACTCCTTACAGTGCAGCACCCGTAGTCAGGATCGAACCTGAGTCGCCGGCGCTGCATTCGCTGTAAAGCAGCAACTCTACCGCTGCGCTACCGTGCCGCCCAAGTATGATGATGTGGGAATCACAGAGACATTGCTACAAGAGGACCAGGGCTCGGAACTGAATATTCAGGGGTACACAACGTATAGAAAAAACAGACAAGTGGGCAGAGGGGGTGGGGTCGCTCTGTTGGTAAGGAACGATATTCACTCCCTTGCAAGGGGTGACATTGAATCAGGAGATGTAGAATCAGTATGGATAGAAATGAGGAATTGTCAGGGTAAAAAGACCCTAATGGGAGTTATCTATAGGCCCCCAAACAGTAGCCTCGACATAGGGTGCAAGTTGAATCAAGAGCTAAATTGGCAAGTTGCAAATGTAATGCTACGGTGGTTATGGGAGATTTCAACATGCAGGTAGACTGGGAAAATCAGGTTAAACCCAAGAAAGAGAGTTTGTGGAGTGCCTCCGAGATGGATTCTTAGAACAACTTGTACTGGAGCCTACCAGGGAGAAGACAATTCTGGATTTAGTGTTGTGCAATGAGCCTGATCTGATAAGGGGACTCGAGGAAAAGAGCCATTAGGATGTAGTGATCACAATATGATAAGTTTTACTCTACAAATTGAGAGGGAGAAGGGAAAATCGGAAGTGTCTGTATTACAGTATAGCAAAGGGGATTACAGAGGCATGGGGCAGGAGCTGGCCAGATTTGACTGGAAGGAGGCCCTAGCAGGGAAGACGGTGGAACAGCAATGGCAGGTATTCCTGGGAACAATGCAGAAGTTGCAGGATCAATTTATCCCAAAGAGGAGGAAAGATTCTAAGGGGAGTAAGAGGCACCCGTGGCTGACAAGGGCAGTCAAGGACAGCATAAAAATAAAAGAGAAGTATATCATAGCAAAGAAGAGCGGGAAGCCAGAGGATGGGGAATCTTTTAAAGAGCAACAGAAGATAACTAAAAAGGCAATACGGGGAGAAAAGATGAGGTATGAGGGTAAGCTAGCCAATAATATAAAGGAGGATAGTAAAAGCTTTTTTAGGTATGTGAAGAGGAAAAAAATAGTCAAGGCAAATGTGGGTCCCTTGAAGTCAGAAACAGGGGAATTTATTATCAGGAACAAGGAAATGGCCGACGAGTTGAACCGGTACTTTGGATCTGTCTTCACTAAGGAAGATACAAACAATCTCCCAGATGTTCTAGTGGCCAGAGATCCGAGGGTGACGGAGGAACTGAAGGAGATTCACATTAGGCAGGAAATGGTGTTGGGTAGACTGATGGGACTGATGGCTGATAAATCCCCAGGGCCTGATGGTCTGCATCCCAGGGTACTTAAGGAGGTGGGTCTAGAAACTGTGGACGCATTGGTGATCATTTTCCAATGTTCTATAGATTCAGGATCAGTTCCTGTGGATTGTAGGGTAGCTAATGTTATCCCACTTTTTAAGAAAGGAGGGAGAGAGAAAACGGGAAATTATAGACCAGTTAGTCTGACATCAGTGGTGGGGAAGATGCTGGAGTCAATTATAAAAGACGAAATTGCGGAGCATTTGGATAGCAGTAACAGGATAGTTCCGAGTCAGCATGGATTTACGAAGGGGAAATCATGCTTGACTAATTTTCTGGAATTTTTTGAGGATGTGACTAGGAAAATTGACAGGGGAGAGCCGGTGGATATAGTGTACCTGGACTTTCAGAAAGCCTTTGATAAGGTCCCACATAGGAGATTAATGGGCAAAATTAGAGCACATGGTATTGGAGGTAGGGTACTGACATGGATAGAAAGTTGGTTGACAGACAGAAAGCAAAGAGTGGGGATAAATGGGTCCCTTTCAGAATGGCAGGCAGTGACTAGTGGGGTACCGCATGGCTCGGTGCTGGGGAATGGGGTTGAGAGGGAGAGATACATCAGCAATAATTGAATGACGGAGTAGACTTGATGGGCCGAATGGCCTAATTCTGCTCCTATCACTTATGAACCTATGAACTTCCCAGTTGTCAATTCATTGTATTATAGGTTAGAGCTTGTCCAGTCCAGTACACCTCCAGGTTTTATTTTTAATATAATAGACAATAGGTGCAGGAGTAGGCCATTCGGCCCTTCGAGCCAGCACCACCATTCAATGTGATCATCACTGATCATTCTCAATCAGTACCCCGTTCCTGCCTTCTCCCCATACCCCCTGACTCCGCTATCCTTAAGAGTTCTATCTAGCTGCAAGCATTAAGAATGTATATTCACAATAATTGTAAAACTCATGCGTACAATCAGTGGGGAAAGAATGGAAAATTATTCACCAAATGCTTGAGTAACTCAATGGAACAGGCTGCTGGTCTGGATAGAAGGAATATGTTGAAAGACTGGAGCGACTAGGCTTGTATACACTGGAATTTAGAAGGATGAGAGGAGATCTTATCAAAACGTATAAGATTATAAAGGGGTTGGACACGTTAGAAGCAGGAAACATGTTCCCAATGTTGGGGAAGTCCAGAACAAGGGGCCACAGTTTAAGAATAAGGGGTAGGCCATTTAGAACTGAGATGAGGAAAAACTTTTTCAGTCAGAGAGTTGTGAATCTGTGGAATTCTCTGCCTCAGAAGGCAGTGGAGGCCAATTCTCTGAATGCATTCAAGAGAGAGCTAGATAGAGCTCTTAAGGATAGCGGAGTCAGGGGGTATGGGGAGAAGGCAGGAACGGGGTACTGATTGAGAATGATCAGCCATGATCACATTGAATGGTGGTGCTGGCTCGAAGGGCCGAATGGCCTCCTCCTGCACCTATTGTCTATTGTCATTTTGAATGTGCATTAATCCAATAACGTACTCTTACTTGCCTTCACTAACACTTAGCCCTCAACCAGCGTAGAATCAGATGTTACCAGGTTTTGTAGCATCATCAAACTGATCAAACAGAAGGATCTCGACCAGAACCGTCACCTATACCTTCTCTCCAGAGATGCTGCCTGTCCCGCTGAGTTACTCCAGCTTTTTGTGTCTATCATCCGTGTAAACCAACATCTGCAGTTCCTTCCTACCCAAACTACCAAGCATAGAGTTCTTTAAAACATCCGAGGATCGTTAAAGCTGCCTTGCAGATGTAGAAACAAGGAACTGCAGATGTTGGTTAATTTTTTTTTTTAAAGTGCTGGAATAACCCGCTGAAGTCACTCCACCACTTTGTGTCTTGAAGGATCTCGACCCGAAACGTCACCCATTCCTTCTCTCCAGAGATGCTGCCTGTCCCGCTGAGTTCCTCCAGCATTTTATGTCTATCTTCGGTGTAAACCAGCATCTGCAGTTCCTTCCTACACTGGAAAATTTTAAGCGCGTGGATATTAACACTGAAATGACACTTGTTTAAATACAAATCAGTTGCTTGTTCACGGTCATGAACTCATGATCCTCTTTCTTGAAGTGCTGATTAAATGTCCATTGACTTGTCCTCCATAGCGGCCTGTGGCAATGAATTCCACAGATTCACCACCTTCTGACTAAAGATTATTTCAGAACATGAACATCATGAGACTAAAGCGTGATATTAGGGCGGCACGGTGGCACAGCGGTAGAGTTGCTGACTTGCAGCGCCAGAGACCCAGGTTCGATCCTGACCACGGGTGCTGTCTGCACAGAGTTTGTACATTTCTCCCCGTGACCTGTGTGGGTTTTCTCTGGGTGCTCCGGTTTCCTCCCACACTCCACAGACATACAGGTTTGTCGGTTAATTGGCTTTGGTAAAAGTGCTGTATCACTAAATTAAACGAAACTAAATACAAATGGACGGGTGACGTTTTGGGTTGGAACGTGAGTTACTCCAGCACTTTGTGATTATTTTCAGTGTATAGGCTGTTCCTTTCTACAAATATACAGTTTTGTAAGAAATAAATCCTTCATAAGCATTCTAAGGTGTTTGTGAGTTTCATTGGTGTTACTAACAAAGCATCCTTTCAAGACCAGAGACTTCTCATAGTAGGATTCTCATAGTTTTAGTTTTAGACGGATTTGTGGTAAATAGTGGGGCCACTATTTGCCACTTCATCTCACTGCTATTTGATGTCTTCTCTTTTCTCTTTTTTTTAGCATGCTTTGTTAACAGGGCACAGAATATCTTATAGACAATAGACAATAGGTGCAGGAGGAGGCCATTCGGCCCTATGAGCCAGCACCGCCATTCAATGTGATCATGGCTGATCATTCTCAATCAGTACCCCGTTCCTGCCTTCTCCCCATACCCCCTGACTCCGCTATCCTTAAGAGCTCTATCTAGCTCTCTCTTGAATGCATTCAGAGAATTGGCCTCCACTGCCTTCTGAGGCAGAGAATTCCACAGATTCACAACTCTCTGACTGAAAAAGGTTTTCCTCATCTCGGTTCTAAATGGCCTACCCCTTATTCTTAAACTGTGGCCCCTTGTTCTGGACTCCCCCAACATTAAAACATAGAAACATAGAAAATAGGTGCAGGAGTAGGCCATTCGGCCCTTCGAGCCTGCACCGCCATTCAATATGATCATGGCTGATCATCCAGCTCAGTAGCCTGTACCTGCCTTCTCTCCATACCCCCTGATCCCTTTAGCAAAAAGGGCCACATCTAACTCCCTCTTAAATATAGCCAATGAACTGGCCTCAACTACCTTCTGTGGCAGAGAATTCCACAGACTCACCACTCTCTGTGTGAAGAAATGTTTTCTCATCTCGGTCCTAAAAGACTTCCCCCTTATCCTTAAGCTGTGACCCCTGGTTCTGGACTCCCCCAACATCAGGAACAATCTTCCCGCATCTAGCCTCTCCAACCCCTTAAGAATTTTAAATGTTTCTATAAGATCCCCCCTCAGTCTTCTAAATTCCAGCGAGTACAAGCCCAGTCTATCCAGTCTTTCCTCATATGAAAGTCCCGCCATCCCAGGGATCAATCTGGTGAACCTTCTCTGTACTCCCTCTAAGGCAAGAACGTCTTTCCTCAGGTTAGGAGACCAAAACTGCACACAATACTCCAGGTGCGGTCTCACCAAGGCCCTGTACAACTGCAGCAGAACCTCCCTGCTCCTAAACTCAAATCCTCTTGCTATGAATGCCAACATACCATTTGCTTTCTTCACTGCCTGCTGCACCTGCATGCTTGCTTTCAATGACTGGTGCACCATGACACCCAGGTCACGTTGCATCTCCCCTTCTCCCAATCGGTCACCATTCAGGTAATACTCTGCTTTCCTGTTCTTGCCGCCAAAGTGGATAACCTCACATTTATTCACATTATATTGCATCTGCCATGCATTTGCCCACTCGCCTAATCTATCCAAGTCACTCTGCAGTCTCCTAGCATCCTCCTCGCAGCTAACACTGCCACCCAGCTTCGTGTCATCCGCAAACGTAGAGATGTTGCATTCAATTCCCTCGTCCAAATCATTAATATACACTGTAAATAACTGGGGTCCCAGCACTGAGCCTTGCGGTACCACACTAGTTACTCCCTGCCATTCCGAAAAGGACCCGTTTATTCCTACTCTTTGCTTCCTGTCCGCCAACCAATTTTCTATCCACCTCAACACTGAACCCTCAATACCGTGTGCCTTAAGTTTGTACACCAATCTCCTATGTAGGACCTTGTCGAAGGCCTTCTGAAAGTCCAGATATAACACATCGACTGGTTCTCCCTTATCCAAACTACTAGTTACATCCTCGAAAAATTCTATAAGATTCGTCAGACATGATTTGCCTTTGGTAAATCCATGCTGACTTTGTCCGATGATTTCACCACTTTCCAAATGTGATGCTATCACATCTTCAATAACTGACTCTAGCATTTTCCCCACTACCGATGTTAGGCTAACTGGTCTATAATTCCCCGTTTTCTCTCTCCCTCCCTTTTTAAAAAGTGGGGTTACATTAGCTACCCTCCAGTCCTCAGGAACTACTTCAGAATCTAAAGAGTTTTGAAAAATTATCACTAATAGACAATAGACAATAGACAATAGGTGCAGGAGTAGGCCATTCAGCCCTTCGAGCCAGCACCGCCATTCAATGCGATCATGGCTGATCACTCTCAATCAGTACCCCGTTCCTGCCTTCTCCCCATACCCCCTCACTCCGCTATCCTTAAGAGCTCTATCCAGCTCTCTCTTGAAAGCATCCAACGAACTGGCCTCCACTGCCTTCTGAGGCAGAGAATTCCACACCTTCACCACTCTCTGACTGAAAAAGTTCTTCCTCATCTCCGTTCTAAATGGCCTACCCCTTATTCTTAAACTGTGGCCCCTTGTTCTGGACTCCCTCAACATTGGGAACATGTTTCCTGCCTCTAATGTGTCCAATCCCCTAATTATCTTATATGTTTCAATAAGATCCCCCCTCATCCTTCTAAATTCCAGTGTATACAAGCCTAATTGCTCCAGCCTTTCAACAAACGACAGTCCCGCCATTCCGGGAATCAACCTAGTGAACCTACGCTGCACGCCCTCAATATCAAGAATATCCTTCCTCAAATTTGGAGACCAAAACTGCACACAGTACTCCAGGTGCGGTCTCACCAGGGCCCGGTACAACTGTAGAAGGACCTCTTTGCTCCTACACTCAACTCCTCTTGTTACGAACGCCAACATTCCATTGGCTTTCTTCACTGCCTGCTGTACCTGCATGCTTCCTTTCAGTGACTGGTGCACTAGGACACCCAGATCTCGTTGAACATCCCCTCTTCCTAACTTGACACCATTCAGATAATAATCTGCCTTTCTATTCTTACTTCCAAAGTGAATAACCTCACACTTATCTACATTAAACTGCATCTGCCATGTATCCGCCCACTCACACAACCTGTCCAAGTCACCCTGCAGCCTTATTGCATCTTCCTCACAATTCACACTACCCCCCAGCTTAGTATCATCTGCAAATTTGCTAATGGTACTTTTAATCCCTTCATCTAAGTCATTAATGTATATCGTAAATAGCTGGGGTCCCAGCACCGAACCTTGCGGTACCCCACTGGTCACTGCCTGCCATTCCGAAAGGGACCCATTTATCCCCACTCTTTGCTTTCTGTCTGTCAACCAATTTTCTATCCATGTCAGTACCCTACCCCCAATACCATGTGCCCTAATTTTGCCCACTAATCTCCTGTGTGGGACCTTGTCGAAGGCTTTCTGAAAGTCGAGGTACACCACATCCACTGACTCTCCCCTGTCAATTTTCCTAGTTACATCCTTAAAAAATTCCAGTAGATTTGTCAAGCATGATTTCCCCTTCGTAAATCCATGCTGACTCGGAATGATCCTGTTACTGCTATCCAAATGCTCAGCAATTTCGTCTTTTATAATTGACTCCAGCATCTTCCCCACCACTGATGTCAGACTAACTGGTCTATAATTACCCGTTTTCTCTCTCCCTCCTTTCTTAAAAAGTGGGATAACATTTGCTATCCTCCAATCCACAGGAACTGATCCTGAATCTATAGAACATTGAAAAATGATCTCCAATGCTTCCACTATTTCTAGAGCCACCTCCTTAAGTACCCTGGGATGCAGACCATCAGGCCCTGGAGTTTTATCAGCCTTCAGTCCCATCAGTCTACCCAAAACCATTTCCTGCCTAATGTGGATTTCCTTCAGTTCCTCCATCACCCTAGGTTCTCCGGCCCCTAGAACATTTGGGAGATTGTGTGTATCCTCCTCAGTAAACACAGATCCAAAGTAACGGTTTAACTCGTCTGCCATTTCTTTGTTCCCCATAATAAATTCCCCTGCTTCTGTCTTCAAGGGACCCACATTTGCCTTGACTATTTTTTTCCTCTTCACGTACCTAAAAAAACTTTTGCTATCCTCCTTTATATTATTGGCTAGTTTACCCTCGTACCTCATCTTTTCTCCCCGTATTGCCTTTTTAGTTAACTTTTGTTGCTCTTTAAAAGAGTCCCAATCCTCTGTCTTCCCACTCTTCTTTGCTATGTTATACTTCCTCTCCTTAATTTTTATGCTGTCCTTGACTTCCCTCGTCAACCACAGGTGTCTCTTACTCCCCTTAGAGTCTTTCCGCCTCTTTGGGATAAATTGATCCTGCAACCTCTGCATTATTCCCAGGAATACCTGCTGTTCTACCGTCTTCCCTGCTAGGGCCTCCTTCCAGTCAATTTTGGCCAGCTCCTGCCTCATGCCTCTGAAATCCCCTTTGCTATACTGTAATACTGACACTTCCGATTTTCCCTTCTGCTTTTCCATTTGCAGAGTAAAACTTATCATGGTGTGATCACTGCCTCCCAATGGCTCTTTTACCTCTAGTCCCCTTATCAGATCAGGATCATTACAAAACACTAAATCCAGAATTGCCTTCTCCCTGGTAGGCCCCAGTACAAGCTGTTCTAAGAATCCATCTCGAAGGCACTCTACAAACTCTCTTTCCTGGGGTCCATTTCCAACCTGATTTTCCCAGTCTACCTGCATGTTGAAATCTCCCATAACCACCGTAGCATTACATTTGTGACACGCCAATTTTATCTCCTGATTCAACTTGCACCCTATGTCGAGGCTACTGTTTGGGGGCCTATAGATAACTCCCATTAGGGTCTTTTTACCCTTACAATTCCTCATTTCTATCCATACTGATTCAACATCTCCTGATTCTATGTCACCCCTTGCAAGGGAATGAATATCATTCCTTACCAGCAGAGCAACCCCACCCCCTCTGCCCACCTGTCTGTCTTTTCTATACGTTGTGTACCCCTGAATATTCAGTTCCCAGCCCTGGTCCTCTTGTAGCCATGTCTCAGTGATCCCTACAACATCATACTTGCCCATGACTAACTGAGCCTCAAGCTCATCCACTTTATCTTTTATACTACGCGCATTTAAGTACAACACTTTAACTTCTGTATTTACCTCCCCTCTCACATCGGTCACAAATGGCCCTGCCCTTAATCTCTTTTCCCCTCTAGAAATTCTGTTCCCATTCTTCTGAGAGTCTTCTGCAATATCTCCTGTATTCCCTTTAACCTCATCTTCATATTCCCAATTTGTTAACCCCTCCCCCCCACTACTTAGTTTAAAGCCACAGGTGTCGCACTAGCAAACCTGCCTGCCAGAATGTTTGTCCCCCTGCTGTTAAGATGTAGCCCGTCCCTTTTGTACAAGTCACCCCTAGCCCAAAAGAGATCCCAGTGGTCCAGAAATCTAAATCCCTGCTCTCTGCACCAGCCCCTCAGCCATAAATTCATACCCTCCACTAATGCATCCACTATTTCTGAGGCTACTTCCTTAAGCACTCTGGGATGCAGCCTATCTGGCCCTGGGGATTTATCTGCCTTTAATCCATTTAATTTACCTAACACCATTTCCCGACTAACATGTTTCCTGCCTCTAACGTGTCCAACCCCTTAATTAATTCCCTATCATCAACATCCCACATCCTGTAAGCCAGCATTAAAGTGGTTTCATAAACATATTGTATTGTTTTTTGAACACTATATTTCAGCAAGTCTCTACTTTTGTTCTATAATTGCAACTGAATCATCCTACCGTAACCAGGAGAGCAGTGCTGAACTACTATCTACTTCATCGGGGACCCTCGGACTATCTTTGATCGGACTTTGCTGGCATTACCTTGCACTAAACGTTATTGTACACTGTAAATGGCTCGATTATAATCATGTATTGTCTTTCCACTGACTGGTTTGCACGCAACAAAAGCTTTTCACTGTTCCTCGGTACATGTGATAATAAACTAAACTGAACTGAACCTAATTGCATTGTGCAATCTACATCCTTTGTGAAGTCCTAGATTTTCATTTTTTCGATTTCTTCTCTTGCAAAATTACAGAAATTTAGATAAGAATGAATAGCCACTGATATAGAGCTTATTAAGTCTGTTGAGGCCGTAGGAGAGCCTTGGGCCAAAATATCACTGCATGCTCCCTGATATGCCCCCTATTTTAAGAACATTGTGTAAGATTCCTGAGAGGCTTACTACATTGTTATGATGGATGGGCTCTGGCTATCCTTTCTTCTATAGTTTTTGCATGCAGTAGAATGTAGCAAACTATAATCTTCTGGGATAGATCAAATTGTAAAATAGTGAGGCTACTAATGTGTTATATAAATAATTGAAAAATTCTAGCAAAGTAATGCAATCAAGAAATCAATATCAGAAATAAAATGATTGTGCTGTGTAAGCCAGAAAATATCTTACGATATGCCACTCAGGAGGAGTAGAATTAGGCCATTCGGCCCATAAGGTCTACTCCGCCACTCAATCATGGCTGATCTATCTCTCCCTTCTAACTCCATTCTCCTGCCTTCTCCTCATAACCCGTACTAATCAAGAATCTATCTATCTCTGCCTTAAAAATATCCACTGACTTGGCCTCCACAGCCTTCTGTGACAAAGAATTCCACAGATTCACCACCCTCTGACTAAAGAAATTCCTCCTCATTCCTCCACACGGCCGGCTGGATCGCCTGGTTGCTAACCATCCAAACTCCACTTCCCATTCCCACACTGACCTTTCTGTCCTGAGCCTCCTCCATTGCCAGAGCGAGGCCACATGCAAACTGGAGGAACAGCACCTCATATATTGGGCAGCTTACAACGCACCAGTACAAACATTGCATTCTCCAATTTTAGGCAGCTAATCTACAAACACCGCTTCCTTCCCCCCCACCCCATCCACCCCCTCTCACCCCCTGCCCCTCCTTCCTCTCACTTCACATTTCACACCTCTCAGTTCTAAACTCCTTATCGCACACTTTTTATCGTTTCATCTTTGGCCTTCGTCCAACCATCTCATCTGCTCATCTAAAGCTCCCTCACCAGTTTCCACCAATCACTAGCCAGGCTTTATCCCGTCCCCACCTCCCTTTCAGCTTTCTCCTCCTCTACGACCATCAGTCTGAAGAAGGGTCCCGACCCAAATCATTGCTCACCATGTTCTCTCTCCCGAGATGCTGCCTGACTTCCTGAATTACCACAGACTTTGTCTTTAAAAAAAAAATGTATATTGTGCTTTCTTTTCCTAAGAATGTTGCTTGCACACCACTCATTTACTTCATGTAAACATATAAATATAAAAGTAACCAGACACAAAAGTAGCCAGACACCTTTGCAACCATTCCTCTGTGGCTTCATATGAAGTCAGCAAATCATAAGAAGTTAAATCCCAGTGTTCTGTCGTTGAATTAATGCTTGAATAATCACTTGAAATATATTTGTGGATATGTCGGAAGGAACTGCTGATGCTGGTTTATACCGAAGATAGAACACAAAATGCTGGAGTAACTCAGTGGGTCAGGCAGCATCTCTGGAGAGAAGGAATAGGCGACGTTTCGGGTCGAGACCCTTCTTTTTGTGGTAGTTTATTTCCTTTGGTTGGAGTCTTGTGAAAAGGGCATGTTTATTGAATGAAGATAATGGCAAAAGTTGTCTATTGGCCACTGTCAGACCTCACTTCCACCAGTGTAGTGATCTGTTACGCCACACACTAGTTGCCTCCCCTATGTTTACGATGGTGAATGTACTTCAGATGTGTCCCAACCTGAAAGCTCACCTTTCCTTGTGTTCCATGGGTTGCTTCCTGACCCGCTGAGTTACTCCCGCACTCTTGGGGGGTTTCTTTTTGGTAAACCAGCATCTGCAGTTCCTTCTGTCTCAGAAATAAGTACAGGAGCTAGCAATCTGGAAGGTGAAATACAACAAAAAAAATCTGCTTTCAGATGTTGCCACAATTCATAAAGAAGTAAACATCTTATTGGTTGGGAAATGTTTAGTAAATAGTATTTAGACAATGATACTGATAACTTAAAGTTTTCCTCTCCAATGCAGTATGGCCACAAGAGAAGATGTTCCATGATGCTGCCAAGAAGGGTGATGTAAATATTTTGATGACGTGCTTGGATCAAAATGTCCAGATTAACACCAGAACTGAGGTAAGTAATGGCTCTGGCCTGATGGAGAACGCCTGTTGTTCCTTAACTTTAACATGACCTCTGGATTCTTATTAGAAATGATTTTCATTTATAAGACAACCAATCTCCCTCCGTTCACTTTAGTTTATTGTCACGTGTACCGAGGTGCAGTGAAAAGCTTTTGTTGTGTGCTAACCAGCTAGTGGAAAGACAATACATGATTACAATCGAGCTATCCACAGTGTACAGATACCTAATAAGGGAATAACGTTTAGTGCAAAGTAAAGCCAGTAAAGTCCGATCAAAGATAGTCCGAAGTGTAAGAAAATAACTGCAGATGCTGGTACAATGACCGAAACATCGCCCATTCCTTCTCTCCTGAGATGCTGCCTGATCTGCTGAGTTACTCCAGCATTTTGTGAATAAAGATAGTCCGAGGTTTCCCCGACAAGGTGGATAGTGGTTCAGGACTATAAGACAATAACTGCAGATGCTGGTACAAATCGAAGGTATTTATTCACAAAATGCTGGAGTAACTCAGCGGGTCAGGCAGCATCTCAGGAGAGAAGGAATGGGTGACGTTTCGGGTCGAGACCCTTCTTCAGACTGCTCTCTGGTTGCGGTAGGATGGTTCAGTTGCCTGACAACAGCTGAGAAGAAACTGTCCCTGAATCTGGTGGTGTGTGTTTTCACACTTCTGATTGGAGAGGGGAGAAGAGGGAGTGGCCGGGGTGCGACTTGTCCTTGATTATGCTGCTGGCCTTGCCGAGGCAGCGTGAGGTATAAACGGAATGGCTGGTTTGTGTGATGGCCAGGGCTGCGTCCACAATTCGTGGCAATTTCGTGCGGTCTTGGATGGAGGTGTTCCCAAACCGAGCTGTGAAATATCCCAATAATGAAGATGCAGAAACTAGAACCTAGCACAAAGAGTGATAGAGTTTACTATTACCCTTCAATTCCACTGCAGGCCCTCGATTACTGTCATTATTACTGCAACATATAATCTGCAGTTTTAAATGTTGTAAATTAAGTAGTCAATAGTTCAATAGTGCATTATTTGTCACATATACAACTGCACAGTGAAATGCTTTTATTTTGCACTAGTGAATAATTTCTTTCAAATCACAACTTGTTTGCAGTTGCCCTTAAAATCTAATCAGGCAGGAGAGAATGCTGATGCTGGAATCTGGAGCGAAAAATAAGCTGATGGAAGAAGACAGGAGGTTTAGCAGCATTTGTTGAGGCAAAGGGATGGTTGACCGATGGTATCCGTTCAAGACCTTGCATAAGGACTGAGAGTATAGAAGGAGGTGGCACGGTGTTGCAACGGTAGAGTTGCTGCCTTGCAGCGCCAGAGATCCGGGTTCCATCCCGACTAAGGGGTGCTTGTCTAACGGAGTTTGTACGTTCTCCCAGTGATCTGCGTGGGTTTTCTCCGAGATCTTTTGGTTTCCTCCCACACTCCAAAGACACACAGGTTTGTGGGTTAATTGGCTTGGTATAAATGTGTAAATGTTTTTTTTTAATGTTCCAAGTGTGTGTAGAGTAATGTTAATGTGCAGGGATCGCTGGTCGGTGCGGGCTCAGTGGGCCGAATGGCCTGTTTCCGCATTGTATCTCTAAACTAAAACTAAACCAAACTAAACTAAAGGATGAGAGCCATACATAGGTAGAACCAGGAGAGGAGGGGGTGCCAAGTGAGGGAGGGAGTGTTAAGACATAGGCCGGCAGATGAAAAGACCATAAGACGTAGGAGCACAATGAGGCCATTCAGCCCATTGAGTCTACTCTGCCATTCAATCATGGCTAATCTATTTTTCCCTCTCAATCCCATTTTCCTGCCTTCTCCTCGTAACGTTTGGCATCCTTAATAATCAAGAATCAATCAATCTCTACATCCTCACTGCCCAGCTATTACCCGTACATTAGCTCTGTTCTACAAACTAGGGACATTTTACAGGGGCAATTTACAGAAGCCAATTAACCTACAAACCTGGAAACATAGAAAATAGGTGCAGAATTAAGCCATTCGGCCCATCGAGCCAGCACCGCTGGACGGAACCGGAGCTCCCAGAGAAAACGCATGCAGGTCACGGGGAGAATGTACTAACTCCATACAGACAGCACCCTTAGTCAGGATTGAACCTGGGTCTCTGGCGCTGTGAGGCAGCAACTCTACCGCTGTGCCACCCTTCTAGTAGTAAACTTGTAGAGTGAAAAGCTTCATCTTCAGAATAGAAGCGGTGGAGATCAATTTACCAACCTACTCGGCTGAAGATGGACACAAAATGCTGGAGTAACCCAGCGGGTCAGGCAGCGAATGCAGCGCCGGAGACCCAGGTTCGAACCCGACTACGGAGTTTATATGTTCTCCCCGTGACCTGTGTGGGTTTTCTCTGAGATCCTCGGTTTCCTCCCACACTCCAAAGACGTCCAGGTTTGTAGGTTAATTAGCTTGGTGTATGTATAAATTGTCCCAAGTGTTGTAGGATAGTGTTAATGTGCGGGGATCGCTGGTCGATGTGGACTCGGTGGCCTGAAGGGCCTGTTTCCATGCCGTATCTCTAAACTAAACTAAATTTGAAATCCAAGCTCTCAATCAACAGCATCAAACTCATGGTCTGCTGAACAGTACTAATCCCCACCCATCAAAGGACGGGTACCATTGATTCATCATATCATATCATATCATATCATATATATACAGCCGGAAACAGGCCTTTTCGGCCCTCCAAGTCCGTGCCGCCCAGCGATCCCCGTACATTAACACTATCCTACACCCACTAGGGACAATTTTTACATTTACCCAGCCAATTAACCTACATACCTGTACGTCATTATTAGCTCAAACAAATCCATTCAGCTTCAAATAACTTTTGATATTAAAATGAGTAGGATTAATCAAATATTATACAGCTTGTATTTTGTGTTGCTTGTCAGCTAAAAGTTAAACAATTTTATGTACTATATATAATTATCTTGTTATAAAGAATTAGGGCTTTATTGCATAACTAGACCAAGTGGACCCGTTGGGCCTAAACCTCTCCTCCCCTCCTCCCCATCCCTCCTCCCCATCCCCCATCCCTTCCCCATCCCTCCACCCCCCCTCCCCCTCCCCCCCACTCCATCCCACTCAACCCACCCTTATCCTCCCCCCTCCCTCCATCCGCCCTCCCTCCCTAGGAGATCGATTTAAACTTTCAAATGTGAATAACGTTAAAAATATAACAACCGATTTCAATTAAACTTCTTCCATTAGCACCAAAGGGACGACGGGGAGTAAGGTGGGCCTAAAATTGTCGCGCTATCGTGTACCGTTTTGGCTGTAGTTCAGGAACAAACAAACAAACAAACGAGAGTTTTAGTATATAGATAGTGCAGAATGCAGTTTCTAGTGGTGGAGTTGTGTGACGTCAGTTCTTGTGCAATGTTGAACTTTATCTCCCATGCATTGATTTAGATATGTAATTAGCAGGCAACATGAGTCAAGCATGGGATAAAAAGATCTGAACAGCACCAACGACCCATATTACTGCCTTGCGCACAATAAAGAATGCAATACTTTGTGCAGAAACTAGGAACTGCAGATGTTGGTTTACGAAAATAGACACAAAGTGCTGGAGTAACTCTGTGGGTCAAGCAGCATCTCTGGAGAACATGGATAGGTGACGTTTCGGGTCCAAAATGTCCCCTACCCATGTTGTCCAGAGATGCTGCCTGGTCCGCAGAGTTACTCCAGCACTTTGTGCAATACTTTGTGTCTTTACATAAGACATGAATAGATTGGATGTGGAGAGGATGTGTCCACGGATGGGAGAGTCTAGGACTAGAGGTCAGAATTAAAGGACGTTCTTTTAGGAAGGAGATTAGGAGGAATTTCTTTAGTCAGAGGGTGGTGAATCTGTGGAATTCTTTGCCACAGAAGGCTGTGGAGGCCAAGTCAGTGGATATATTTAAGGCAGAGATAGATAGACTATTGATTAGTACGGGTGTCAGAGGTTATGGAGAGAAGGCAGGAGAATGGGGTAAGGAGGGAGAGATAGATCAGTCATGATTGAATGGCAGAGTAGATTTGATGGGCCGAATGGCCTAGTTCTACTCCTATCACTTATGATAAACTGGTCAACGCTCCAAGAATATCCGCCATTACAAGATCAAGGCCGTCTGTGGGAATTTGGTAGATGTTAAAGTAGCATCTCTTGAACCAATGATATAGGTGCTCTTTCCAGATCACACCGAATTTTGTATTTGAACACTTGCAACGACACATTGCAGTGGCACGGTGGCGCAGCTGGTGGAGCTGTGCCTCACAGCACCAGAGACCCGGGTTCGATCCTGACCTCGGCTGCTGCCTGTACAGAGTTTGCACCCTGTGACCACATGTTATTCCTCCAGGTGCTCCGGTTTCCTCCCACATCCCAAAGACGTGAGGATTTGCAGGTTAATTGGCCTGTGTAAAATTGCCCCTAGAGTATAGGGAGTGGATGAGAAAGTGGGATAACATAGAACTAGTGTGAGCGGACGATCAATGGTCGGCAAGAGCTTGGTGGGCCACAGGGCTGGTTTGCATGCATACATTCGATCCTGACTACAGGTGCTGTCTGTACGCAGTTTGTACGTTCTCCCCGTAATCGAGTGGGTTTTCGCCGAGATCTTCGGTTTCCTCCCACACTCCAAAGACGTACAGGTATGTAGATAAATTGGCTTGGTGTAAGTGTAAATTGTCCCTAGTGTGTGTAGGATAGTGTTAATGTGTGGGGATCGCTGGTCGGTGAGGACTCGGTGGGCCGAAGGGCCTGTTTCCGTGCTGTATCTATAAACTAAACTAAACTAAACCAAACCTGGGCAGGGTAATTTCCCCAAAACAGGTCCAGTATGCTTCCTTTTTGGGTTGGACTGCGCAAGTGCTGTTTCAAGAAACCCTCTTTGGCGCACCGCACAAATTCTGACTCATCAAAGCCCTTGGCATTGAGCAAGTCCCAGTCAATATTGCCCAAGTTAAAGTCACCCCTGTTGCCTTGGCATCTTTTGGTAATCTGCTTACAATAATGTATCTCCATAGAAACATAGAAAATAGGTGAAGGCCTTTCGAGTCAGCACCGCCATTCAATGTGATCATGGCTGATCATCCAAAATCAGTACTCCGTTCCTGCTTTCTCCCCATATCCCTTGATCCCATTAGCCCTAAGAGCTAAATCTAACTCTCTCTTGAATAGACAATAGACAATAGGTGCAGGAGGAGGCCATTCAGCCCTTCGAGCCAGCACCGCCATTCAATGCGATCATGGCTGATCACTCTCAATCAGTACCCCGTTCCTGCCTTCTCCCCATACCCCCTCACTCCGCTATCCTTAAGAGCTCTATCTAGCTCTCTCTTGAATGCATTCAGAGAATTGGCCTCCACTGCCTTCTGAGGCAGAGAATTCCACAGATTCACAACTCTCTGACTGAAAAAGTTTTTCCTCATCTCAGTTCGAAATGGCCTACCCCTTATTCTTAAACTGTGGCCCCTTGTTCTGGACTTCCCCAACATTGGGAACATGTTTCCTGCTTCTAACGTGTCCAACCCCTTTATAATCTTATACGTTTTGATAAGATCTCCTCTCATCCTTCTAAATTCCAGTGTATACAAGCCTAGTCGCTCCAGTCTTTCAACATATGATAGTCCCGCCATTCCGGGAATTAACCTAGTAAACCTACGCTGCACGCCCTCAATAGCAAGAATATCCTTCCTCAAATTTGGAGACCAAAACTGCACACAGTACTCCAGGTGCGGTCTCACTAGGGCCCTGTACAACTGCAGAAGGACCTCTTTGCTCCTATACTCAACTCCTCTTGTTATGAAGGCCAACATTCCATTGGCTTTCTTCACTGCCTGCTGTACCTGCATGCTTCCTTTCAGTGACTGATGCACTAGGACACCCAGATCTCGTTGAACATCCCCTCTTCCTAACTTGACACCATTCAGATAATAATCTGCCTTTCTATTCTTACTTCCAAAGTGAATAACCTCACACTTATCTACATTAAATTGCATCTGCCATGTATCCGCCCACTCACACAACCTGTCCAAGTCACCCTGCAGCCTTATTGCATCTTCCACACAATTCACACTACCCCCCAGCTTAGTATCATCTGCAAATTTGCTAATGGTACTTTTAGTCCCTTCATCTAAGTCATTAATGTATATCGTAAATAGCTGGGGTCCCAGCACCGAACCTTGCGGTACCCCACTGGTCACTGCCTGCCATTCCGAAAGGGACCCATTTATCCCCACTCTTTGCTTTCTGTCTGTCAACCAATTTTCTATCCATGTCAGTACCCTACCCCCAATACCATGTGCTCTAATTTTGCCCACTAATCTCCTATGTGGGACCTTGTCGAAGGCTTTCTGAAAGTCGAGGTACACCACATCCACTGACTCTCCCCTGTTAATTTTCCTAGTTACATCCTCAAAAAATTCCAGAAGATTTGTCAAGCATAATTTCCCCTTCGTAAATCCATGCTGACTCGGAATGATCCTGTTACTGCTATCCAAATGCTCAGCAATTTCGTCTTTTATAATTGACTCCAGCATCTTCCCCACCACTGATGTCAGACTAACTGGTCTATAATTACCCGTTTTCTCTCTCCCTCCTTTCTTAAAAAGTGGGATAACATTTGCTATCCTCCAATCCACAGGAACTGATCCTGAATCTATAGAACATTGAAAAATGATCTCCAATGCTTCCACTATTTCTAGAGCCACCTCCTTAAGTACCCTGGGATGCAGACCATCAGGCCCTGGGGATTTATCAGCCTTCAGTCCCATCAGTCTACCCAAAACCATTTCCTGCCTAATGTGGATTTCCTTCAGTTCCTCCATCACCCTAGGCACCCATCATGCATCTCACGCTTGATATTATCGGGCCTTTAGTTCAATCTCATTAGAATGCTTGCACCGTTCTTATTTCAGAGCTCTACCCCATGTCACCTCGGTGGATGATCCCTCCAGTATTTCCTCTCTGAGTGCCACCATGACAGTCTCCCTGAGGCATCTCCTCCACTTCTTTTGCTTCCCTCTCGATCACATCTGAAACATGGAAACCCTGGAACATTGAGCTGCCAATCATGTCCCTCTCGCAAACACATGTCCACATTGGCCGCAACATCCGAGTCCCATTTATCATGTATCTGTGCACTGTAAATGGATTGATTGTAACCATGTATTGTCTTTCTGCTGACTGGTTAGCGTGCAACGAAAAGCTTTTCACCGTACCTAGGTACACATGACGATAAACCAAACTGAACACTGAACCAAGCACTGATCCAGAGTCTAACTTCATCTGCTTTCTCCACAATACTCCCTGCATTGAAACAAGCACACTTCAGTCCATCAGCATCGCTATATTGCTTCACCACTCCATGCCTGTCCTTCCTTTGAGACTTACTGGTCCTAATATCTACCTTTCCATCACTCTTCCCAATTTCTGAGCTCCTATTGGAAGCTGCCTGACTTGCTGAGTTCCTCCAGCACTTTGTTCTTTGCTCAATATTCAGGTACCTGCAACTTCTTGTGTCTCCTCAGTGTATGGTCTCCTTTAGAAAGGATGTGAGGAGGAACTCCTTTAGTCAGAGGGTAGTTAATCATTGGAACTCATTGCCACAGAGGGCTGTGGAGGCCAAGTCAGTGGATATTTTTAAGGCAAAGATAGACAAATTCTAGATTAGGAATGGGTGTCAAGGGTTATAGACAATAGACAATAGATAATAGACAATAGGTGCAGGAGTAGGCCATTCGGCCCTTCTAGCCAGCACCGCCATTCAATGTGATCATGGCTGATCATTCTCAATCAGTACCCCGTTCCTGCCTTCTCCCCATACCCCCTGACTCTGCTATCCTTAAGAGCTCTATCTAGCTCTCTCTTATGATGTTATGGGGAGAAGGCAGGAAAATGGGATTAGGAGGCAGAGAACAGCCATGATTGAAAGGCGGAGTAGACTCGATGGGCCGAATGGCCTAATTCTGCTCCTATAACTTGTGAACGTGTGAACTAGTGTCTTCTTCCTCCCCAGAATGGGATGGGGCTTAGCCAAGTAGTGTGCCTCGGAGGGTATCTGGAGGGAGAAAGACACAAAGGAATTGTCGTGGTGTGTTAAGGTGTTTCAACCATCTGCATGGTGTAAGCCAAAAACAATGTTGGACGAGGAGGAAGTGGAAAGTGAGCAAGAAATGATGTTTCAGCGGGTTATAATCCAGACCCATTCACTAGTTCCACAGTGGTCTGACAATGACTGCAATAACATTCTCTTCCAAACGACTCATCCTGTGGGCACTGTCTGGCTGCTTGCATGTTTTCTGCTGAAACCTGTGGGTTTGTGCCAACTTCCCCTGCATGAGTTATGGGGAGGAGTGTTAGACAGTGCGTCACAATACACGCGTTTTATGGGCCTGCCAAGGTTGAATCGTTGATGGTACCAGATAAGGACAGGCAAGTACAACACAGAACAAAGGACCGGATGGCACAGCAACTATGCTTGTGTTAAACATGGTACCAAGTTAAACCGATCTCATCTGCCTGTACTTAATCCATATCCTTTTATTCCCTGCACTTTCATGTGCCTTTCCAAAAGCCTCTTGAATGTTATTATCACATCTACCTCCAGCACCTCCCCTGGCAATGCAATCCAGACCCCCACCACCCTCTGTGTAAAAAATAACGCACCACACATCATAGAAACATAGAAAATAGGTGCAGGAGGAGGCTATTTGGCCCTTCGAGCCAGCACCGCCATTCAATGTGATCATGGCTGATCATTCTCAATCAGTACCCCGTTCCTGCCTTCTCCCCATACCCCCTGACTCCGCTATCCTTAAGAGCTCTATCTAGCTCTCTCTTGAATGTATTCAGAGAATTGGCCTCCACTGCCCTCTGAGGCAGAGAATTCCACAGATTCACAACTCTCTGACTAAAAAAGTTTTTCCTCATCTCTGTTCTAAATGGCCTACCCCTTATTCTTAAACTGTGGCCCCTTGTTCTGGACTCCCCCAACATTGGGAACATGTTTCCTGCCTCTAACGTGTCCAACCCCTTAATAATCTTATACGTTTCGATAAGATCCCCTCTCATCCTTCTATATTCCAGTGTATACAAGCCTAGTCGCTCCAGTCTTTCAACATATGACAGTCCCACCATTCCGGGAATTAACCTAGTAAACCTACGCTGCACGCCCTCAATAGCAAGAATATCCTTCCTCAAATTTGGAGACCAAAACTGCACACAGTACTCCAGGTGCGGTCTCACTAGGGCCCTGTACAACTGCAGAAGGACCTCTTTCCTCCATGTAACCTGAAAGGAGGTTGGTTTGTGTGATGGTCTGGGCTGTGTCCACAATTCTCTCCAATTTCTTGTGGTCTTGGATGGAGCTGTCCCTAAACCATGCTGTGATGCATCCCGATAAAATGCTTTCCACGGTGCATCTGTAGAAGTTGGTGAGAGTTGTTGGGGACACGCCAAACTTCCTAAGCCTTCTGAGGAGGTTGGTGTGCTTTCTTGGCCATTGCATCAATATGGCTGGTCCAGTACAAGTTGCTGGTGATATTTACTCCTGTGAGCATGAAGCTTTCACCCATCTCTACTTTAGCACCATCAATGTACACTGGTATCTGTGTACTGCTTCACTTCCGAAAGTTGTTCACTATCTCCTTTGTCTTGCCAGGGTACACAGATTACCAGTGTACTGACACATTGAGTTACTCCAGCATTTTGTGTTTTTCTTTGGTGTAAACCAGCATCAGCAGTTCCTTCCTACATATATTGAATATAGAAATTAGGATGTTATGTTACAGTTGTACAAGACATTGGTGAATCTGCATTTAGAGTATTGTGTGCAACTTTGAACATCCTGCAATAGGAAGGCTATCATTAATTTGGAAAGAGTTTAAAAAAGATTTACCGGGATATTGCCTGGACTAGAGGGCCTGAGCTACAGGGAGAGATTGGGCAGGTTAGGACTTTATTCTTTGGAGCACAGGAGGTTAAAGGGTTATCAGATCATGATGGGAATAGATAGGGTGAGCAATTTTGGGCACCATATCTGAGGATGGATGTGCTGGCTTTGGAGACGGTCCAGAGGAGGTTTACAAGAATGATCCCAGGAACCTATGATGAGCGTTTGTCGGCACTGGGCCTGTGCTCGCTGGAGTTTAGAAGAATGACCTAATTGAAACGTGCAAAATAGTGAAAGGCTTGGATAGAGAGGATGTGGAGAGGATGTTTCCACTAGTGGGAGAGTCTAGGACTAGAGGTCATAGCCTCAGAATTAAAGGACGTTGTTTTAGGAAGGAGAAGAGGAGAGATTTATTTCGTCAGAAGGTGGTGAATCTGTGGAACTCTCTGCCGTAGAAGGCTGTGGAGGCTAAGTCGGTGAATATTTTTAATGCAGAGATAGATAGATTCGTGATTAGTACAGGTGTCAGATGTTATGGGGAGAAGGCAGGAGAATGGGGTTAGGAGGGAGAGATAGATCAGCCATGATTGAATGGCGGAGTAGGCTTGATGGGCCGAATGGCCTAATTCTACTCCTATTCCTTATGACCCATATGACCTAATGGGTGAATGCTCAGAGTCTTTTTACCCAGGGAAGTGGAATCAAGAACCACAGGACCTAGATTTTAGGTGAGAGGGGAAAGATTTAAGACGAATCTGATGGGCAACTTTTTCACACAGTTGGTGGTGGATATATGGAACGAGCGGCCAGAGCTAGTTGAAGCAGGGACTATCACAACATTTATCATATCATATCATATATCTACAGCCGGAAACAGGCCTTTTCGGCCCTCCAAGTCCGTGCCGCCCAGTGATCCCCGTACATTAACACTATCCTACACCCACTAGGGACAATTTTTACATTTACCCAGCCAATTAACCTACATACCTGTACGTCTTTGGAGTGTGGGAGGAAACCGAAGATCTCGGAGAAAACCCACGCAGGTCACGGGGAGAACGTACAAACTCCTTACAGTGCAGCAGGTACATGGACGGGAAAGGTTCAGAGGGACATGGGCCAAGTGCAGGCAGGTGGGACTAACGAAGATGGGACATCTTGGTTGGCATGGACATTGGGGGAAAAAGCCTGTTTTTGTGCTGTATGATTCTATTAAAAGAAGGTGTCTTGGACTTATTAAATAAAGTTGGACTCTTCTCCACAATTAAGGATGTTTCAGTGAGAATATTATAATGACAGCACAAGTTAAGTTTGTTGCCTTTAACATGGTGTGTGTTTCGGAGCAGATGGATCGCACAGCCCTGCATTTTGCTGTTGCCAACATGAAAGAAAATGCAGTTGCCTTTCTTCTGAATCACAACGCCAGGGTGGATCTCAAAGATAAGGTCAGTGGACTTCCTGCTGCCAAATGATTGTAATACGGTCCATAGGAAATTTGATGTTAAGAAATGATGAAAAAAACCGCGAAGAAACACTCCACGGAGTGATTTTGACTCGGGGATTCGTAAACGAGTGATATCATGGAAGCATTCCATGACTTTTTTTTATTTACAGGGTTCCAACCCAAAACGCCACCTATCCATTTTCTCCAGAGATGCTGCCTGACCCGCTGAGTTACTCCAGCACTTTGTGTCTATCTTTTGTATAAACCAGTCCCTGCGGTTCATTTTTATTACGTTATTATTTCTTATATATATTTATATTGAAAATCAGTGGAGATGGGCAGAAGGTGCAATATCGTCTCTCTTGCATTGTAGTTTAGTTTTGTTTAGCTTAGAGATACAGCGCAGAAACAGGCCCAATGGCCCACTGAATCCATGCCGACCAGTGATGCCTGTACACTAACACCACCCTGCACACTGGGGATAATTTACAATTTTTACCAAAGTCAATTAAACTACAAACATGTACTTCTTTGGAGTGTGAGAGGAAACCGGAGCATCCGGAGAAAACCCATGCGGGCGAGCGTACAAACTCTGTACAGACAACACCCATGGTCAGGATCAAACCTGGGTCTCTGACGCTGTAACTTTTGTTGAGGCTCTGACTTTTATATGCCCCAGAACAAATCCCATTGTATTTCAAATGATCTCCAATCTAAAAAATCTTTAACACAAAATAGCCCACAGACCTGTGTGACAAGAAGTAAATGATACCAATGTATCATTGATGAACTTGGAGAAAACCAGGCACGGAATGATCGTTCACTTTTGCACGTGTGGATTGAGTCGAGAAAGCTAGCTTGGATTTCTTAAAGGTAAATTGTACCAATCTCACTTGATGGAGGTTTTGATAAAATGAATTGATGAGGGAGGTACTTTTGAAGACATTTCATAATTGAATTGAATCGAATACTTTATTGTCACACTGAAATTCTTTGCTTGCAAGTAGTCGCCGGTAAAGGGCACTGACAAAGTTACAAATCCCCCCCCCCCCCACGCCAGGTCCCCCATTGTTCTTCCCCCCCCCCCACGCCAGGTCCCCCATTGTTATTCCCCCCCCCCCCCTACGCCAGGTCCCCCATTGTTCTTCCCCCCCCCCACGCCAGGTCCCCCATTGTTCTTCCCCCCCCCACGCCAGGTCCCCCATTGTTATTCCCCCCCCCCTACGCCAGGTCCCCCATTGTTCTCCCCCCCCCCCCCACGCCAGGTCCCCCATTGTTCTTCCCCCCCCCCTCCCCATCCCTCACGGCGGTCCCCCCTCGCCGGGTCCTCCTTTGTTCCTTCCCCTGGCAGCGGCGTTCTCGCTCCACGTGTCCGTCCTCGTCCGTCGGACCGCGCCATCTTCGACCGCCGCACGGGCCTCTCCACTATCGCTGCCGGGTCCCCTCCGGACGCCTCGGTGGCGCCGACCCCGGCCCCAGCCGCGGGCTCCACCGACCCAGGCACCGATGGCCGCGGGCTCCACCTCCGGCCTGGGGCCCGAGGGTCCAGCCTCGGCTTCTCAACATGCATAGAATATTGGCTAAATAAAGGGAAACAGAATGTTATAGTGAGAGTAATGTAAGAAAATAACTGCAGATGCTGGTACAAATCGAAGGTATTTATTTCACAAAATAGACAATAGGTGCAGGAGGAGGCCATTCGGCCCTTCGAGCCAGCACCGCCATTCAATGTGATCATGGCTGATCATTCTCAAACTTTTTTCCTCATCTCCGTTCTAAATGGCCTACCCCTTATTCTTAAACTGTGGCCCATGGTTCACAAAAGAAACATTGGGAGATAAGGGGAAACTCCTTTACATACCGTGTAGGAAGGAACTGCAGATGATGGTTTAAACAAAAGATAGACACAAAATGCTGGAGTAACTCAGCGGGTCAGACAGCGTCTCTGGAGAAAAGGAATTGGTGAAGTTTCAGGTCGAGACCTATTCCTTTTCTCCAGAGATGCTGTCTGACCCGCTGAGTTACTCCAGCTTTTTGTGTCTATCTCCTTTACATACCAAGTTACCGAGTTACAATAACTGTCAAAAGCATATTGAGTAAATATTTGCAAAAGGAAAAGTTTGTGTGGCCATGGAAAATAAACTTGATATGGTATGTGGAAAATATGTAGCGTAGGCTTATTTTCCTTATCCCTTCTGTAAATGGGAAACACAGAATTATTAACCTCTTAAAGGCCCCTCTTAGTGAAGAGTATTATCTGTGAGTGTGCAATATTAAGAATGTTCTGTGTAGGAAGGAACTGCAAATGCTGGTTTACACCGAAGATAGACACACATTGCTGGAGTAACTCAGTGGGACAGGCAGCATCTTTGGAGAGAAGGAATGGGTGATGTTTCGGGTTGAGACTCTTCTTCAGATTTAGAGTCGGGGAGAGTGAGTCTCGAGATATGGGTAAGGTATGAAAACGACAGATCAAAGCAGACAACGATAAGGAAGTGTACACTAGTTCATGGTTAGCTAAGGGGAAGGTGTCTATGAGGCTTACAATCAGTAGAATTAAATAGTTCTTCTCATTTGTTTATGATGTTCTTCTCAATGGTTTTATGGGGGAATAGTCTTCTGGGAAGGTATTACGTGCCATTAACCATTCATGCCTTGTAGCGATATAGCGAAATAGTGTAAGAAAATGACTGCAGATGCTTGTACAAATCGAAGGTGTTTATTCACAAAATGCTGGAGTAACTCAGCAGGTCAGGCAGCATCTCAGGAGAGAAGGAATGGGTGACGTTTCGGGTCGAGACCCTTCTTCAGACTGATGTCAGGGGGGCGGGACAAAGGAAGGATATAGGTGGAGACAGGAAGTTAGAGGGAGAACTGGGAAGGGTGGGGGGGGAAGAGAGGGACAGAGGAACTATCTAAAGTTGGAGAAGTCAATGTTCATACCGCTGGGCTGCAAGCTGCCCAAGCGAAATATGAGGTGCAGTTCCTCCAATTTCCGGTGGGCCTCACTATGGCACTGGAGGAGGCCCATGACAGAAAGGTCAGACTGGGAGTGGGAGGGGGAGTTGAAGTGCTCAACTTCCGGTGGCTGAGCACTTCAACTCCCCCTCCCGCTCCCAGTCTGACCTTTCTGTCATGGGCCTCCTCCAGTGCCATAGTGAAGCCCACCGGAAATTGGCGAAAGAGTAGATAAATGGGAATAATTAGTAAACGTTACCAAGAGACAGTATGAACATGATGGAACAAGCGGTAACTCCATTTTCTCTGTAATCATTGGGTTTGGAATGGTGATGGAGATTTGTGGTGTGGTATGTGGTTGGTTTTGGTGACGGAAATGTTCCCGTTGTCCTTTGAAGCATGGGATGGACGCCTTTCTCCTCGCTGCCTGGTTCGGACACTTGAACATTTTGAAAACGTTGGTAGAAAAAGGTGTGGATCGAAAATCGACAAACGAGGTGAGTGTGTAATTACTCCATCATATGTAAGAATGGCTGGTCCTCGCCTCTTACAGCAGATACCCTAGGAATAGTCCATGGCTTGGTATGTGGAGAGGGAAATATATAGCATAGATTCATTTTCCTTATCTCTTCTGTAAATGGTAAGCACAAATTAATCAGCCTCTTATAGGCTCCTTGTAGTGGACAGTATTAACTGCATGGAACACAAAGTGCTGGAGGAACACAGTGGGTCAGGCAGCACCTCTAGGTTTAAGGTGAAGGGGAAAAGATTTAATAGGGGTAACTTTTTCACGCAAAGGGTGGTGGGTGTTTGGAACAAGCTGCCAGAGGAGGTAGTTGAGGCTGGGACCATCCCAACTTTAAGAAGCAGTTGGACGCGTCTGGATCGAACAGGTTTGGGGGGGGGGGGATATGGACCAAACGCGGGCGGGTGGGACTAGTGTAGCTGGGACATGTTGGCCGGTGTGCAGAGTACAGTCATACACCTTTGATTCGTGTGCCAATTAAACTTAACAATTAGCTTTGACAAAAAGTATGTGTGGTACTAATGCATAAGAAAATAACTGCAGATGCTGGTACATAGAAACATAGAAACATAGAAAATAGGTGCAGGAGTAGGCCATTCGGCCCTTCGAGCCTGCACCGCCATTCAATATGATCATGGCTGATCATCCAACTCAATATCCCGTACCTGCCTTCTCTCCATACCCCCTGATCCCTTTAGCCACTAGGGCCACATCTAACTCCCTCTTAAATATAGCCAATGAACTAGCCTCAACTACCTTCTGTGGCAGAGAATTCCACAGATTCACCACTCTCTGTGAAAAAAAACGTTCTCATCTCGGTCCTAAAAGACTTCCCCCTTATCCTTAAACTGTGACCCCTTGTTCTGGACTTCCCCAACATCGGGAACAATCTTCCTGCATCTAGCCTGTCCAACCCCTTAAGAATTTTGTAAGTTTCTATAAGATCTCCCCTCAATCTTCTAAATTCCAGCGAGTACAAGCCGAGTCTATCCAGTCTTTCTTCATATGAAAGTCCTGCCATCCCAGGAATCAATCTGGTGAACCTTCTTTGTACTCCCTCTATGGCAAGAATGTCTTCCCTCAGATTAGGAGACCAAAACTGTACGCAATACTCCAGGTGTGGTCTCACCAATGCCCTGTACAACTGCAGCAGAACCTCCCTGCTGGTATTTATTTTGAAGGTATTTATTTCACAAAATGCTGGTGTAACTCAGCAGGCCAGGCAGCACCTCAGCATCCCATTCCTTCTGTCCTGAGATGCTGCCTGACCTGCTGAGCTACTCTAGCATTTTGTGATATAAATACCTTCGATGTGGTACTAATGCAATGACTCATTTCATGAAATAATGTCCATCTTCCTTGAAGATGATAAAGTTATTAAAGCCTGCTATTAAATTAAAAACAACTACAAGGTGATCTCACCAGAGTCATATGATTTATGTACATGTAAAAAAAAAAATTTAAACTCTCTTTTAGTTGAGTATAGTTTAGAGATACAACATGGTAACAGCCCCTTCGGCCCACTGAGTTCACGCCTACTAGCCATCTAACCAGCGCACACTAATGCTCACCTACACTCACTAGGGGCAATTTACAATTACAATTATACCAATTATTACAATTATACAAATTAAGCTACAAACCTGTACGTCTTTGGAGTGTGGGAGGAAACTGGAGATCCCGGAGAAAACCCACGCAGGTCACGGGGAGAACGTACAAACTCCGTGCAGACAGCACCCGTAGTCAGGAACGAACCCGGGTATCTGACACTGTAAGGCAGCAACTGTACCACTGCGCCACCGTGCCACCCATTTTAGTTTTAACGCCATTAAATATTTTATGGAGATGATTCACTGTGTATGATTTGTGGAGTACAGTTTATATATCAGCTTGTCACTAACTTTAGTTCACAACAATCTGTCAGGTAAGCACATTTATGTACTTCAAAGGCTGTTATTATTGTGATGTAAGTAAAGTAAAGGGGGAGATGTGATGTAATTAAAGTAAAGGGGGAGATGTGATGTATATGTAATGTAAATGCCAGTGCCCCCTTGAGGCCAAGAGCAGAAGCTGGCCAGTGGGCTTGTGCCTTGTGACTGAGGTCAGATGACCTTCTAGGGCCAATGGGCTTGTGCCTTGTGACTGAGGTCAGGTGACCTTCTAGAAGTTTCCTGGTGAAGGATTAGTAATAAAATCTTCTTACAAGATGTCGGGCGTATATTCATTGTGCTAGCCACAACAGGGTCTTACAGAGGACATTACAATTATAAATACTTGGAGATTATAACACAATAGGAGGTTAAACAATTTCTGTGAGAGGTTTCTCAGTAATGACTGTAATGACTGATTGCCAAATATTGAATAGAAATTCCCATTGTGGAAGACCAAATGAATTTGTTTTTTTGTCTTTAGGCAGGATTGAACGCACTGCATTGCGCTGCCCAGAATAATCAAATTTCAATTGTACGATGCATTGTGCAAGATCTGCTGTTGAATTTAAACAAACCCACACAGGTAGGTGAGTCGAGTCGAGTCACAGCTGAATAGGGTGGCTCCTTATTGACCAATCTTTTCACAATATCAGTTGAAAAGAGAAACTAACACACAATGTAATAATTAGGATCTAACTCAGAAGCTTGTGATCTTGTCTTGCGGCCCTTCTATCATATCATATCATATCAATACAGCCGGAAACAGGCCTTTTTCGGCCCACCAAGTCCGTGCCGCCCAGTGATCCCCGTACATTAACACTATCCTACACCCACTAGGGACAATTTTTTTTTTTACATTTACCCAGCCAATTAACCTACATACCTGTACGTCTTTTGGTGTGTGGGAGGAAACCGAAGATCTCGGAGAAAACCCACGCAGGTCACGGGGAGAACGTACAAACTCCTTACAGTGCAGCACCCGTAGTCAGGATCGAACCTGAGTCTCCGGCGCTGCATCCGCTGCGCTACCGTGCCGTACTGTCATGAGCTGCAGTTTTATTAATTCCAGTGATAATTGTCGGTCCTGGCTGTGGTGCAAATCTCTGGTGCGTTATGTGGGACAGGCTACATTCATGCCTCAGCCTCAGTGGACCCATCCGTGTGTAGTAATAGAAATTGCTGCAACTGGTCTTGGTGGACAAGTGTGCAACATCATGAGAGGGTGAGGGAGTGATCTTGTAGAGGTGTATAAAATCATGAGAGGAATAGGTCGGGTAGATGCACACAGTCTCTTGCACAGAGTAGAGGGATTGAGAACCAGAGGGCATGGGTTTAAGGTGAGGGGGGAAAGATTTAATAAGAACCTGAGGGGTACTTTATTTGCACAAAGGGTGGTGGGTGTGGGGAACGAGGTGCCAGAGGAGGTAATTGAGGCAGGGACTATCGCAATGTTTAAGAAACATTTGGACAGGTATATGGATATGGCAGGTTTAGAGGGATATGGGCCAAACGCAGGCAGGTGGGACTAGTGTAGATGGGACATGTTGACCGATGTGGGCAAGTTGGGTCGAAGAGCCTAATTGCACGCTGTATGATTCTATGACATGTCTCAGAGGGATACAAGATAACTAGAAACAAGGAACTGCATATGCCGGTATACAATAAAAAGACGTAAAGTGCTGGAGTAACAACGCGTTAAGCAGCATCTCTGGAGAGCATGGATAGGTGACCTTTTGGGTTGGGTCCCTTCTACAGACCCGATAGCTAGCTAAAAGATAGCTACTGGGATAACATAAAACAGTACAGCACAGAAACAGGCCCTATGGCTCACAATATCTACGCTGAACATAATACCAAGATACTAGTTGAGTTTATTTTATTATTGTCATGTTTACCAAGGTACAGTGAAAAACTTTTTTGTTGTGTGCTACCCAGTCGGCAAAAGGACTCCACGCGATTGCAATCAAATCATCCAAGATAAAGGGTATAACGTTTAACACTAGATAAAGTCCAAAGTAAGGAAACTAATCTCATCTGTTTACACATGATCCACACCTCTCTATTCCCTGCATGTACAAAGTTGCCTGTTTCACAGGATTGTTCATGAAAACATTGTGTTTAGTTTAGTTTAGAGATACAGTGCGGAAACAGGCCCTTCGGCCCAGCAAGACCGCACATTAACACTATCCTACACACACTTGGAACAACTTTACATTAATACCAAGGTAATTAATCTACAAACCTGTAGGTCTTTGGAGTGTGGGAGGAAACCAAAGATCTCGGAGAAAACCCACGCAGATCATAGGGAGAACGTACAAACTCCGTACAAACAGCACCCGTAGTCGGGATTGAACCCGGGGCGCTGGCGCTGTAAGGCCACCATTATTCTTGCCTGAAATTTCTGCTGTTGCTGTGGATGTGATTGCTAATGTTCCTTCCAATACCTTTTCCCCTGTGGACTGCATCCAGATTACACCTGACAGTGTGTGGGTGGGGAGGGGGAGCGTGTGGGTGGGGGTCGGCAAAGTCTACATACCTTATTTTCTTCATTTACTGTTAGTCTTGGCTCATATTATGGCAGGAGTGGCCTGTCCTGCCGTGGTTCGACCCCAGCCCTGATCCTTGATGTGTGGAGAGGAACCCCTCAAAGTCCATTTCATCTTTGTGAGTCAAGTCATCCCAGATACACCAAAACAAAACACAGAGAGAGGCTGCATGGAAGTCATGATACAATGACCTACAAACCCGTACATCTTTGGAGTGTGGGAGGAAACCGGAGCACCCGGAGAAAACACACGCGGGTCTCAGGGAGAACGTACAAACTCCGTACAGGCAGCACCCGTAGTCAGGATCGAACCCAGGTCTCTGGTGCTGTAAGGCAGCAACTCTACCGCTGCGCCACCGTGCCACCCAAAATGAGGGTGCTGAGCAGGTGCTGTATCATTGTATCAGCCATGATCACTTTGAATGGCGGTGCTGGCTCGAAGGGCCGAATGGCCTACTCCTGCACCTATTGTCTATTGTCCATTGACTTCCATGCTGCCTCTCTGTGTGTTTTGTTTTAGTAAAATTGTAGATTGTCCCCTAGTGTGTGCAGGATAGTGTTAGTGTGCGGGGATTGCTGGTCGGTGCGGACTCAGTGGGCCGAAGGGCCTGTTTCCACGCAGTATCTCTAAACTAAACTAAAGGAAATGTCATGTCCGCCCCTTCTGAAACAGAACATTATGTTAGAGATTTGATTGGAGCCTTTCAGCGACTGAGAATTCTTATAGATTAAAATATTGTAAAACATTTCCTCCTTTGTTCTGTGCTAGACTGATATCTCAAGGAGTAGTATGACATAATATTGAGGAATGTGCTGCCTCTAGCACTGACAACTGTATTTATAATAATTGAACCTGTTCAAAATCAGCAAACTATAATTTTTTACTTTTAAATAATAATAATAATAATAATAATGCATTACATTTATATAGCGCTTTTCATATACTCAAAGACGCTTTACAGGGATTTAGAGAACATAGGGAAGTGAATAAATAGATAAATAAGTAAACGAACAGAGAAAGGAGACAGAAGGTGAGGTGACCTTCAGTGGTTGAAGGCAGTACTGAACAGGTGAGACTTCAGTGATGTTTTGAATGTGGTGAGTGTGGAGGAGTCTCTGACGGTTTGGGGTAGTGAGTTCCATAGGGTGGGAGCAGCGATGGAGAAAGCCCTGTCCCCCCAGGATCTGAGTTTGGTCCGGATGTGGGGGGATAGGAGATTGGCAGCAGCAGAGCGGAGGGTGCAGGTGGGAGTGTGCCTGTGGAGGAGGTCGGTCAGGTAGGATGGGGCCAGGTTATGGAGGGCTTTGTAGGTTATGAGGAGGATTTTGTACTGGATTCTCTGGGGGATGGGGAGCCAGTGGAGTTTGTAAAGGACGGGGGTGATATGGTCACGGATCGGGGAGTGGGTGAATGTATTGAAGTTTACTGATGATCAGTGAAACACCTTAATGAACAAAGAACAATTGAGTATCCTTTTTAAATAACAGTAGAAATCAAACATTTAACAACTGCCTTCTCCTGCAGAGAATGCACCACGAGTCAAAGATTATTAAGGGGTTGGACACGTTAGAGGCAGGAAACATGTTCCCAATGTTGGGGGAGTCCAGAACCAGGGGCCACAGTTTAAGAATAAGGGGTAGGCCATTTAGAACGGAGATGAGGAAAAACTTTTTCAGTCAGAGAGTTGTAAATCTGTGGAATTCACTGCCTCAGAAGGCAGTGGAGGCCAAGTCTCTGAATGCATTCAAGAGAGAACTAGATAGAGCTCTTAAGGATAGTGGAGTCAGGGGGTATGGGGAGAAGGCAGGAACGGGGTACTGATTGAGAATGATCAGCCATGATCACATTGAATGGTGGTGCTGGCTCGAAGGGCCGAATGGCCTACTCCTGCACCTATTGTCTATTGTCGAGAAAGGTGCACTGAAGGCTCTGCAGCAGATTAAGTGCCTCCCTCATAAGTGGGAAAGATATCGGCATAGCTCAGGGAGGGAAGAGAGCAGATCAAACACATCACATCAAACACATCACAAAGACAGCCTTCTTCCACCTCAAAAACATTGCCCGTCTCCGTCCATGCCTCTCCTCCACAGCTGCAGAAACCCTCATCCACGCCTTCATCACCTCCCGTCTGGACTACTGCAACAGCCTCCTCTATGGCGCACCCTCAAAAATCATCAGTAAACTTCAATACATTCAAAACTCCGCTGCCCGTCTACTCACCCACACCCCGATCCGTGACCATATCACCCCCGTCCTTTACAAACTCCACTGGCTCCCCATCCCCCAGAGAATCCAGTACAAAATCCTCCTCATAACCTACAAAGCCCTCCATAACCTGGCCCCATCCTACCTGACCGACCTCCTCCACAGGCACACTCCCACCAGATTCAGGGACAGTTTCTTCCCAGCTATTATCAGGCAACTAAACCATCCTACCAACAACTAGAGAGCAGTCCTGAGCTATCATCTACCTCATTGGAGACTCTTGGACTATCTTTGATCGGACTTTATCTTGCACTTATCTTGATGTTCACGTTATTCCCTTCACCATGTACAGTGAATGGCTCAATTGTAATCATGTATTGTCTTACCGCTGACAGGTTAGCACACAACAAAAGCTTTTCACTGTACCTCGGTAAGCGTGACAATAAACTAACCTCTATAAACTAAACTCGACTCAATTGTTTTCACCTTAAGGGTTTCTTGCACAAAGTAATTTTCAACGGGTGGAACCTCTACCTGCATGCATGTTTTGTGGTGTCAGGAATTAACATGACCAAGCCTAATGATGATTAAGATGGGCCACTGTAAGAGTTTGTGAATAATCTGATGTGACTAAAGTGGTTTCCAGTTTTTGCTTTGAAGGAAACTGAGTGAGTAGTTACGATTGGATTAGAGTTACTGATGTTGGATGCGGTGCTGACCCATTCTGACCTCTTGCAGAAAGGCAAACTGCCGTATCACGTGGCAGCTGAGAGCGGGCATCTTGAAATGATTGAGGCACTGAAGGAGTACGAGTACAGCACACAGGACAAAGACAAGGTAAGAACAACTGAATGCATAGTTCCCATTGTGCAGAAATCTTCTGAAACTTTAGTGCTTTGCTAGCAACTTCCTTCTTCATAAATATTTTAGTTCTCTCCGATTTGGTAAACAGGAGATCCTGGGTGGTATAGAGGGATATGGGTTAAAGGTGGTCAGTGGGACGATCTTAGATGGGCAGCCTTGTCGGCAAGGACGAGTTTGGCCAAAGCGTCTGTTTCTGTGCTGTATGACTCCATACACTATGCTGAGTTTTCATTTAGAGATACAGCATGGAAACAAGCCCTTCCGCCCAGTAAGTCCATGCTGACCATTTTGCACTAACTGATATGATAATAGACAATAGACAATAGGTGCAGGAGTAGGCCATTCGGCTCTTCGAGCCAGCACCACCATTCAATGTGATCATGGCTGATCATTCTCAATCAGTACCCCGATCCTGCCTTCTCCCCATACCCCCTGACTCCGCTATCCTTAAGAGCTCTAACTAGCTCTCTCCTGAATGCATTCAGAGAATTGGCCCCCACTGCTTTCTGAGGCAGAAAATTCCACAGATTTACAACTCTCTGACTGAAAAAGCTTTTCCTCATCTCCGTTCTAAATGGCCTACCCCTTATTCTTAAACTGTGGCCCCTGGTTCTGGACCCCCCCAACATTGGGAACATGTTTCCTGCCTCTAACGTGTCCAACCCCTTAATAATCTTATATGTTTCGATAAGATCCCCTCTCATCCTTCTAAACACCAGTGTATACAAGCCTAGTCGCTCCAGTCTTTCAACATATGACAGTCCCGCCATTCTGGGAATTAACCTAGTATTTCAGTCCAGTTCTCCTTTGAACCAAAACAAAATGTGGGATACATTATACACAACACCAATGTGTTGTACAGATCTTATGTTAGGTCTGATACAGTCCACAACCAATAAGTCGATAGACCTGCTAAATGTTCCCAGCATGTTAATTTCTGTACATTTACTACCAGTTCAAAATTTTGGTATTTTCTTGTTCTCAATAATTTGCCCTCGTGTGGCCAGGTTTTCTCGCAGTGTTTTATTTTCACGTGCAGAATTGAATTATATAATGGTAAAGCACCGAAGCAAGATATTTGGTCTTTTGTCTGATAACAATCTCGTTATCTCACTTTATATATTCCTGCTCAATGATCAACAGCAGGCTACCCTGCAAATTCTACATAACTGATGTGATTTTCCTACTTGTTTCTTATTGCGAAGGAGGGTAATACTGCGTTGCATCTTGCCGCAAAGAATGGCCACGTGACCGTATTAACGGAGTTGCTGAAAGAATGGAATCAAATAGATGATGCGAACGAGGTGCGTTATTGCAGGTCGCCCACAACTTACGATGGGGTTACTCCAAAACCATCATTGGAAAATATCTGCAAATGTTAACTTCGTCATATTTTAGACTTTACTTTAGACTTTAGAGATACAGAGTGGAAACAGGCCCTTCGGCCCAACGAGTCCACGCCGACCAGCGATCATCACGTACACTAGCACTATCCTACACACTAGGAGCAGTTTACAATGTTACCGAAGCCAATTAACCTACAAACCTGCACGTCTTTGGAATGTGGGAGGAAACCGGAGCACCCGGAGAAAACTCACAGTCGCGGGGAGAACATGCAAACTCCATACAGACAGTACCCGTGGTCAGGATCGAACCCGGTTCTCTGGCGCTGCAAGGCAGCAACTCTACCGCTGTGCCACTGTGCTGTCACAGTGCCATATATATTTTCCAACTGAAGGGGAAAATGGCTAGAAACATAGAAACATAGAAAATAGGTGCAGGAGTAGGCCATTCGGCCCTTCGAGCCTGCACCGCCATTCAATATGATCATGGCTGATCATCCAACTCAGTAACCTGTACCTGCCTTCTCTCCATACCCCCTGATCCCTTTAATCCACAAGGGCCACATCTAACTCCCTCTTAAATATAGCCAATGAACTGGCCTCAACTACATTCTGTGGCAGAGAATTCCACAGATTCACCACTCTCTGTGAAAAAAAACGTTCTCATCTCGGTCCTAAAAGACTTCCCCCTTATCCTTAAACTGTGACCCCTTGTTCTGGATGGTTGACGGACTTTTTTGAGACATTAATCATATATTTTAAGAACTTTCAATATTGAAACAAGGAACTGCAGATGCATGTTTACGCAATAGATCACAAAGTGCTCGATCTTGATCCACCTCCTCCTTGAAAGCCAGTCATGGTCCAATTACAGTTTTGCATCCATATCATTCAATCCCATTTATGCCACGTCAGATTTGTTGACACCCCACGGATTTACATTGGATCCTGGCCAGCACAAGAAGATTAAATGAGTAAAAGATATTTGATTATAGAAGTTGGGAGGTCATGTTGCAGTTGTATAAGACGTTGGCGAGGCTGCATTTAGAGTATTGTGTTTAGTTCTGGGCACCTTGTTATAGGAAAGATGTTGCCAAGCTGGAAAGGGTACAGAGCAGATTTACAAGGATGTCGCCAGGGCTAGGGGGTCTGAACTATAGGGAGAGGTTGATTAGGCTGGGACTCTATTCCCTGGAGTGCAGGAGGATTAGGGGTGATCTTATAGAGGTGTATAAAATCATGAAAGGATACGGAGTTTGTACGTTCTCCCCGTGACCTGCGTGGGTTTTCTCTGAGATCTTCGGTTTCCTCCCACATTCCAAAGACGTAAAGGTACGTAGGTTAATTGGCATGGTACAAATGTAAATTGTCTCTAGTGTGTGTAGGATAGTGTTAATGTGCGGGGATCGGATCGCTGGTCGGTGCGGACTCGGTGGGCCGAAGGGCCTGTTCCCGCACCATATCTCTAAATTAAATTAAACTAAACTAAATTCAAAGGTTCCCAGCCCAAAATGTCACCTATCCATTTTCTCCAGAGATGCTGCCTGACCTGCTGAGTTACTCCGGCATTTTGCGTCTATCTTCAATGTAAGCCAGCATCTGCAGGTCCTTTTTATTACTATTCTCAGCCACCTTAATGTCCAGTGGGTAGGGAGGTAATTGAGATTAGTAACAGGAACTTTGACAGCTTTTTGATTTTGTTTTTATTTTTTTATTTAGAGATACAGCGCAGAAACAGGCCTTTTCGGCCCACCAAGTCCGTGCCGCCCAGCGATCCCCGCACATTCACACTATCCTACACACACTAGGGACAATATTTTACATTTACCCAGTCAATTAACCTACAAACCTGTACGTCTTTGGAGTGTGGGAGGAAACCGAAGATCTCGGAGAAAACCCACGCAGGTCACGGGGAGGACGTACAAACTCCGTACAGACGGCGCCCGTAGTCAGGATCGAACCTGAGTCTCCGGCACTGCATTCGCTGTAAGGCAGCAACTCTACCACTGCGTCACCGTGCCGCCCTTTGGTAAACCCGTGATGCCGAAGACAATTGTGACACAGATTGTGTTGTCCCATATAAGATTAAGAATGTGGATGACTGAAGAAGTGTCTCGACCCGAAAAGTCACCTATTCCTTTTATTCAGAAATGCTGCCTGACCCACTGAGTGACTCCAGTATTTTGTGTAGGAAAATAACTGCAGATGCTGGTACAAATCGAAGGTACCAGTATTTCGTGTCTTATCTTCGGTGTAAACCACATCTGCAGTTCCTTCCTACACATAAAGATTAAGAGTGTAACATCTTTCCAAATAGACATTGCTGGCGGAACTCAGCAGGTCAGGCAGCACCTGGGGAGGGAATGTACAAGCGTTGTGACCCTTCTTCAGTTGAGTTTATTGTCACGCGTACCGAGGTACAGTGAAAAGCTTTTGTGGTGTGCTAACCACTCAACAGAAAGACTATACATGGTTACAATCAAGCTATTTCCAGAGTAGAGATACATGATAAGGGAAAGGCAGCAAAGTTCAATCAAGGGTAGTACCTGTCTTATGACTGTTTTGATCTGTTTTGATCAAGATTCCAGCATCTTGATCACAAATAGATTGATTATACTACGTTTTCACCTTCTGGGTCACCTCCGCAGTAACAATGTGCTGGTAAGATGCGTTGGCACTTCACAACATAACCCAATGCTTGTTCCTCTGTGGGCAGGAGGGCGAGACTGCATTCTACTTAGCTGCCTTGGAAAGACACCACGAATGCATGACATTGCTGCTGGAAGCAGGGAGTGACATGAACATTTTACCAAAGGTACCTCGAGCTTTCATGGGAATTTTAAATGGCTGGAGCTTGGGGGAAAGCTGGGATATGGGGGATGGACTGTACATAGCAGCCTAACACTACAGTTCCAATTTAGTCAAGAGTCAAGTGTTTTATTGTCACATGTCCCAGATAGAACAATGAAATTCTTACTTGCAGCAGCACAACAGAATATGTAAACATCGTACAATAGTCAATAGTCATTTGTAAATGTAAACATCGTACACTGTTAACAATATAATAAATGATGAAAATACCACACGTAAGTATTCAATTCAATTCAATAACATATACACATGTGTATATGTATTGAACATATATATATATATATATATACTTATTTTTATATCTATATTTATTTATATATATATTGTGATGTCTTGAGAGGTCGGGAGCTTTTCTCTTGAAGGTTGGGAGGTGTGGGTGCCGGAAATGAAGACAGAAAAGTTCTTGTTTTCAAACTTAAATTCCATATATTTAGTCTTTTCCAAAAACAGGTAAACTTAATTGTTTGCAGACAGGTACACAAAACCAAAACAGGTAGTTAAATCAAAACTAGCTTGCTGCCTTCTTACAAAATATAACTCAAACACTGTTTCTCTCCCCCTCTTAGCTCTCTCACTGAGGCAATCAGCTCATCTGGTTCAGCTGGGCAGCAATCAGTGTCAGCAGCAATCAGTTTCAGCAGGGCGGGCAGACAGCCCTGCTGACTATGGGTCTTGTAGTCTTTTGCTGGCAGCCATGATGGTTTGTAGTCCTTGTTGCATCCACCGGGAGGAAATGTATCTCCCCTCTATGACTCTACCTCTCATGATATCACAATATATATATATATATATATATATTTATATTTATCATATCATATATCATATATATACAGCCGGAAACAGGCCTTTTCGGCCCTCCAAGTCCGTGCCGCCCAGTGATCCCCGTACATTAACACTATCCTACACCCACTAGGGACAATTTTTACATTTACCCAGCCAATTAACCTACATACCTGTACGTCTTTGGAGTGTGGGAGGAAACCGAAGATCTCGGAGAAAACCCACGCAGGTCACGGGGAGAACGTACAAACTCCTTACAGTGCAGCACCCGTAGTCAGGATCGAACCTGAGTCTCCGGCGCTGCATTCGCTGTAAAGCAGCAACTCTACCGCTGCGCTACCGTACCGCCATAAATACCGTGTGTATTTATATATACACACATACGTACACATAAAAACAAACAATGATAATGAATAAGTTTATTGGTCAAGTATGTGCATATACAAGGAATGTGCCTTGGTGCTCCGCTCACAAATGACAACACAAACATACAGTTAACAATTAAGAATAAAGCATAAACGCCTCAAAACAATAAGGATGCAACATTACGGTCTAAACATGTGGGTGAAAATAATAGTCCAAAAAGACAAAACCAATGCCCCCAAGTCTATGTAGTTCAGAGGTTATTTGAGGTTGTAGTGTTTAGCAGCCTGATGGCTGTAGGGAAGAAGCTGTTCCTGAACTTGGATGTTACAGTTTTCAGGCTCCTGTACCACCTTCCTGATGGCAGGGGTGAAATGAGTGTGCAGTTTACTTTTAAACTACGTTTTGTTTGTTACCTGAAGGCTCATTAGTTTTGAAACGTGACGGTGTGTAACTTGCTTTCAGAACAATACGAGTCTCTTGCACATTGCAGCAGAGAGGGATGACTGTGCCTTGGCCTCGATGCTTATTGACGCTGAAGCGGATTGCAATTGTCAAAATAATGTAAGTGCCACTGCGAGGAAAGGAGAACAATATCACGTGTTGACGCACAATTGCAAATCCCACAATAATGCTCAGTGATCCAGTCCTCTAACCTTATTTCATGGACTCTCTTACAGAGAAAAGAATCACCCCTTCACTTGGCTGTTAAATACCAGCATATGGCGGCTGCTCAACTCTTTGTGGAATCCATGTGTGATGTTAACATTTTAGATGAGGTGAGTTCTTAAAAATTGATAATTAAAGTCAAAGTGTCATACATCATGGAAACAACTTTGGCCCAACTTTCCCACACCGACCGACATGTCCCATCTACACTAGTCCAACCTGCCTGCGTTTGGCCCATATCCCTCTGAACCAGTCCTATCCATGTACCTGTCAAAATGTTTCATAAAAGTTGAGATAGTACCTGCCTCAACTACCACCTCTGGCAGCCCGTTCCATACATTCACCATTCTTTGTGTGAAAAAGTTACCCCTCAGGTTCCTTAAGTCTTTAAATCTTTCCCCCTTCACTTTAATTCTCAATTCCCCTACTTCAGACTGAGAAAGGAAACCGAAACGTCACCCATTCCTTGTCTCCAGAGATGCTGCCTGTCCCGCTGAGTTGCTCCAGCATTTTGTGTCTATCTTTGGCGTAAACCACGAAAATGGGACCAACACCTCGGCCAGCACCCCAACATGGATGAGTTGGGCCGAAGGACTCATTTCTGTGTTTCATAGCTCCATGATTCTACGACTGTAGATTCCTAATTAATTTTTCATGCTTATCAAAAACAACCTACCTTGGGAAGTACTAAACTGAATGACCTAATCCCTTGATGCCCAAGGCTCTGTGCCTACCACATGTGGCCCTTTGATGGATACGTGTGCATCCTTGCTCCTCATTTCCTGCTATCTATCTTACCTTTGAAACAATCTTAACGCCCCATTGTGATTTTGTTGTAGATTATCAGCCGAGCAAGGAGAGAAATAATAAATATGGGAGCTCAATGGTTCAATGGCTCAATGGTTTAATGTTCAATACTTTAATAGACAATAGGTGCAGGAGTAGGCCATTCGGTCCTTCGAGCCAGCACCGCCATTCAATGTGATCATGGCTGATCATTCTCAATCAGTACCCCGTTCCTGCCTTCTCCCCATATCCCCTGACTCCGCTATCCTTAAGAGCTCTATCTAGCTCTCTCTTGAATGCATTCAGAGAATTGGACTCCACTGCCTTCTGAGGCAGAGAATTCCACAGATTCACAACTCTCTGACTGAAAAAGCTTTTCCTCATCTCCGTTCTAAATGGCCTACCCCTTATTCTTAAACTGTGGCCCCTTGTTCTGGACTCCCCCAACATTGGGAACATGTTTCCTGCCTCTAATGTGTCCAACCCCTTAATAATCTTAAACGTTTCGATAATATCCGCTCTCATCCTTCTAAATTCCAGTGTATACAAGCCTAGTCGCTCCAGTCTTTCAACATACGACAGTCCCGCCATTCCGGGAATTAACCTAGTAAACCTACGCTGCAGGCCCTCAATAGCAAGAATATCCTTCCTCAAATTTGGAGACCAAAACTGCACACAGTACTCCAGGTGCGGTCTCACTAGGGCCCTGTACAACTGTAGAAGGACCTCTTTGCTCCTATACTCAACTCATGTTCAATAGTGCTTTATTTCTCACATCTGCAACTACACAGTGACATTCTTTTTGCAGATATTACACATAATGGCGCCGCCATTTTTGGCGGCATTATTCAAAGTCTCAAGTCGGGTCGGGCCCGCGCGCTCGATATACTGGAGCAGTTCCCACGAACCAACGTCCCTCTCCTCGCTTCGCCGGGCCATCTTTGTGTCCTGGGGGCGCCTCTTGAAGCCGCCCTCGAAGGCGCTGGAGGCGTTACCCCGGTTCACCCTCCTACCACCACTTGCTCCTCACGTCCGACGTATCCAGCACCTTCCACTAACAGCCCTCGGGCAAGGTCCCGCCAACCGACGAGCCTTCAGATGGGTTCCGGGTCACGCCGTCCGATGAGCCTTTGGGCAGGTTCCTTGTTATAAATCCCCCAAAAATAATAATTTAAAAAAAACCTTTTGTGAAGAGAATTTTGTCGTCGTTCTCCAGAGAAACCAGAATCCGTTGCACCTGGCAGCAGAGCTCGGAAGGGCCGACCTGGTGGAACTCCTCCTGAAAGCAAACACTGACCTGAAACAGAAGGACAAGGTACGTTGTCTGAAACAGTGTGGGGGTTTTGAGTGGATGTGCGTAATGCTGAGATGTGACTGGGGTGGTACATTGCAGTTCACCATGGAAAATGCCCACTGTCTCATTAACAACTTCCAGGAATGGTGTGAATGCTCTAATGCCACTCCTGATAGCCCACAGAGTGATAAACATGGAGGAAAATATCAGCACACTTTTATGATTCCACAGGTTGCACATAGAAGCAGTTTGAGCTATCAAGCGTCGAGTCTATGTTGAACATTGAGCTAATAATGAATGCAAAGAATACAAAGTGCTGGAGTAACTCAGCGGTTCAGGCAGCATCTCTGGAGGACATGAATAAGCGACGTTTCAGGGTCGGGACCCTTCTTCAGACACCCGACCTGAAATGTAGAAACAAGGAACTGCAGATGCTAGTTTACACAAAAAAAGACACAAAATGCTGGAGTAACTCAGCAAGTCAGGCAGCATCCACTGGAGAACATGGATAGGTGACCTTTCGGGTCGGGACCCTTCTTCAGAGTTTGAGCAGCCTGACCCACTGAGTTACTCCAGCACTTTGTGTTTCACTCAGGATTTCAGCACCTGCAGTTTCTTGTGTCTCCATTTTGTGAGCTGTTCTTAAATTATAACTGGGATGTTATTATCTACATAGAAACTGATAGAAACATAGAAAATAGGTGCAGGAGTAGGCCATTCGGCCCTTCGGCCATTCAATATGATCATGGCTGATCATCCAACTCAGTATCCCGTACCTGCCTTCTCTCCATACCCCCTGATGCCTTTAGCCACAAGGGCCACATCTAACTCCCTCTTAAATATAGCCAATGGACTAGCCTCAACTACCTTCTGTGGCAGAGAATTCCACAGATTCACCACTCTCTGTGTGAAAAAAAACGTTCTCATCTCGGTCCTAAAAGACTTCCCCCTTATCCTTAAACTGTGACCCCCTTGTTCTGGACTTCCCCAACATCGGGAACAATCTTCCTGCATCTAGCCTGTCCAACCCCTTAAGAATTTTGTAAGTTTCTATAAGATCCCCCCTCAATCTTCTAAATTCCAGCGAGTACAAGCCGCTGACAGAAAGGCAGAGAGGCATATTGATAAGTATATGTTTTTGACGTAGAACAGTACAACACAAGATGAAGCACTTGGGCCCACATTGTCTCTGCCGAACATGTTGCCAATGCTATCTCTTATCTATCTGCACATAATCCAGGCCCCTCCATTCCCTACATATCCATATGCTTATCCAAAAGCCTCTTAAATGCCACTATCAAATCTGCCTCCTCCACCACCCCTGACAGCGCAATCCAGGCACTTACTGTAAAAAAAAAAGCCCCGCGCATCTCCTTTGACCTTTGCCCCTCTCACCTTAAAGCTATGCCCTCTCGTATTTGATCTTTTCATGCTGGGTAAAAAGGTTCTGACTGTCTACCCTATCTATGTAAATTTGTGAATTTGTGGAGTTCTCTGCCACAGAAGGTGGTGGAGGCCAATTCACCGGATGAATTTAAAAGAGAGTTGTAGAGGTGCACAAAATCATCCAGAGAGTTGCGAATTTGTGGAATTCTCTGCCACAGAGGGCAGTGGAAGACAAATCAATGGATGGCTTTAAGAGAGAGTTAGATAGAGCTCTAGGGGCTAGTGGAATCAAGGGATATGGGGAGAAGGCAGGCACGGGTTACTGATTGTGGATGATCAGCCATGATCATAATGAATGGCGGTGTTGGCTCACAGGGCCAAATGGCCTCCTTCTACACCTATATTCTATGTTTCTATGCCTCTCATAATTTTTTATACTTCGATCAGGTTTCCCCGCAAACCTCTGGCATTCCAGAGAAAAACAGTCCAAGTCTGTTCAACGTCTCCTTGTTGGTAATATCCCCCTGCTCCAGGTGCCATTCTGCCAAGACTCCTCTGGACCCTTTCCAAAGCCTTGCCAACCTTCCTGTAAAAACCAAACATTTACCCGTGAAATAAATCAGTATTTAAAAAAAAAATTAAAACCTATGAAAGAGGCAAATATTTGTTTGAAGTGATAAATTAGCCCTCCTTCAATGCCGAGAAGAGAAATCCGAAATGACAAGATTTCAAGATCAATTTATTGTCACATGTGCCATAAGGTACAGTGAAATTTGAGTGACCATACAGCCATACTAAGTGAAAAGCAACAAGACACACAGCCACATAAAATAAAATTTAACATAAACATCCACCACAGCGGATTCCACATTCCTAACTGTGATGGAATAAAGTTCAATCACCTTCCTCTTTGTTCACCTGCGGTCGGGGCAGTTGAACCATCCGCGGTTGCCGCTGCCGACTGTCTGAGGCCCTCATGTCGGGGTGATCGTGACTCCCTGCGACGGGACAGTTGAAACACTCTCCACAGTATGGAGCATCCAAGTCGGCCTCTTCTTACCAGAGACCGCGGGCTTCACAATGTTAAAGTCCACAGGCCCCACGGTTGGAGCTCTCCACAGTCGCTCCTTGACAATGAAGAAGGGTCTTGACCCATTACACATCCTTTTTCTCCAGAGATGCTGCCTGGCCCGCTGAGTTACACCAGCACTTTGTGTCTATCACAGTATTTAAGTTGTTTATTCAACACCAGTATTAATAGAAGAAATCTGCTGTAATGATGCTTGTAAAGGTTGTGATGCCAATAAATTAATTCCAGGAAATTTAATGTACCGATCCAAGATATTTACTTCCATCTCATGTCCTGCAGCAAGGCAAGACCCCACTGGAAGTGGCATCACGAGTCAATCACATCATTATTGTGGACATGATCATCAAAGCAGAAAGATACTGTGCCTGGAAGGAGGTGAGGCATTATATTGTGCGTGACACTCACTGAAAACAAAGCACTCGAGAACCTTTTAATTTCTCCAAAGACAAACACTTTTGGAGGAACAGCAGATCAGGCAACGTCTGAGGAAGGAAATAATCGACGGTATTTCTGGTTAGGCCCCCCCATCATCCCCCCCCACTGTACCTCACCTCAACCTCCATCTGCTCCCCTGCCCCCCACTGACCCCAACCCCCATCGTTGTCGTGCCTTCACCACCCCCCCCCCCTGACCTCCCCCTTTCTGATACCGAAAGACCTCAGCGGAGGCCTCACCTTCGTTCCCCTCCGCCCCCACCTCAACGGGTTCCGGGTCCGCCACGACGTAGAGCTTTTCTTCCGTCCCCTCCGCCTCCGTGCCTTCCAAGGGAAGGAGTCCTCACCACCCTGTGATGACCCCTTCTCCCATCTACACCGCTCCCCCTCCTCTTGGACTCCCCCGAATAGCTTCCTACCTACCTTCTCTAGACTTTTCCATTTCTTTTTTTTTTTTTATAAGATAAATTTTTATTGGTACATAACCTGTTTACATCTTTACAGTCATACATTTTTAAATTAATAATATTGTCAATTATTATTATATTGTCTCCAATACCTTTTGCCCCTTTTTTTTAAATTTTTTTAAACTAGATAGAGCTAAAGAAATAGATGAAGTAAAGAAAGAAAAGAGAGAGAAGAAAAATAAAAACAAAAACAAATTTAAAAAAAAAAAAAAAAAAAAAGATAAGGAAAAAGTTAGTTAAAGAAGAATGGAAAAATTTATTAAAATAACAAAAACTTCATTCGAGATATATTCGTACATTTCAAAGTATAGCATTTCATCCATTCTTTAGTCCGAGTGCTAGTCAGGTTCCTGTGCTGAACTATTCTGACCCTTTAAGTAATCAATAAAAGGAGACCATGTTCCAATGAATAATTCCTGTTTGTCCAACAGGGAAAATCTGATTCTTTCCACGTTTAAGGTCTCCGTCATTTCTATAATCCACATTTTGATTGTGGGGGCCGTAGTGCCTTTCCAAAATTTTAGAATTAATTTTTTTCCTGTTATTAAACTATAATCAATAAAGTTTCTTTGTGTTGTTCTAAATGTTTGATTTAATTCTAATATTCCGAGTATAATTAATTTTGGATCTGGGTCCAATTGTGTGCTGGTTACTTTAGATATTATGCTAAAAATATTTACCCAGAATTTTTTAATTTTTATACAGTTTGCAAACATATGAAATAATGTAGCTTCTAAATGTTGACATTTATCACATTTAGGTGAGATATGTTGGAAAATTTTATGTAGTTTTGTTTTTGAATAGTGTAACCTATGTATTACTTTAAATTGTATTAGAGAATGTCTGGCGTTTAGTGAACACTGATGTATATGTTGCAAACTTTCTTCCCAAGTATCTTTCGTTATTACTTGGTTTAATTCTTTTTCCCATTTTTGTCTGTATAAGTCCGTGGAGGGAATGTCACTGTCTAATAAGATATTATATATATAAGATATTAATTTTTCTGTATTAGGATGTTTGTTCCAACATTCATCAAGAATTTCTGAATTTCTAATTCGAAAATTTTGGGAGTTCGATTTTACATAATCTCTAAGTTGAAGATATCTGAAATAATCATTTCCACGAAGACCATAAGTCTGTTGCAACTCCTGAAATGTCAGAAAGGTGCCTTCCTTATAAAGTTGTCCCATATTTTTAATTCCATAATCCTTCCATTGTGTAAAACCCCCGTCTACCCATGAAGGCTTAAACAAAGGATTATTCACAATTGGAAGAAAAAGTGATAAATTATCTAATTTTAATGTCTTTTTTAATTGTTTCCAAATTCGTATAGCACTAAATATTATAGGGTTTCCCCTATGAATTTTTTTGTTTAATTTAGACGTAGCAAATAATATCGAACCAATATCAAAAGGTAAACAATCTTCCTTTTCCATTTTTAACCAGTCTGGTTGATGATCTATTTCTTCCAACCAGAAATTCATATTTTTAATATTAACTGCCCAGAAATAAAACAAAAAATTGGGTAAAGCCAGGCCTCCATTTATTTTTGATTTACACAAGTGTCTTTTGTTTATCCTATGATTCTTATAATCCCAGATAAAATCATTAACAATAGAGTCCAATTTTTAAAAAAAAGTTTTTTGTCAGATATATCGGAATTGTCTGAAAAAGGTATAATATTTGCGGTAAAAAAATCATTTTTATGGCATTAATTTTGCCAACCATTGAGATAGGGAGTGTTTTCCAATATTGAATATTCTTATGTAGTTTGTTCAGTAATGGGGGGAAATTTGCTTTAAATAATGATGTATATATCTTAGTTACATAGATACCTAGATATTTAAATTTTTCATTTACTATTTTAAATGGAAATTGTTGTATTATCTGTTTATTATGTTCCCTTATTGGCATAATTTCGCTTTTATTCCAATTTATTCTGTATCCTGAAAGTGAACCAAATTGGGTTATTAGCTTTAATAAGTTTGGAATACTAATTCCATTTCTAACTGCCGGCTGGACATCAGCCATCTTAACTTTGCTATTTCCGACTCTAACCTCACCCCTCCGAACATACAGCCCTCAATCAAGCAGTCTGAAGAAAGGTCCCGACCCGAAACATCACCCATCCATTTTCTCCAGAGATGTTGCCTGTTTGTCCCGCTGAGTTACTCCAGCACGTTATGTCCATCTTCAGTGTAAACTAGCATCTGCAGTTCTTTCTTACACATTTCTGGTTCGGTCCCTTCTTCAGTCTGACCCTTCTTCAGACTAATTTTTTATTTTATTCACCTATGATTCCTCGGCATTTAATTATATAATTTCTCTGTTACTCTTGTTATTACGTTGGCTTAAAACTGTGGGATGGACTGAGTTACATCCACAGCCCTCTGTAATTTCTTGTTGTCTTGGACAAAGTTGTTGCCAAACCAAGTTGTGATACTTCCTCATGGGATGTTTTCTGCAAGTGCATCTGTAAAAGTTGTGTAGACTTCTTGAATAATATGACCCCTTCTGCAGTTTGTGCTGGAGTATTTACCTAGTTAAAATATGAAGATATTTTTATTCAGCAATTAACATTCAGTTTAGTTTAGCAATATACTATAGAAACAGGCCCTTCAGCCCACCGAGCCCAGGCTGACCATTCATCACCCCTCACGCTAGTTCTATGTTTTCCCACTTTCCCATCCAATCCTTCACATGAGGGACAATTTTTACAGAACCAATTAACCCGCAACCCGCATATCTTTGGCATGTGGGAAGAAACTGGAGCACCTGGATGAAACCCACGCGACTGTAGGGAGAACGTGCAAACTCCACACAGACAGCAAGCAGGTCAAGATCGAACATGGATCTCTGGCCCTGTGAGGATCTACCAGTTGCCCAAATTACGCCGCCCTTTTGAGCTGATAAGATTCTTTAACTGATTCTCGGCAGGGCAATTGATTTATGGTGATTGAAATTCAAGAATAATTATTCTATCAATTTTATCAAATGAATCTCCAGTCCCCTCTCACCCCACTCCACCTCTCTCCAAATCTGACAGCCTTTGTTAGTCAGGACTCTTCACTGGTTTGTAGAAACAAGGAGGTGTACAAAATCATGAGGAATAGATCGGGTAGATGCACAGAGTGTCTTGCCCAGAGTAGGGGAATTGGGGACCAGAGGACAATAGACAATAGGTGCAGGAGTAGGCCATTCGGCCCTTCGAGCCAGCCTTCTAAATTCCAGTGTATACAGGCCTAGTCGCTCCAATCTTTCAACATACGACAGTCCTGCCATTCAATCTGATCATGGCTGATCATTCACAATCGTCACCCCGTTCCTGCCCTCCCCCTGACTCCACTATCATTAAGAGCTCTATCTAACTCTCTCTTGAAAGCATCCAGAGAATTGGCCTCCACTGCCTTCCGAGGCAGAAAATTCCACAGATTTACAACTCTCCGAGTGAAAGTTTTTCCTCACCTCCGTTCTAAATGGCCTACCCCTTATTCTTAAACTGTGGCCCCTGTTTCTGGACTCCCAAAAACATTGGGAACATGTTTCCTGCCTCTAGCTTGTCCAATCCCTTAATAATCTTATATGTTTCAATAAGATCCCCTCTCATCCTTCTAAATTCCAGTGTATACAAGCCTAGTCGCTCCAGTCTTTCAACATACGACAGTCCTGCCATTCTGGAAATTAACCTAGTGAACCTACGCTGCACTCCCTCAATAGCAAGAATGTCCTTCCTCAAATTTGGAGACCAAAACTGCACACAGTACTCCAGGTGCGGTCTCACTAGGGCCCTGTATAACTGCAGAAGGACCTCTTTGCTCCTATACTCAACTCCTCTTGTCATAAAGGCCAACATGCCATTAGCTTTCTTAAGACGTAAGTTCAAGATGAAGGGGAAAAGATTTAATAGGAATCTGAGGGGTAACGTTTTCACACAAAGGGTGGTGGGTGTGTGGAACAACCTGCCAGATGAGGTAGTTGAGGCTGGGACTATCCCAATGTTTAAGAAACAGGCAGGTACTTGGATAGGACAGGTTTGGAGGGATATGGACCAAGCGCAGGCATGCGGGACTAGTGCAGCTGGGACTTGTTGGCCGGTGTGGGCAAGTTGGGCCGAAGGGCCTGTTTCCACACTGTATCACTCTATGACTCGATGACTCTAAGTGCAGATGCTGGTTTACAAAGAAAGACACAAAGTACTGGAGTAACTCAACGGGTCTTGGACGGGTGCCATCCATGTTCTCTAGAGATGCTGCCTGACCTGCTGAGTTACTCCAGCACTTTGTGCCTCTTCGCTGGTTTGACAGCGGAGGTTAGAAATAACCCCAACCAACCAGTATGTCTGGTTTAGCCAATTTTCAAGATTATGTTTCTCAGCAACTAAGAATGTTTGTCAATACATTGCTCTGAATGCATAGACACTCCTTAATCATCGTGCCTGCATTGCTTCAGCACAGTGGCTTGGGTTTCCTCTCAATTGTGCTAAGTTTCTCTGTACTTGTGATATCCTGTCTCTGGGTTACGTCGGAACAACTGCATACATTTACAGTCGGAATGCATTCACCACACACTGAGTTTCCACTGTTTTTAAAAAGAGCAAGCCTTGCCATAAACTCTCCATGTCTCCAGTGTGTACTTTGCCCTTAGTGTTGTTTTTATCATGATAAGCGCATGTTTAGCTGTATTAATCAAACGAGAGCTCTTTATGTTTAAAGTACACATTTTTAAATGTTTAGAGTCATAGCGTGATACAGCGTGGAAACAGGCCCAGCTACACTAATCCCACCTGCCCACATTTGGTCCACATCCCTCCAAACCTGTCCTATCCATGTACCTGTCTAACTGTTTCATAAACGTTGGGATAGTCCCTGCCTCAACTACCTCCTCTGGCAGCTTGTTCCACTCCCCACTACCCTTTGTGTGAAAAGGTTACCCCTCAGATTCCTATTCAATCTTTTCTCCTTCACCTTAAACCTATGTCATCATATCATATCATATATATACAGCCGGAAACAGGCCTTTTCGGCCCACCAAGTCCGTGCCGCCCAGCGATCCCCGTACATTAACACTATCCTACACCCACTAGGGACAATTTTTTAAAAACATTTACCCAGCCAATTAACCTACATACCTGTACGTCTTTGGAGTGTGGGAGGAAACCGAAGATCTCGGAGAAAACCCACGCAGGTCACGGGGAGAACGTACAAACTCCTTACAGTGCAGCACCCGTAGTCAGGATCGAACCTGAGTCTCCGGCGCTGCATTCGCTGTAAAGCAGCAACTCTACCGCTGTGCTACCGTGCCGCCTCTTTGGTCCTCGATTCACCTACTCTGGGCAAGAGACTCTGTGCATCTACCCGATCTATTCCTCTCATGATCTTCTTGATTTTCTTGATTGCACAAGTTCACAGCAGAAGGGTTAGGTTTATTATTGGCATGTGTAATGAGGTACTGTGAAAAGCTTTGTTTTACATGTTATCCAAGCAGATATTTATTTATAATGAATGATCTCTTGATCTCTTGCTATCCACTTTGCTGCTGTAACACTGTAAATTTCCCCAGTCTGGGACGAAAAAAGGAATATATTATTATTATTATTATTAGATCAGATAATACGTAGAAACAATGAACTGCAGAAGCTGTTTTGTCCCAAAGATAGACACAAAATGCTGGAGTAACTCAGTGGATACTGCCTGAAGCGCTGAGTTACTCTGACACTTTGTGCCTATCTTTAGATCAGGTAATACCATACATAAATACAATTAAGTCAAACTCGTATGATTGGTAGAGCAAAGGGGAAGACACAGAGTGCAGAATATAGTTCTTAGCGTTGTAGTGCATCAGTTCCATAGACAAAGTCCAATGTCCGCAGTGGGACAGAGATGAATTGGACAGGACCCTACCTACCTATGAAAGGACCATTCAGAAGCATGGTAACAGTGGGGAAGAAGCTGGTGCTGATCTGGTGTGCACGCTTTCAAGCTTCTGTACCCTCTGGTTGACAGGAGTAGGGAGAAGAAGGAATGACTGGGGTAGCACAAGTCCTTGATTACATTGGCTGTTTTTCTGAAGCAACGCAAAGTGTAGATCGAGTCAATGGTGGGGAGTCTGGTCCGTGTGATGGACTGGACCACGTCTACAATTCTCTGTAGTTCTTTACGGTCTTGGGCTGAACTGGTCCCAAACTAAGCTGTGATGCAACCCGACAGTATACTTTCTACGGTGCACCTGTAGAAGTTTGTAAGCGTCATTGGAGACATGGAGACATCCTCAGTCAGTCCCCTCAGGATGTCGAGGCATTGGTGTGTCTTCTTAGCTGCCACATCAATGTGGTTGAATCATGACAAATTTGAGGAAGGATATTCTTGCTATTGAGGGCGTGCAGCGTAGGTTTACTAGGTTAATTCCCGGAATGGCGGGACTGTCGTATGTTGATAGACTGGATCGACTAGGCTTGTATACACTGGAATTTAGGATGAGAGGAGATCTTATCGAAACGTATAAGATTATTAAGGGATTGGAAACATGTTCCCAATGTTGGGGGAGTCCAGAACCAGGGGTCACAGTTTAAGAATAAGGGGTAGGCCATTTAGAACTGAGATGAGGAAAAACTTTTTCAGTCAGAGAGTTGTAAATCTGTGGAATTCTCTGCCTCAGAAGGCAGTGGAGGCCAAGTCTCTGAATGCATTCAAGAGAGAGCTAGATAGAGCTCTTAAGGATAGCAGAGTCAGGGGGTATGGGGAGAAGGCAGGAACGGGATACTGATTGGGAATGATCAGCCATGATCACATTGAATGGCGGTGTTGGCTCGAAGGGCCGAATGGCCTCCTCCTGCACCTATTGTCTATTGACAGATCGTTGGTAATATTAACACTAAGGAACATGAAGGTCTCAACCACTTCCACTTTAGCACCATTGATGCTGATTGGGATCTGTTCTCCACCATGCTTCCTGCAGTCAATAACTAGCTCCCTCAACTTGCTGACACAGGAAGAGTTTTAGTTTTAGAGATACAGCGCGGAATAAGGCCCTTCGACCCACCGTGTCCGCGCCGACCAACGGTCCCCGCACATTGAAGCTATCCCACCACAACACTTGGGACAATTTACAGTTATACCAAGCCAATTAACTTGTGCGGCATGGTGGCGCAGCGGTAGAGTTGCTGCCTTACAGCGAATGCAGCGCTGGAGACTCAGGTTCGATCCTGACAGGTATGTAGGTTAATTGGCTGGGCAAATGTAAAAAATTGTCCCTAGTGTGTGTAGGATAGTATTAATGTGCAGGGATCGCTGGGCGGCGCAGACCCGGTGGGCCGAAGGGCCTGTTACCACGCTGTATCTCTAAAAAAAAAAACCCTACAAACCTGTACGTCTTTGGAATGTGGGAGGAAACCAAAGATCTCGGAGAAAATCCACGCAGGTCTCGGGGTGAACGTCCAAACTCCATTCAGATAGCACCCGTAGTCAGGATCGAACCCGGGTCTCCGGCGCTGCATTCACTGTAAAGCAGCAACTCTACCGCCAAGCCACCGTGCTGCCCAGGAAGAGGTTGTTGTCCTGACACCATTTTACTACATTCTGCTGATCCACTCTCAGGAAGGCGTATGTCCAAGAAAACACGCCGATGCTTCTACTTCTTCTGAAGATCAAGGACGTTACTTGAATGGTGTCAGATTAGGAAAAGGGGAGGTGCAACGAGACCTGGGTGTCCTTGTACATCAGTCACTGAAAGTAAGCATGCAGGTATAGCAGGCAGTGAAGAAAGCTAATCACAGGATGGCCTTCATAGCGAGAGGATTTGAGTTTAGCAGCAAGCGTTTTGAGGTAGTGTGAACTTTTAAGTCCCTTTCCTGCACTTGAAAATAATCCAAAAGTATGAGAGAAGATGGTGTGGTGTGGTGGTGCAGCGGTAGAGTTGCCGCCTCACAGCATCAGAGACCCGGGTTCAATCCTGACTACGGGTGCTGTCTGTACGGAGTTTGTACGTTCTCCCCGTGACTGCGTGGGTTTTCCCCCGCTTTCCTCCCACATTCCAAAGATGTACAGGTTTTTAGGTGAATTGGCGTCAGTAAATTTGTAAATTGTTCCCTAGCGTGTAGGATAGTGTAAGTGTACAGTGTGATTGCGGGTCGGCATGGACTCAGTGGGCCGAAGGGCCTGTTTCCGCGCTGTGTCTTTAAACATAAACTAAAATGGTGATTAGTGTAGGAAGGAACTGCAGATGCTGGTTTAAACCAAAGATAGATGCAAAATGCTGGAGTGACAGCGGGACAGGCAGCACCTCTGGAGAGAAGGAATAGGTGATGTTTCGGGTCAAAGTGGTGATGTGTGTCGGGCTACAATTTAAGGTATTCGGGATCTTGGTGCAGCTGATAAAACATATTGTTCTCTTCTTGCGTTTGAGGCAGCAGGAGTTATGTAACGGCCTCCAGGCGCTGTAGCCAGTGCAATGTGCTGTTGTCGAGGGCCGTGAGGTCTACCCCCCCACCAGGGGGACGGAGGACAGCGCAGTCGAACATGACGTGCTGCGCTGTTTGCTGGTCTGCCCCACACACGCAGGCTGCTGATGGACGCAACCCCCAACGATGCACGTTGGCGTTGGACCGGCCGACCCCTGTGTGGAGCCGGTTCAGGGCGACCCACTCTTTGCGGGGCATGTCCGAGCCGGGTGGGGCTGTGGTGTTCGGTGCGACAGTGAATTGAGGAGGTGGCGATGTCTGTCCCCAGCTGGTTCTCCATGCAGAAGCAAACGTATTGTGAAAGAACAGAGTTGGCTCTTATCCTTTCAAACAGGTCAGATCTGGTTTCTGTAATTGAGCTAGAAGGCTGGGCTGGGCTTAATTGATCTGCTGGCTCCCGGTGGAATTATTTGAAGATATAAAAGGAACACCAGGCTCTTCCTGAGCCAACTAACCTCTGCAGGAATGTAGGAAGGGGTGATGGTTTTTAAAACAAATCTGTTTTTAAAAGATAAATGTGGTTCAGGTTTATTATTTGCCATGTGTACCGAGATACAGTGAAAAGCATTGTTTGTATACTATCCAAACAGATCAGATATCCCGTACATAAATACAACCAAGCCAAACTCAAGTGCGGAGTTAGGGGGGTATGGGGAGAGGGCAGGAACGGGGTACTGATTGTGGATGATCATCCATGATCACATTGAATGGCAGAGCTGGCTCGAAGGGCCGAATGGCCTCCTCCTGCACCTATTGTCTATTGTCTACGATAGCGCAAAGAGGAAGATACAGATTTAGAATATAGTTCTCAGCATTGTAGCAAATCTGTTCAATCGACAAAGTCCAAGGTCCACAATGGAGTAAAGGTAAATTGGTCAGTGTGTGTGGGATGGAACTGCGGATGCTGGGTCAATTACAGCATGGAAACAGGCCCTCAGACCCAACCTGTACATGCCAACCAACATGGCACTGGAATTTAGAAGGATGAGAGGAGATCTTATCGAAACATATAAGATTATTAGGGGTTGGACACGTTAGAGGCAGGAAACATGTTCCCAATGTTGGGGGAGTCCAGAACAAGGGGCCACAGTTTAAGAATAAGGGGTAGGCCATTTAGAACTGAGATGAGGAAAGACTTTTTCAGTCAGAGAGTTGTGAATCTGTGGAATTCTCTGCCTCAGAAGGTAGTGGAGGCCAATTCTCTGAATGCATTCAAGAGAGAGCTAGATAGAGCTCTTAAGGATAGGGGATATGGGGAGAAGGCAGGAATGGGGTACTGATTGAGAATGATCAGCCATGATCACATTGAATGGCGGTGCTGGCTCGAAGGGCCGAATGACCTCCTCCTGCACCTATTGTCTATTGTCTCTGGCGCTGTGAGGCACTGCACAGTTCTACCAGCTGCACCACTGTGCCGCCCCAATGTTTTTACGTTCAGTTTCATGAGCTAACTGTGTCTGCAGTTCAGTGCTGCGGGGATTGTGTGAAATAATACTTTATTTGAGGCCAATTCATTGGGTATTTTCAAGGCTGGGATTGACAGATTCTTGTTTAGTACGGGTGTCGGAGGTTATGGGGAGAAGGCAGGAGAATGGTGCTGAGAGGGAAAGATAGATCAGCCATGATTGAATGGCAGAGTAGACTTGAAGGGCCGAATGGCCTACTTCTGCTCCTATGAACATGAACTTATATTTAAATGTGCAAGTGTTTTCTTGCCCAGGTGCAGGAATATCAAAATTGCTCCATGATTTAGGAATATCAAAAGTCGGGCTATGGTGCTCTTTTGCATTCGTCTGATGCACTGCAATTTCTTATTTTCAAGGTCATCGAAGGTAGACTTCCAAGCCCAACAGGCAATTACCCGTTAACATTCAAGCCGGACCATACCACCCAGACAAGCCAGCTCCGCACAACCCTCTGGACCCTGGCCCACCACGACCTCAAGCCAAAGGACTGGAAGAGACTTGCAATGCAGTGGTATTTCACCAACGAACAAATCACAGCCATAGAGGAGCAATGGATAGGTGGGATATCTGTTAAATCAGATATAGCACAAACTGAAGCGTGATTTAAAAGTTAAATGGTTGATCACCTTCTCCATTCTCTCTTCCCACCCTTCCATTTCTGATCATAAGCAGCGAGTTGAGTTTAGTTTATTGTCATATGTGAGGTACAGTGAAAAGCTTCTGTTGCGTGCTAACCAGTCAGCGGAAAGACAATGCGTGATTACAATCCAGCCGTCCAGTGTGCAGATACATGATTCCCTCCCAGGAATACCTGGCCTCTGTTTCCAGCATAGTTTGGTTGGCGTGGGGGAGTTGGGCTGCAGGGCCTGTTTCTGTGCTGCGCGACTGTAAATGGAATTCTCCCTCCATAGACGCTGCCTAGCCGTACGTTCCTCCAGCAGTTTAGTTTAGTTCAGAGATACATCGTGAAAAATGGGCCCTTCAGCCCACTGAGCCTGCACGACCAACAATCACCCATACACTAGTTCTACCTTACACTAGGGCCAATTTACAGAGGTAATCAACCTACAAACTTGCACGTCTTTGGAGTGTGGGAGAAAACTGGTGCACCTGGAGAAAACCACGTGGTCACAGGGAGAACGTACAAACTCTGTACAGACGGCACCCATAGGCAGGATCAAACCCATGTCTCTGGCGCTCTAAGGCAACAACTCTACTGCTACGCCACTGACCAGGGCTTGGACATTGCATGCAAACCAATCGTTCAGTGGTAAAAGCTATTGTATGTCCACCTTCTGCACGTATGTCTAACGTAGCACCAGACAGCATTCACCTTTTTCACCTTGATGTAGTTGTGATTATGTGTTACAATATCCTGGAGCATAATAACTCCTTTAACTGAAATGTACTCGATTATTAAAGGCCTGGGCAGGGTAGATGGAGGGAGGATTAACACCAACATTTTTTCAAAAGAAAAATTTTCAATTTCCTAAATCAGCTTTTCATGCAGAAGATTACGATGCATGGAATTAGTCGTGACTTAACATAGAACATAGTACAGTACCGCAGAAGAACAGGCCCTGCAGCCCATAATGTCTGTGCCGAACATGATGCCAAGACCGGGAGACTGGAGGGTGGCTAATGTTGTGCCTATACTTAAGAAGGGTGTGCAAGGAAAAGATTAGAGGCCTGTGATTAACAGTGTGCCTCAGGGATCAGTGCTGTGCTGGGCCCTGGGCACATTGCTGCTTGTGATATTTTTCTATATTAATGATTTGGACAAGAATGTAGAAGGCACGATTAGTAAGTTTGCAAATGGCACTAAAGTGGGTGGTATTGTAGATAGCAAAGATGGTTATCAAAGATTACAGCAGGACCTTGATCAGCTGGGCACGTGGGCTGAGGAATGGTTAATGGAGTTTAATGCAGATAAGAGCAAGATGTTGTATTTGGGAAGTCAACCAGGGCAGGACCTTCAGTGAATGACAGGACACTGGGAGTATTGTAAAACAGAGGGTTCTAGGAGTGCAGGTATATAGTTCCTTGAAAGTGGCAACACAGGTGGATAGGGTGTCAAGAAGGCTTTCGGTACATCAGCCTTCATCAGTCTGCGCATTGAGTATATAGGTTGGGATGTTGTATTCCAGTTGTACAAGATGTTGGTGAGGCCGCATTTAGAGTTTTGTGTTCAGTTTTGGTCACCCTGTGATAGGAAGGAAGTTGTTAAGTTGGTAAGAGTGCAGAGAAGATTTACGAGGATATTGCCAGGACTTGAGGGGCTGAGCTACAGGGGGAGGTTGGGCAGGCTGGGACTTTATTTCTTGGAGCACAGGAGACTGAGGGGTGATCTGATAGAGATGTATAAGATCATGAAAGGATTAGATAGGGTGAACGCACAGTCTTTTACCCAGAGTAGTGGAATCAAGAGCCAGGGGGACATAGTTTTAAGATGAGCGAGGAACGATTTCATAGGAATATTTTTCAGGCAAGTTCGGGCTGCTCTACCATCTGCTTCAGCTAACGGCCTCAGGATTTCCTTTTATAGCTGGATCTTGCCTACTAGTTACACCACTCAATCAGTAAGAGTTCAGCTTGTGAAATCACTTTGTGTTTGGATGTCAAGATGCTGATGCTCCCCTCTCACAAGGGCACATCTTCACCTAACCGGGCAGAATGAGGTTCTAGGCTCGTGATGCGACGCACACTCTGACTGAAACAGACTGTTTAGGGACTTTAACAAACATTGCTTTCCTTTCAGGAGCAAAGAGCTATCAGGAACATGGTCACCGGGTACTACTGATCTGGCTGCATGGAGTCCTACTAACAGGCACAAACCCAGTCAAGGCCTTGTACGAGGGGCTGATTAATATTGAACAGAAGAATTTAGCTGGTGAGTGAAGACTGGGTACATTTATTACCTTCAAGGCAGGGATAGATAAGATTCAATAGACAATAGGTGCAGGAGTAGGCCATTTGGCCCTTCGAGCCAGCACCGCCATTCAATGTGATCATGGCTGATCATTCTCAATCAGTACCCCGTTCCTGCCTTCTCCCCATACCCTCTGACTCCGCTATCTTTAAGAGCTCTATCTATCTAGATTCTTGATTAGTACGGGTGTCAGTGGTTATGGCGAGAAGGCAGGAGAATGGGGTTAGGAGGGAGAGATAGATCAGCCATGATTGAATGGTGGAGTAGACTTGATGGGCTGAATGGCCTAATTCTACTCCTATCACTTATGACCTTATGAAATGTCTTGATGCTTGGGACTTAAGAGCGGATTAAGTTCGCTCACAATGTCATTTGTTTCTCTCCAGTGATTGCATCATAACCATTTTAATGTTTGGATTGTGCACAGCAACCACAATAGTCTTCTCATACCTGAAAAGAAATTCCTACGACAGGCACCAGGAAGTTACTGCCAAATGTATTCTTCCTTATTCATTCATGCCAAATTGGCCCATTGAACAAGAGTCCCACCCGGCTCAACCCAGACAATGTCATCAATGTTAGAAAATTCCACAGGTACAATGGTAGCATTTAAGAGGCTTAAGATGGGCACATGGAGATGCAGGGATATGGGTCACTTGCAGGCAGAGGACATTAGTTTAAGTTGGTGTCACATTCGACACAGTCATTGTGGGCGGCTAAAGAGGCTGTTCCTATGCTGTATTGGTCCACATTATATGTTGTTAACAGAAGAGAATAATTATAGTGCAGATTTTTCTCGTATCTTCAGTAGCCATTTGAGAACAATGTTCACTTAATTCTGTACATGCCAAAGAAATAAAGATGCGCTAAACTGGAGTCTTATGCTTGATAGACTCAGATTTCCTGACATAGAGATATGATGGGCTGAATGTCTTATTTTTTATTGCATGATTTAGCCCACATTTTAGTGTAAGGCACGGAGTGATACAGTGTGGAAACAGGCCTTTCGGCCCAACTTGCCCTCACCGGCCAACATGTCCCAGCTACACTAGTTCCACCGGCCTGTGTTTGGTCCATATCCCTCCAAACTTGTCCTATCCATGTACCGGTTTAATCGTTTCTTAAATGTTGGGATAGTCCCCGCCTTAACTACCTCCTCTGGCACCTTGTTCCACACACCCACCGCCCTTTGTGTGAAAAAGTTACCCCTCAGATTCCTATTAAATCTTTTCCCCTTCACCTTGAACCCATGTCCTTTGGTCCTCGATTCCCCCTACTGTGGGCAAGAGTGTGCATCTACCCAATTTATTCCTCTTATGATTTTATATTGTAGTAAATGATTTGAAGGCAGGTTTAGGAACAACTCCCCCACCTCTCTCAAGAGCATAAATGACACATTATGGCTTCTTGGAGTCATAGACATAGAGTCATGGTGGAAGGTAGCTTCTTGGACTGGAGGCCTGTGACTAGTGGTGTGCCTCAGGGTTCGGTGCTGGGCCCGTTACTGTTTGACATCTACATCAATGATTTGGATGAAGACATGCAGGGCAAGGTTAGCAAGTTTGCTGATGATACAAAAGTGGGTGGTTTTGCAGACAGTGAAGATGGTTGTGAAAGATTGCAGCAAGATCTGGATGGATTGGCCAGGTGGGCTGAGGAATGGTTGATGGAATTTAATACAGAGAAGTGTGAGGTGTTGCATTTTGGGATGTCGAACAAGTGCAGGACCTACACGGTAAATGGTAGGCCTCTGGGGTGTTGTAGAGTAGAGGGATTTAGGACTGCAGGTGCACAGTTCCTTGCAGGTCGAGTCGCAAGTAGATAAGGTGGTCAAAAAGTCTTTTGGCACTTTGGCCTTCTTTAGTCAGAGTATTGAGTATAGAAGTTGGGGGGTCATGTTGCAGTTGTGTAAGACGTTGGTGAGACCGCGTTTAGAATATTTAGACCACTTCCAGTTTAAATTCCATTTGGAATATTTTGAAGGACCAAGAGAAAGAGAATATTATGTTCAGTTCTGAGCACCATGTTATAGAAAGATATTGCCAAGCTTGAAAGGGTTCGGAAAAGATTTACGAGGATGTTGCCAGGACTGGAGGGTGTGAGCAAGAGGGAGAGGTTGAGTAGGTGGTGTCTCTATTCCATGGAGCACAGGAGGATGAAGGGAGATCTTAGAGGTGTACAAGATCATGAGAGGAATAGATCAGAGAGATGCACAGAATCTCTTGCCCAGAGTAGGGGAATCGAGGACCAGAGGGCATAGGTTCAAGGTGAAGGGGAAAAGATTTAATAGGAATCCAAGGGGTAATATTTTCACACAAAGGGTGGTGGGTGTATGGAACGAGCTGCCAGAGGAGGTAGTTGAGGCTGGGACTATCCCATCGTTTAAGAAACAGTTAGACAGGTACATGGATAGGACAGGTTTGGAGGGATATGGACCAAGCGCAAGCAAGTGGGACTAGTGTAGCTGGGACATTGCTGGCCAGTGTGGGCGAGTTGGGCCAAAGGGCCTGTTTCCACACTCTATGACTCATGCAGAGTGGAAATCAGTCCTTCAGCCCAACTTGCTCACACCAACCAACATGCCCCATCTGCACTAGTCCCACCTGCCTGCCTGCATACTGTATCTCTAGACTAAGCTAAAGTAATAGCCGTATTGGTAGTAGGTGGTCCGACCATGTTCATTCAGTATCTTTTTTGTACAACTTCATAATTGACGTTTACATTCCTGTTGTGGATGTGACCTTGCACATTCAACACCAACTGTTGGAATTTGCTTGGTTAAACATGCACATTGACAAGTGTGAACAATCCCACCCATCAAGTTGATAATAGCTTTTAGCTTGATAACACTTGAAAGGGTTATGTCAACATTATTTGCTTCGTGTAACAGGTGAGCAAATTGATTTTCTCCTTGCAGTATGATTTCAACTGATTTGCAGAATTCATTCCTCAGTAGGTTTGCTTTCTCAGTGGTGCCTATAATGTAACTGGTAGCCATGAATAAAGATCTGGAGTCAGGGTCCTGGTGTCAAGGTGAGACAATAGAGAAGTCTAGGAGGCTAGGAGGGAGAAAACAAACATCACTGGTAAAAAAAATATATGTAAGTAGTGGATAATCTGCGGTATAAGAAAATGCAGTTTGTAATAGCATAGATATGAAGTAAAGATAAGATTCTATAAATACAGCATGGAAACAGGCGAGTCTACACCAACCATTGATATCACAAAATGCTGGAGTAACTCAGCAGGTCAGGCAGCATCTCTGGAGAGAAGGAATCTGTGACGTTTCGGGTCTTGACCCGAAACGTCACCCATTCCTTCTCTTCAGAGATGCTGCCTGACCTGCTGAGTTACTCCAGCATTTTGGGATACCTTCGATTTGTACCGGCATCTGCAGTTATTTTCCTACACCGACCATTGATCATCCATTCACATTAGTTCTTAGTTTGTCATCTACCCGCACATTAAGGGCAATTTTACAGAGGCTGATTAACCCACAAACCTGCGCACCCTTTGTGACGTGGGTGGAAACCGGAGGAAACGTGCGATCTCCACCCAGACAGCATCGAAGGTCAGGATTGAACCTGGGTCTCCAGCACAGTTCTAACAACTGTGCCACTGTGCTGCCTGAAGTAGGCTTAAATAAGACTGAGAAGAAAATAAAGTGTAGAAAATCAGGTCTGTCGAAGAGGGAAGTAATATGTTGAATGTCATTCAAACTGCTAAAATACACAACCCGATACAAAAGATAGAAATGTGAGAAGATCAAACAAGGAAGAAAAAGGTACGCAATTCCAATTACAATGATTTGTTACTGTGATTTCTGCACAGGTCTTGCTCGTCATGCTTCAGGAATGAATTGTAGGCTTTGCTTCAACAATAATTAATCACAACAGGGTGGGTGGCAACAGAAATAAAGCAGATAATTACACACATTCACAACTGTGGAGGTATTTCTCAGTCTTGGAGGTGGTTATGAAAAGCCAAGCCTTGCCAAAGTAAATAAAAGTAATTGTACTTCCCAGCATGTTAGGTAAAAACCCTTCTTACATTATCATGAATGTGAATGGAGTTGTGAAATAGCTTTATAGGCTCTCTGCTTCCGTATTTATGCATTCAAATATAATTTGAGGCTAATGTAACCCCACTTTTTAAAAAGGGAGGGAGAGAGAAAACGGGGAATTATAGACCAGTTAGCCTAACATCGGTAGTGGGGAAAATGCTAGAGTCAGTTATTAAAGATGTGATAGCATCACATTTGGAAAGTGGTGAAATCATCGGACAAAGTCAGCATGGATTTACCAAAGGCAAATCATGTCTGACGAATCTTATAGAATTTTTCGAGGATGTAACTAGTAGAGTGGATAAGGGAGAACCAGTCGATGTGTTATATCTGGACTTTCAGAAGGCCTTCGACAAGGTCCCACATAGGAGATTGGTGTACAAACTTAAGGCACACAGTATTGAGGGTTCAGTGTTGAGGTGGATAGAAAATTGGTTGGCGGACAGGAAGCAAAGAGTAGGAATAAACGGGTCCTTTTCGGAATGGCAGGCAGTGACTAGTGGGGTACCGCAAGGCTCAGTGCTGGGACCCCAGTTATTTACAGTGTATATTAATGATTTGGACGAGGGAATTGAATGCAACATCTCTAAGTTTGCGGATGACACGAAGCTGGGTGGCAGTGTTAGCTGCGAGGAGGATGCAGAGTGACTTGGATAGATTAGGCGAGTGGGCAAATGCATGGCAGATGCAATATAATGTGGATAAATGTGAGGTTATCCACTTTGGCGGCAAGAACAGGAAAGCAGAGTAATACCTGAATGGTGACCGATTGGGAGAAGGGGAGATGCAACGTGACCTGGGTGTCATAGTGCACCAGTCATTGAAAGCAAGCATGCAGGTGCAGCAGGCAGTGAAGAAAGCGAATGGTATGTTGGCATTCATAGCAAGAGGATTTGAGTTTAGGAGCAGGGAGGTTCTGCTGCAGTTGTACAGGGCCTTGGTGAGACCGCACCTGGAGTATTGTGTGCAGTTTTGGTCTCCTAACCTGAGGAAAGACGTTCTTGCCTTAGAGGGAGTACAGAGAAGGTTCACCAGATTAATCCCTGGGATGGCGGGACTTGCATATGAGGAAAGACTGGATAGACTGGGCTTGTACTCGCTGGAATTTAGAAGACTGAGGGGGGATCTTATAGAAACATATAAAATTCTTAAGGGGTTGGAGAGGCTAGATGCGGGAAGATTGTTCCCGATGTTGGGGGAGTCCAGAACCAGGGGTCACAGCTTAAGGATAAGGGGGAAGTCTTTTGGGACCGAGATGAGAAAACATTTCTTCACACAGAGAGTGGTGAGTCTCCTAACCTGAGGAAAGACGTTCTTGCCTTAGAGGGAGTACAGAGAAGGTTCACCAGATTAATCCCTGGGATGGCGGGACTTGCATATGAGGAAGGACTGAATAGACTGGGCTTGTGAGGAATTGTGAGGAAGATGCAATAAGGCTGCAGGGTGACATGGACAGGTTGTGTGAGTGGGCGGATACATGGCAGATGCAGTTTAATGTAGATAAGTGTGAGGTTATTCACTTTGGAAGTAAGAATAGAAAGGCAGATTATTATCTGAATGGTGTCGTTAGGAGGAGGGGGAGTTCAACGAGATCTGGGTGTCCTAGTGCATCAGTCAATGAAAGGAAGCATGCAGGTACAGCAGGCAGTGAAGAAAGCCAATGGAATGTTGGCCTTCGTAACAAGAGGAGTTGAGTATAGGAGCAAAGAGATCCTTCTACAGTTGTACCGGGCCCTGGTGAGACCGCACCTGGAGTACTGTGTGCAGTTTTGGTCTCCAAATTTGAGGAAGGATATTCTTGCTATGGAGGGCGTGCAGCGTAGGTTCACTAGGTTAATTCCCGGAATGGCGGGACTGTCGTATGTTGAAAGGCTGGAGCGATTTGGCTTGTATACACTGGAATTTAGAAGGATGAGGGGGGATCTTATTGAAACATATAAGATAATTAGGGGATTGGACACATTAGAGGCAGATAACATGTTCCCAATGTTGGGGGTGTCCAGAACAAGGGGCCACAGTTTAAGAATAAGGGGTAGGCCATTTAGAACGGAGATGAGGAAGAACTTTTTCAGTCAGAGGGTGGTGAAGGTGTGGAATTCTCTGCCTCAGAAGGCAGTGGAGGCCAGTTCGTTGGATGCTTTCAAGAGAGAGCTGGATAGAGCTCTTAAGGATAGCGGAGTGAGGGGGTATGGGGAGAAGGCAGGAACGGGGTACTGATTGAGAGTGATCAGCCATGATCGCATTGAATGGCGGTGCTGGCTCGAAGGGCTGAATGGCCTACTCCTGCACCTATCGTCTATTGTCTATTGTACTCACTGGAATTTAGAAGACTGAGGGGGGATCTTATAGAAACATATAAAATTCTTAAGGGGTTGGAGAGGCTAGATGCGGGAAGATTGTTCCCGATGTTGGGGGAGTCCAGAACCAGGGGTCACAGCTTAAGGATAAGGGGGAAGTCTTTTAGGACCGATATGAGAAAACATTTCTTCACACAGAGAGTGGTGAGTCTGTGGAATTCTCTGCCACAGAAGGTAGTTGAGGCCAGTTCATTGGCTATATTTAAGAGGGAGTTAGATGTGGCCTTTTTTGCTAAAGGGATCAGGGGGTATGGAGAGAGGCAGGTACAGGCTACTGAGCTGGATGATCAGCCATGATCATATTGAATGGCGGTGCAGGCTCGAAGGGCCGAATGGCCTACTCCTGCACCTATTTTCTATGTTTCTATCTTGAAATTCAGATTGTTTACACATGCTCAATTTTAACTGAACTGACAAGTACAGTAACTGGTGGCTTTACAAGGAACAATCAGCAATGGACCATTTCTGTCCAGTCTGTTCCTGTTAGCCAGGCACCACCTATCCAAAGCAGCCTGCCATCTCTTACACCGAGCTTTTATTTTCTGCTATAAACACTGCGTTATCAATCAAACATTTAATGAACACAAGGTAGACCCATGTTGGAGTAACTCAGCGGGTCAGGCAACATCACTGGAGAAAAGGAATAGATGACGTTTCATCCGAGACATACGCAGTAGGATGAAAAACAGATGCACAAAACAAAGAACTGCAGATACCGATTGACGTGTTGGAGTAACTCAGCAGGTTAGGCTGGAGAACATGGATAGATGACGTTTTGGGTCAGGATCCTTTGTCAGACTGATTGTAGTGGGGGGAAGAAAGCTGGAAGAGAGATGGGAGCTGGACAAGCTCTCATGAGGGGGGGGTTGTGATTGGTAGATGGTTGGGCAAAGGCAGGAGATAAAAAGACAAAAGTACAAGAATAAAAGATGCGTGAAATGTGAAGACAGGAAGGAATACAGGTGGAAGGGGACAGGTGGAAGGGGACAGGTGGAAGGGGACAGGTGGAGAGGGGACAGGTGGAAGGGGACAGGTGGAGAGGGGACAGGTGGAAGGGGACAGGTGGAAGGGGACAGGTGGAAGGGGACAGGTGGAAGGGGACAGGTGGAAGGGGACAGGTGGAAGGTGACAGGTGGAAGGGGACAGGTGGAGAGGGGACAGGTGGAAGGGGACAGGTGGAGAGGGGACAGGTGGAGAGGGGACAGGTGGAAGGGGACAGGTGGAAGGGGACAGGTGGAAGGGGACAGGTGGAAGGGGACAGGTGGAAGGGGACAGGTGGAGAGGGTATAAGGACACAAGGGGTGTATTTATAGGTTAGATACCTAAAATTGGAGAATCCAATGTTCATACCTTTGGGCTGCAAGCTACCCAAACGGAATACAAGGTTCTGTTCCTCCAGTTTGCATGTGGCCTCACTGTCAATGGAAGAGACCCAGGACAATTTGGTCAGTATGACAAGGTGAAGGGGAGTTAAAATAGTTAGCAACTAGGAGATCCAGCAGGTCTTCACAGACTAATGAGAACATTTGGCAAAAGAAGTTCACCTAGTATACATTTTGTCTCACCAATGTAAAGGAGGCCACATCAGGACCACTGAATGCACTAGATGAGGTTAGAGGTGGTGCATTTGAAACTCTCTCACCTGAAAGGACTGCTCGGCTCCCTGGATAGATGTGAAGGAGGAGGTATAGGGACAGGTGTTACATCTCCTGTAGTTGCTGGGGAAAGTACCTTCAGAGGGATGAGTGAACCAAGAAGTTGCTGATGCAGAAACTGGAAAGGTGTGGCAATGGCATGGTGACTGGTGGTGGGATCACACTGAAGATGGCAGAAAATCTTGGGAAAAAAAGTGTTGGTTGTAGAGACTGATGGGTGAAAGGACCAGGAGAACTCCACCACGTCTTAAGGGTTCAGACTTGAAATGTCACCATCCACGCTATTCTAAAGATACTGCCTGACCACCGAGTTACTCCAGCATTTTGTCTTTCTGAGGAGAACTCTATCCTTGTTCTGTTGGGGGAGGGGGCTAAGTGAGCACTGAACTACGGGATATGAAGGAGATAGGTGAGGGATTAATCTACAATTGCAGGGGGAGGTAACCACGTTTACACAAAAACAAAGATATCTCAGGTGTTCTAGAATGCAAAGTCTCATCTTGGGAGCAGATGCAGCAAGGGCAGATGAATTGGGAGTAGATAAGATCAAATTTATGATAAATACCATTTGGGGCAGCAGTGGTGCAGCTGATAGCACTGTTGCCTCAGTGCCAGAGAACCGATTCTATGCTGACATTGGGTGCTGTCTGTGTAGAGCTTGCATGTTCTCCTTGTGACTGCGTGGGTTTCCTCTGGGACCTCCCATTTCCTCTCACATCCCACAGACGTGCAGGTTTGAGGGTTAATTGTACTCTGTAAAATTGCCCCAAAGTGTAGGGAGTGGATGAGAAAGTGGGATGACATAGAACTAATGTGAATGGGTTATAGGTGGTCAGCGTAGACTCAATGGGTCGGAGGGCCCATTTCCAAGCTGTATTTCTATACCAAACTATCATGCTGAACCCTTGATCAATTAACTAATTAACAAAATTGGCCTTTTGTTTCCATAACAGAAAGGATCAGAAAAGAAATTAATGGCGTACAATCTTCACAGAAGTGTACAGTTTCTTAAAGGTCGCTCCATTTTAAGGAAAGCATATCAAGACATACTGCTGCGTGAAAGAGCTGGAAGCAAAAGTAAAGCTGTGGTGTCAGTGCATTACTGAGGGACATCTCAGACTACAGTAAAGCACCCTCTGACTGTTACAAAGGAAACCATCAAATCTGAGCCTGTGAACACGTTATAATTTTATACATGAGGAATCTCTTCGAAAGGTCTCCTATAAATTGTGCCTACTGGCACTGCATCAGTGAAACAGAAAAGAGTGAAAATAAATAGCTGGAGCAGAATACCAGCGATAAAGCTTGTTATTGGTAGAGCAGTGGGATCATCTAGCCATTTGATCTATGAGATACACAGGTAGTTCTGCTATAATGCAAGAGTTGTATTCCCAAGAAAGGTATCATAGAAAATTGTGTTATTAAAACAATTGTCAATATTGGAAGGGGGGGGGGGAATGTAAGATGTAGAGCAAGTCTGAGGTAACAGGATGCAATACGTTTTTTGATTGATTGAAAGATACAATCCAAGTCTACCCCAAACATCACTCATTCACACTGTTTCTACGTTATTCCACTTCCACGGATTTTGGCAGGTAGGATGGAATCTGCAAAGTATACATATATATCATGAAAAGAAAGTAATTATTTTGAAAGATGATTGAGAGAAAATTATGTCCATAGTTGAATATATTTGAGAGTTGAATATATTTTAGAGGCAAATGCAAAATGCAAGTTTGTAGTTCAGTTTATCATCTCCAAGATACTTAATATCCTTGCTAAGAAATTCTGAAACTGATAACCATTTCAGAGAAAGGATATCACTCTGGGCACCTATCTGAATAATTTGATCACTAGAGCGAGCTTGATATTTTAAATCACCTATTACCACAAATCGTTATGATGCTGCTCATTATAATGAAAAGATCATGCATAATAACAGTTGCAGTCTGGACCAAAATTGATTCAACATTCTTAAAAGATTCTTATCCTGGAGTAGATTTGCCTTTGATTGTTACAAACAACTCAAACATGCTCTTCTCAGTGTTAATTTTGACCATTCCTCCATCAGATCGTGGCAACAGCCTTGCAATCAATCCATGTATTCATTATGAAACATTAACCATAAGGTTCCAGGTGCTCTCACACTATTTTCTATAATGCTTAGTTGCTAAACTCTAAAGTACTAATTATTTGTGAAAATGCATTGTTTTAATTTGGGAGGTGACACTTGCTGCCAGCGGTGGTGGTGAAGGCAGGTATGACAGTGGCGTTTGAGGCTTTTAGATAGACACATGGATATGCCTGAAATGGAGGAATATGGATCACATGCAGGCAGATGGGACTAATTTAACTTGGCATCATGTTCAGAACAGACATTGTGGGCCAAAGGGCCGGTACCTATGCTGTGTTTTATTAAATATTCTTTTTGCAAAATTTCTAACAATTGCTGTATTCTTCAATCAATGCAATACAATTCAAGAAAAAAGAAAACATTAATACTGAAAGTAGAAAAATTTAATTTAATTAATACAAATCCTATATACACACCCACATTTATACAGAAATCATTTATTTTTAAATTCCAATTTTGTGCTCATCCTTCAAAAACTTTACAGTTCAATAGGAATAAACTAAAATAACTGCAAACCATAAATATATTTAGCAAAGAAAAACATTTAATCAAAAGTATAACTGATAATTCTCATGAGTTAAAAACATGATATAATGAGTGTTGAAATTTTTGCACGGAACGATTTCAGTGACTCTTCACTACAGGCAAGCTGAGTGACAGAAACCTCTCCTATAACACTGCAAACCCACAACTTCACCTTTTCACTGCATAACACACAATGGAAATCATCAATCCCAAAATTCTCAAAATTGCACAGATATACCGGTTGACTTTGTGCTAGCTGCTTAATGCTTCAAGGAGATGGATACTCGATGGTTCTCAACTCGCAATGACAATGTCGGGCGAAAGCTCTCATACTAGGCCATCAGCCTTCTCTCTGTTTCCATACAGAATTAAAAGGTAAATGTCCACAATGCTAGAGATCTAATATACCAATAGATATTCATAATTCTATTAGTCAAAAGCATTAATGTTATAAGTGCCCAGTTGTACTGTCGAAAGCAGCAAGACAGCTCATCCAATGTAAAAGGAAGAGATCTACCTTTAGACAGTATGACAATCTCACGGTTTAGAAATGGAACCACTGATCATCAATAAGTGGAATTGAGAATTTAGTTAAAAGATGTATGTGATCTTGCACTTCTCATTAAAAATGATATTTCTATGTAAAAATAACTTAACAACCAAGCACTAGTTTGTATTTTAATTCTTTGAAAAAATCCATTGTAGAAGTAGAATACACGAGATAAACCCCAGTTGCCCAATTCCCAATAGGGAATTTATTTTCTTTAATCATGATGATTTCATGAGAACTGATGGTTTTATTTTTAAAAACAAATCCATTTTAGAAAGTCATTACCTCACTAATAAAAAGTTTTAGCGCTTAACCCTGTGCAATATTGAATCGAGCCCCAGCATCATGAAAATTTCACGCACTGCATTTTCACAAATGTCAGCTTGGAAAGATCTTTCACCAATAAGTTAGAACATTGAGAAGTTATCCCTAAATTCTGTACAATCAATACATTATATATTTTTTACAGCATTTAAAAATAGACACATCCTTGCTTAAGAACCACACTGCATAAACTATTTTTTCCACTGGACTGGGAATTTGCAAAAACACACACGTAATATTGCTGGTGGGTTAATGCGATAAAAACGGAATATTAGTAGCTCACAATTCCAAGTCCTGTCTTCAGCTGTGGAACAACCATGGATGGCTTCCTCAGTTTCCATGATGTGACCTCTGTGCACATTCTTCTCTGATCCTCTGCTTAGGTTACTGGCGAGGACTTCAGTCTACAACCTTTATTGACTGGATGCCACAGTTGGGCGCCACTGTGGATGATTGTGACCTCAGGGTTGGGACTTTCCCCCCAGTGCGTGGTTGACTTGATCGAGGATACTTAGCTGCAGTCGCTTGACCAATGGTTTGCTGGAGGACAAAGAACAAGTGAAATGTACCTTATATCATGCTCCTTTGACCACAGATTTTTGTTTTGGTAAAGGAATAGCATTCCAACAATCTTCTTAATTAAAAAAATTCAACTCCCATGTTCCCACAAGATTCAAGGTTTGGTCAACCTTGATTTTACCTTGCACTGTATCAGATTTAAAAAGCAGATCATTTTTTCATGATTGCATTCATTATCGGTCTTGGAATCATGTTCGGCACAGCATAATGGATTTAGTTAGCACTGGATGAAAAATAAGTTTTCAAGAGGGAGTTAGATTTAGCTCTTAGGGCTAAAGGAATCAAAGGATATGGGGAAAAAGCAGGAACGGGGTACTGATTTTAGATGATCAGCCACTATCATATTGAATGGCGGTGCTGGCTCGAAGGGCCGAATGGTCTACTCCTGAACCTATTTTTCCATGTTTCTAACTCAACTACACCAGCTCAAAGATACAGCAATGGCAACTCGCACCAGCCCAACCTATGCCTCTTTATGGGGTTTGTAGAATGAAGGTTTTGAAGACGAGACATTTCTGTACATTTCCTCCCATTAGTGGGTTAACAACCCGAGGTTATAGATTTAAAATCACTGGTAGAAGTTTTAGAGCTTTTTTTTTTCTTTTCTGTTATTAAGAATTTGAAAGGTCCATGTGAAAAGCAAAGGTTGAAAGTTGTTTGACTGAAGAACTAAGAATTATGGATTAAAAAAGGGGAGTGGCTGAAGTTTGTACCATCGTGCTGGGCTGAATTATGGGATCTGTTCTTTTATATTTTAGCAAATCCCTCAGGCATTGGATTCTTCTTCAGAGGAAACATACCCAAACTTCCCTGTGGCTCTTTACTGTGTGCCACGAATGCACAATTGAACATTTTCATCCTGGATGCTCTAAACTACAAAGGCGAAACGCAGGGGGATTTTGTGGGAAGACAGATGTAATGCATGCATTAGAAACCATATCAACTAACAGATTCAGCGACACAATTATTACTTGTGGGATAATATGGGACATTAACACGCCTGAACAACATAGCTCAGAGTTTAATCTGCGCCGAACAGATCTGATAATGATCGGTGGATATCAAATTTCAGCACATCTGAAGCAGTTACTTTGATTTTATTACCTGTGTGACAGGATGGTGCCTTTCCACACAGATAGTCGTCATTGGTGGAGACACTCCCTGGCTTGATCCACATTTAACTGCTCTCGTGGCTGGGTCAGATTGCCCCGTGAGCCGTGCCACAATGGTTTTCCCAGATTTATACTGTGCTGAGCTTGCACATTTGGTCACAGGCTAAACATGGAAAAAAACAGAGCCAGTTTCGAAATGCAAGTTACTAAAGGTCGCACAGCAATTTTACTGAGTTTGAACAATTCTACAAAGCTAGTGAAGTGAACGTAATGTCTTAACCCACTCAAATGCCACACAGTAAACTCTTGTTTTTACAGACCTCTTCATAACAGATTTTGGTTATAGCAGAAAGATCTACTGACCTTCACTGCCATGCCTGGCTGCCAAGGAAACTTGGCATCTGCTGCCGCTTCCAGGCCGGGCTGTCAGCGCCACCCATGTCCACCTCTGGGCCAGGCCGGCCGCCATCACTGCCGACCCTCACCTGCACTCTGGCTGCCCTTGGGCCACAATCAATGATGCCACCGATGCTCGCCTCACCCCTGGCCGCCAACTCACCTGGATTCCGGGCCAAGAGTCCGAAGAAAGGTCTCGACCCAAAACGTCTGCTAACCACGTTTTCCAGAGATGCTGCCTGACCTGCTGAGTTACTCCAGCACTTTGTGTCCAATTGTGTATCAACCAGCATCTACAGCTGTTTGTTTCTGCTGCATATGTAATGATAATCCCTCACTCGGTCTTCAAAATCGGCAATAACGGACATCATCTCCCAGTTTCCTGTGGTGGCTTTTCTTTGGGCACAGGCAAGTTGGACTGAAAGGTCTGCTCCCATGCAATATAATTTTGTGATAGTGGCCAATCTTTACGGCAGAGTTTGGAGGGTGAACACTGAAGTTTGTGGCACAAGTACAACACAACTCAAGAGTTCCAATTTTAGTTTATTGTCACGTATACCGAGGTATAGTGAAAAGCTTTTGTTGCACGGGAGTCTTCACTCGGATCCACATGTGATCTTGCTAACAAGGACTACCAGATAGATTACTCAGAAACAAATCACTGGGACGCGTGGAAAAATAATATAGAAACAAAAAATAATCATACTTGCAGAGAATCTCAAATTAGGGACTAAAACTAAAGGAGGGAAATGCATTAAAATAATTAGAACGTAGCATTCATAACCCCATGATGCAGTTAATTGTTTAAATGGTTTAAAACGGGAACCAGATAAATTAAAGAGGGACTAGAAAGCCATTTCGAATGGTTAGGTGGACAGATCGGCACAGATTAATTGGTCAGTTGTACATGCTTGATAATTATGCCTTTGGCAGCAAAAAAAGTCCATCAGCACAAATTCTCAAGATTGGAAAGAGAATTCCTGAGATGGAAGGGTGGGAAACAACAAAATAAATCAGCTGTCATTTTATAATAAAAGGTAGGAAACTCAAATGGAGTGCACAATCGGCTGCCAATTCGGTTTTGTCACTTTGCACCTGTGATCAAGAAACTATCAACCACAGTTTTACTCTAAATCATTACCAGTTTCTGGGTCGATTGGAATCCTGATTGCAAAGATGTCGTCAGTGTGGTGGGACCTGGTGGTGTAGATGTTCCTCCTGCTCTTGTTTGGGAAACATTTGGTGTTCCAAAGTGTATAGTAATCTGGGAACAGAATATACGAGTGGGTTAACAGAGCAATGTCAGGTTTTAACTGCTAGAAGTACTTTCTGTAAAAAGGCAACAAGGAGCCTTTAGCCACATGTGTCATTAATGTAGAAAAATAGTTCTACTTGCTAATTAAAATATATTCAGGTAAAAGGATAACAGAGCTATTCAAACACAAAATTGGAGGGTGTTTAGTATCAACATATGGGGAAAATAATGAAGGAAACTAATTGAAATGCACAAGTCAGAGGAACAGAAGGTCCAGGTGAAAGAAGAATTAAAAAAATATCCTAGAGGAATGCAGTTTTTAAATACAGCAATAATTTGGAGGCATTGGAAGACCACGTCTAGTTTAGTTTTGAGGCACAATGTGGAAACTCAGCCCACCGAGTCAGCACCGACCGACCAGCGATCACGCATACATACACCAGCACTATCCCACATATACTAAGGACAATTTACCGAAGCCAATTAACCTACAAACCTGCACGTCTTTGGAATGTGGGAGGAAACCGGAGCACCTGGAGAAAACCCACGCAGTCACAGGGAAGAACATACAAACTCCGTACAGACAGCACCGATAGTCAGGATCAAGCCCGGCTTTTTGGCACTGTAAGGCAGCAACTCACGCTGCGCCGCTCCTGGGTAATCCCCAGTTGATGCTACTTGAATGCACCAGTTATGAGCAGTAGACCCTTTGCATGAGCAGAAATGTGGTGAGAGTAAAATGGTAATTTGGATACAAGTACAAACAAACAAGTCTTGGTGGCATTTTGTCTGAAGCAAGATGAGATCTTCCAAAGTAGTATAGAATGGCATTTAGGATGAAATAAACATGAAGTTGGAATAGCATAGCTTTACCTGCAAAATAAGGAAGAGAACCGATGATAGGAGACAACATATTTCATCTGGAGGACAATGAAGTGAATTTAAGCAAAAAATAAAATGCTGGAAGAACTCTGTGGGTCAAGCAGCATCTGTTGAGGCAAAGGGATGGTTGACATTTCTGTTCGAAACCTTGCAGCAGAACAGATGCAGGGTCTCAAAGGGAAACGAACATTGATCCGTTGAGTTTCTACAACAGTTTTTTCTCTGCCTCTGATTCCAGCATTTGCAGGCTCTTGCTTTTCTGACCAAATTCAACAATGGTCAGAAGAGCAGGTGGAACAAGAGGTCAGAAACCTCAATGTGGAAGCAGCATGCACATTTCTTTGAAGACTGCACTGGAACAAAAGGAGTTAAAACTGAGCTTGTGGGACACCTTAAGGGAATGCAAAGTTAGGAGGCAGACATAGAAACATAGAAAATAGGTGCAGGAGTAGGCCATTCGGCCCTTCGAGCCGGCAACACCATTCAATATGATCATGGATGATCATCCAACTCAGTATCCCGTACCTGCCTTCTCTCCATACTCCCTGATCCCTTTAGCCACAAGGGCCACATCTAACTCCCTCTTAAATATAGCCAATGAACTGGCCTCAACTACCTTCTGTGGCAGAGAATTCCACAGATTCACCACTCTCTGTGTGAAAAAAAACGGTCTCATCTCGGTCCTAAAAGACTTCCCCCTTATCTTTAAACTGTGACCCCTTGTTCTGGACTTCCCCAACATCGGGAACAATCTTCCTGCATCTAGCCTGTCCAACCCCTTAAGAATCTTGTACAGACACAGTATTAGGAGTTTCCAGTGAGTCAGTGGTTGGTATCATCAAGTCCAGAAAGCACAGCAGTCAGAGACACTGATTAGGACCAGAGAGGAATAAATATGAAAGAGTGAGAGAGAAGAGACATGGTGTAATCAGCCAAGATGCTGCAAATAGTAAAAGGCCAATACTGCAAATTGGACAAAGACATAGACAATAACTTTGCTGACTTTGTTTAGGGTCCTTTCACTGCTTTGGATGCAAGTCTACCCACGAAGATGGGTGGGCAATAATCTCTCAATTTGAACCCATATGTTGGCAATTATATATATAGAGTAAAATTGCTACATAATAGAAAGAAATGAAATATAGGAAGGGCGAGGAAAAAGTGAGAGGACGGAATTCAATGTTACTAAACAAAACACTCCTATTTTCATGGTTTGTTTTTCTCCACCAAAAATGTCCATGGTAAAGATAAAAGTATCAAAATAAAAAGCAAAACTTAATTAGATAAGACATTCTACATGGAGTTGTAAAGAACAGCATAAATTTCTCCGACTTTGCAATACTGACCTCTGGTGACGACAAAGGGCGAATGGATCTGCAGTGGAATTGTACACGGAATACAGTAGGAAAATAAATTAAAAATCACAGAACAGTAATAAAGGTGAGAATAGGAAGTATAAGGGAGTCAGCAGAATAGGAATAATGGATTTCAAAATTCATACATAAATGCATAATCGAAGTGGCACCACTTACGTCATCAAACACTTGAAAAATTGGGAATTCAATTATTGTGTAATATTCTGGTAAACAATATAAAATACAAGGGCACCTCCCTCAGTCTGATGACGGGTCTCAACCCGAAAGGTCACCTATTCATTCCCTCCAGAGATGTTGCCTGACTCACTGAGTTACTCCAGCACGTTGTGCCTATCTTCTGTGTAAACCAGCAACCGCAATATAAAATACAAACCTTTTCTTAGAAACACAAAGTAGAAGCCCCCAGCTTACACAGTATAAAATACACAATACCAAGCAGTTATTACAATCAAATTTTTTCAAATATTGTGGATTAGGAATTTTGCCAAAGGTTTCGACAATAGACAATAGGTGCAGGAGGATGCCATTCTGCCCTTCGAGCCATTCAATGTGATCATGGCTGATCATTCTCAATCAGTACCCCGTTCCTGCCTTCTCCCCATACCCCCTGACTCCGCTATCCTTAAGAGCTCCATCTTGAATGCATTCATAGAATTGGCCTCCCGTCTTCTGAGGCAGAGAATTCCACAGATTCACAACTCCGACTGAAAAAGTTTTTCCTCATCTCCGTTCTAAATGGCCTACCCCTTATTCTTAAACTGTGGCCCCTTGTTCTGGACTCGCCCAACATTGGGAACATGTTTCCTGCCTCTAACGTGTCCAACCCCTTAATAATCTTATACGTTTCGATAAGATCCCCTCTCATCCTTCTAAATTCCAGTGTATACAAGCCTAGTCGTTTGCGACACATTGTTCAGGAAATGGAGTGGGAAGGCCAGGATTGGCTTGACCATTTTTAATCTTCCCTCCGGTGTGTGTGGAATTCTAGGCCAAAAGTTTCTTAGGCTCATATCACTTGGCTTCAACTGCTGGCCAGATATTTAGCATCAAAGAGATGGAACAGCGGGCTCTAGCAAAGCATGGGGGCTGAAGGCTGGATATATCCCTCAAACTTTGAAAATATCCAACGGTCAGAGTAAAATGAACGCTGGATAAGCATATTGCTAGCAGTTATTTGCGATGTCATGATATTTGGCAAGCTGGATGGATCATAAACAGCAGTAAAGACCAGTCCAACCCTTGCACCTGCTCTACTAAAGTAATTACAGCTGATTTTTTTAACCTCTATACCACCTTTCCACACACTCTTGATTCCTTTAACACACAATAATCTAATGATCTGCATGTCAAACTCCATAACTGAACCTACACAGCTCTCCCGAGTAGAGAATTCAAACATATACCACACACACTGGGCGAAAAAAAATTCTATTCTCAATTTGGAATGGAGATACACTTATTTTGAGCGGCGTGACTCCCAATTCCAAGCAGCCCTGCCGGAAGAAAGATTAGTCTGCATCTGCCCTCTCAAGCCCCTTAAAAATGTCATATTTTCAGTGCGATACCTTCTCATTCTTTGAAAGTGTTGGTCAAGTCGTTTGAATATTCCCTCATTCAACAAATTTGCAATGCTTGGAATCAATCTAGTGAACTTTGGTAACCTTCCTTGGGTTGAAAAGTCAGCCCTGTATACTACATTTCTGATGCAGTCTCATCAGGTTCCTATATAATTGGAGCAAGACATTTCCACTCTTGTACCTAAATTCTCTTTTAGCAAAAGCCAACATGCTATTTACATTCTTACTTGCTTGCTGCACAATCACCTCATTAGTTTATGTACAAGGGCACCCAGATCCCTTAAAAAACATTTCAAACAATTAAAAATGACCATGACACACTTCCACAAAAGCGAGTGAGCTCATCCAACTATCATGCCCTCATCATTTGTTTAGCACAAAGATATCCTTTAAAGCCTCTGCATTCTCCACATATGTCCACAATGACACCTGTTTTTGAACCAGTAAATGATGACGATGAATCACTATAAATTATTTAAATGATAAATTTGATCTCATGTAAATCACTGCAAAAACCTTGTTAACTGCGACTCACACCTTTCAGTGATGCATTCTACTATGCTCTCCTAGTCTGAAAATGGCCCACCTATCCCCACTGTTCTCTATCCATTGACCAATCTGCAATTCATGTTAGTTCATTACTCCCAGTATCATGCACAGTAATTTGGAAGCTAGAAGCAGAGAAACGTTTGGGGCTTAATCTTCAGGATTTGATAACCTAAGAGAAATTAAAGACTGTTGGATCCTACATTTGTATCTCAGCTTCCCTCATTCTATAGCTTGTACCATTTGCAATAAAGGACAACACTCAATTCACAACTGCTTGCTGCACTCGCATGACATCACTTTCTCCCTCAACACTTTGTCTCATTCCAATTCTTTTTTAAAGTACTTTTTCATCCTTCCTTCCAAAGATTTCCTTCCAATCTCAGATTTTCCCACGTTTACTCTGCCTGCTGACTTCTTGCCCATCCTATCCATACATCCCATCCATAATCTATCTCTCCCTCTTGCCCTTAAAACATGCAAACCTAGCTATCTTTGTATGGTCAACAAATATGCTTACAGTCAGTGTGATGTCACAATAATGTCACCAGTGTGTTTCTATTTGCACCACTGCCTCTCAGCTTACATAATAGTTAAAGGCACGTGATATTATTGTATACATTGGAGACAGGACGTAGTGAAACGAAAGGTAGGTTACTCTTTAAGCTTAATATTTTGTCTCACAGTACCAAACCATAAAGCTATGGCTTCTTAGACACTGGCGGCATCCATAACTCCCTTGGCCACGAGCAACATGGTGGCACAGTTAGTAGAGCTGCTACCACCTCAAACATCCAGTAACTTGCACTAAATGCTATGCAGCAACACACACAAAGTACAGGGATTCAAGATGGTTACAGAACTCAAGCTCCCATATGTAGAAACAAGGAATTGCAGATGCTGGTTTGTACCAAAGATAGACACAAAGTGCTGGATTAACTCAATGGGTCAGGCAACATCTCTGGAGAAAAAGGATGGGTGCCGTTTCGGGTCGGGACCGTCTAGATTCTCGACCAGAAACATCACGCATCATTTTACTCCAGAGACGCTGCCTGACCTGCTGAGTTACTCCAGCACTTTGTGTCTATCGCACGTTTCGATATACTGCAGTGTCATTTTCTTGAATCTTTCCACGTTCCAAGTACCATAATGCAAAAAAAAACACATTCACATTATTTTAACCTATATGGTCAAGAAATTCAATATGTCAAATGCACCTTGACTGGGTGTGCAGTGGCCTATCACCATTTAAACTATTTCACTAAATCAGGAATGTGATGGTTGTTTTCCCCAGAACTCAACCATCTGGGGATGTTTGATGGTCGAGTTCCCAATCATCATTCGCAGTAATTTGGAAGCTAGTAGTGGAGACACTTTTTGGACTTTCTCCTCAGGATTTGATAATCTGCAAGAAATTAAAGAGTGTTGAATCCTACATTTTCAATGCAGGAGCCAATGAAAATGGCTCCAGCCAACGACTCACGACTCAGTACCATGACCAGAACTAATAAGCTGATCCAAGATGGCGCCCGTCATTTGTGTGCTAGATTCAGAAGTGGATCTGATCTTGTATGTCAGTGTGAGATATTATTGCTTACGTTTGAATAATGGAGCTTTGTATTGTACTCTGAACTGATAACAAGCTCTTGCTCTCCCTGGCTTTAAAAAAAAATCAGGCCATGGGCATGAAGCAAAAAAAACCCTAGTAGTAAACAAAAATTCAATAGCAAGTACGATATTTACATTAAATTACAAATCGCGCAGCACAAAATGGGCTGCTGGTCCAAGTTGCCTCTGGTACTCTTCATAGTACAAAGGAACCTCTTCCCATCTCTCTTTATTTGACCATCAGCATATTCTATCAAGTTTCCCTTGAATTGCATTTATGCTGAATGACCCAAATGGCTGTAGATTCCTTATTCTTTCATTCTTTGACAAAAAGTTTATACTAAATTCCATAAAAGTTCTCATGATCTATTTAAAAAAAATCAGTTTTGCAAACAGTCATGTTGAAACATTTCTGCATCAAAACTACTCAAAACCTTTCCTAATCTTAAAGGCCTTTATCAAGTCACTCTTCATCTGTGTCTTTTCCAGAGGAAAGGAATGCTTCTCAGTTCTGATATCATTCTTGTGACGTCAGAATCCCCATTACTTTGCAATTGTCATGTTGATATGGCATAGTTGATAGTTTACACCAGGCTTAATCTTGATTTCAACATTATTTATATTCTATATAATGGTGTCGTGAGATTTTCTACCATTTGAACTGAAATCAAGCAAGGTTGTGAGGGAACCAACTCTCCTCCTCCCGCGCCCCCCCCCCCCCCCCCCAACCAATCTTTCTTGTCATCAAAATTTGCTTGTGTACAATACGATAACACTTTATTCTACCCCGGAGGGAAATTGGTCTGCCGATGGTCACAATGCACAAGGTACACAAAAACTTGAAATTAAAAGTGGAAACAAAAAGAAAACGACAAGCGACTGTTGGCTGGTTGCCCCATGCACAGCGTCTTCACCGGAACAAATGACCAAACACAGACTTATCCCCTAGGCATTGCATTCTAAACTAGAGTGTCCCCCTCCCCCCCGTTCTCCCCCTCTTCCAGTCCCCTTTGTCTTCCCCTCCTCCCTCACGCTCATTGACCGCGAGGCCCCACCACCACCGAGGCTCCCGTTGCCACCACCTTCGAGGCTCCTTCGGTGCAGACAGGCCTTGCCGCCTGGCCTTACCGAAGTCCGCTGGAAGGCCTGTGGGGTGAGTCGGGCCTAACGGGGTGCGTTCCGGTCATCGGTCATCATTCTGGTCGTCGGTGGCACGGTTGTTCGGCGGGTGGATCGGGCCCGCTCAGCTCCCCAGGGCACTCCCGTCGCGCTCACGGCTCCCCGGGACACATCAGATGGATTGGGGACACTTCAATCTCATGTGCAAACCAAAGTCACATCAACATTGTTTTGAAACTTCAGAATGCCACTGTGGCAAACTGAGTAGCACAATAACTCTCAACACCGGTGCCCCGCATTGCATTGAGTCACCTACTTTCACTCCTTTACACTGTACGGCCAAATTGGGTTCTAATTCCAATCTACAGGTTTGCAGATAACACTATTATGGTGTCCCAAAGCATTAACAATGACTAGACAGAGTAGTTATGATGAGACCGAAAAGGCAAAGGGAGGTAGTATTCCATCGTTTATATGACTGACTCAGCTAATCATTTGACAAATGATGATCTCCAAATAGTCTTGATAAATGAATCCATGAAAGAATGAGAAAAGGGAATTTTATTAGACACCACAGTCAGACATAAATGATGTAAATGGTGCCCAACTGCCTCTCCAGTACAATTGGATTAACATTTAGCAGATTAAACTCTGGCAATGTGCTTCAAAGCTGTGTGCCCAATATCAATGTCTAAAGACTTTAGATATTTAAATATCAGGCAGTATGTGCACCAGTCATATTTAGCAAACTTCACCAGCTGGATATATACATTTCTCAGGGGTTTTGACTTGCTCAAAACAATGATTTTCAGCACATCCAGATGTGCTATTCAAGGAATAGTCTGGAAAGTTCCCCTCCCCCCCCATGATTTTTTGGGTATAAAATCCAAGGCTTTGTTAATTAAGATGTGCAGAAATTCAGATCACCATCTTTTTGAAAAGTTATAGTCAAAGTTGATTAATAAATTGGCAGTTTTATTGAAAGCAATGTTTCTTCCAAAGATATTCTCCATGCAGCTTCAGCCATTTCTTGAACATGGCATTTGAAACTCTCTTCAACTAAGTCGAACTAGCTTTTCAACACCTTGTCAAATGGGTGTTCCCCTCTCATTCCACGATAGAGTCTTGCCGTTCGTTTCTCTGTTGACTTCTACAAATTCCTCTGATAGCACTCCTCACAACTGTGACAGCAGGCAAATTCCTAGTGAACCATTTTTGAATATTGGTGTGAAAATAAGGAGGGACACCTCAACGACATCATTTAAAGCAGATGAGCAACTGGGTAGTTTGTCATCTTCATTCAGACTTAACTGGACGCATTATCTGGACACATCACCTAACCATCCATATTGTCCTCACAAGGGAGAATGAAATAGCAAGAGATAACATTTTGAATGAGGTCATTCTTGTAAAAAAACATAGTAGCAATAACATTTTAAAAATAAATTGAATAATTGCTTTACGTATTGATGTATTGCTCTTAATTGTACCAATTTGTAACTGAACTATCACCATTAACTCAATGTTGACAAAGTTAAGTGAACTTGCTCATCTCATAAGTGATAGGAGAAGAATTAGGCCATTCGACCCATCAAGTCTACTCCGTCATTCTATCATGGCTGATCTATCTCTCCTTCCTCATCCCATTCTCCGGCCTTCTCCCCATAGCACCTGACATTTCTACACAGTACTAATCAAGAATCTATCTCTACCGTAAAAATATCCACTGCCTTGGCCTCCATAGCCATCTGTGGCAATGAATTCCACATATTCACCTCCCTCTGTCTAAAGAAATTCCTCCTCATCTCCTTCCTAAAGGAAAGTTCTTTAATTCCGAGGCTATGACCTCTGGTCCTAGACTCTCCCATTAGTGGAAACATCCTCTCCACATCCACTCTATCTAGGCCAAAGCAAAGAAATATCAAAACCAAAAAGGAAATAGAAGATATCTGAAACAAAAATAGAAAATACTCAGCAAGTCAGGCAACGTTTGTAGGAAAAAAATGAGTTCATGCTTCAGATCAATGATCTTTCATAAATCTGGTGAATGATCAGACATGAACCTTTTGCTTTTATTTCAGATTTCCTAAATCTGGAGTTTCTGCTTTTGGAAGCCATCATCTTGTCCTTGACAAATTGGAAGATTGCCAAGAAAAAAACCTCAAGCCACCTAATAAAAATAGAATACCTCAAATTAATTCCCACCTATGGGAAATAAGATTAAGACTATGCAAAGGTCTGGCATAAATGCCTTGAACTTCTGTAAAGTCATTTTCCTCATTACCCTGGTGAGGATAAAAAGCCGGATCTCTAATGCTGTAGAGAACTGGTAAAGACCATTTTAACCTCATTCAATTCACTAGTATTTACAACTAATCCATTAGATTTAAATTAGACTTTGGACTGAAGTCATAATTAACCCTTGTCTACCAAGGACTAAGGTCCTTATGCAAGATGTCAAGTTAAGCTTTGAATATCCCTAACAATTATTACTTTAGGTTTTGGAAGGAATTAGGGAAGAATTGCACTAGTTTCTTTGTTTGATGATCACTCACTTGTAACCAGGGAACTTTACATGCTCCAAAGACAATTTAAGTAATTGAAATACAACACGAGCTGCAGACCCCATCTAATCTTAGCATATAAATCAGGATTTATGACTACAATCACTAACAAACTTAAAGCTCTATATGGAATTCCAAAGACTTTATGCCCTGTAACTTAGTTTAAATATTTATAGGTCCTCTTCATTTATAATGCAAAACTTGCTGTCAAAACTAATCTGGTGATAAAATATTATGCATTCCAGAGTTTAAAAAAATACAAGCCAAGGAATTGCTAGCAAGTTCACCTTTAACACATTTCTGATTACCCAGAGACATGGCTATTACACTAGGCCAGAGACTGTTTACTTAGCAGCAAGTCCCCTACTGCCTACAATGGAGAAGAGCAGAAAAGAGGGAATATTGTTCACTTGCCTGGAATGTGCAACTCCAAAGCAGTCAAGCAACTTGACAAAGGACACAACAATCTGAATGTTATCCATCACCATAAACATTCTCTCCAACCATCTCACGTTATACAGGTGAGCAGATGGTGCATGGAAAAGTGACCACCTACAAAGTTTGCCACCCGCCAGACATCATCCTGATCAGGGAATGTTTGTATTCCTCCATTGCCCTGGAATTCCTTAAAATACTGTGAAGCATCTCCATGATACTGCAATCTTTCAAAAAAGCAGCTCAATGTCACTTCTACAAACTTACATGGGGACAGACAATAGGTATGACAAAATGCTGGAGTAACTCTTCTGGGTCAGGCAGCATCTCTGGAGAAAAGGAGTGGGTAACATTTCGGGTCAAGACCCTTCTTCATACAGAAGAACCTTACATTTTTTCTGGAAACCAACTCAAATCATATAAGACAAAATATATTGTGTGCGTATGTATGTAATGCAAGGGTTAAACAGACTTTTAAAACTAAATGGAGGTGTGCTAACCACACCATATATCAAGCAAGTGGTAATGCGTGAAAGCAACAGATCAAAGCAGAGGGTGATCAAGGAAATGTAGAACGGTTCATTGTTGGCCGAGGGGAAGGTGATAACAAGACATACAGAAAAATTAATGATGATGAAACTAGTCGGAGAACAAGGGTGGAGGAGGGACAGAGAGAGGGAAAGTAGGTAGGAAAATAACCGCAGATGCTGGTTCAAATTGAAGGTAGACACAAAATGCTGGAGTAACTCAGCGGGTCAGGCAGCATCTCAGGAGAGAAGGAATGGGTAACGTTTTGGGTCGAGACCCTTCTTCAGACTGATGTCAGGGAGGGGGCGAGACAAAGAAAGGATATAGGTGGAGATAGGAAGACAGTGGGAGAACTGGGAAGGGGGAGGGGAAAGAGATGGACAGAGGAACTATCTAAAGTTGGAGAAGTCAACGTTCATACCACTGGGCTGTAAGCTGCCCAAGCAAAATTTGCGGTGGGCCTCATTAGGACACTGGAGGAGGCCCATGATAGAAAGGTCAGACTGGGAGGGGAGTTAAAATTAAAGTTAATCAGCCATAGAAACATAGAAAATAGGTGCAGGAGTAGGCCATTCGGCCCTTCGAGCCTGCACCGCCATTCAATATGATCATGGCTGATCATCCAGCTCAGTAGCCTGTACCTGCCTTCTCTCCATACCCCCTGATCCCTTTAGCAAAAAGGGCCACATCTAACTCCCTCTTAAATATAGCCAATGAACTGGCCTCAACTACCTTCTGTGGCAGAGAATTCCACAGACTCACCACTCTCTGTGTGAAGAAATGTTTTCTCATCTCGGTCCTAAAAGACTTCCCCCTTATCCTTAAGCTGTGACCCCTGGTTCTGGACTCCCCCAACATCGGGAACAATCTTCCCGCATCTAGCCTCTCCAACCCCTTAAGAATTTTATATGTTTCTATAAGATCCCCCCTCAGTCTTCTAAATTCCAGCGAGTACAAGCCCAGTCTATCCAGTCTTTCCTCATATGCAAGTCCCGCCATCCCAGGGATTAATCTGGTGAACCTTCTCTGTACTCCCTCTAAGGCAAGAACGTCTTTCCTCAGGTTAGGAGACCAAAACTGCACACAATACTCCAGGTGCGGTCTCACCAAGGCCCTGTACAACTGCAGCAGAACCTCCCTGCTCCTAAACTCAAATCCTCTTGCTATGAATGCCAACATACCATTCGCTTTCTTCACTGCCTGCTGCACCTGCATGCTTGCTTTCAATGACTGGTGCACCATGACACCCAGGTCACGTTGCATCTCCCCTTCTCCCAATCGGTCACCATTCAGGTAATACTCTGCTTTCCTGTTCTTGCCTGCCAAAGTGGATAACCTCACATTTATCCACATTATATTGCATCTGCCATGCATTTGCCCACTCACCTAATCTATCCAAGTCACTCTGCAGCCTCCTAGCATCCTCCTCGCAGCTAACACTGCCACCCAGCTTCGTGTCATCCGCAAACTTAGAGATGTTGCATTCAATTCCCTCGTCCAAATCATTAATATACACTGTAAATAACTGGGGTCCCAGCACTGAGCCTTGCGGTACCCCACTGGTCACTGCCTGCCATTCCGAAAAGGACCCGTTTATTCCTACTCTTTGCTTCCTGTCCGCCAACCAATTTTCTATCCACCTCAAAACTGAACCCTCAATACCGTGTGCTTTAAGTTTGTACACCAATCTCCTATGTGGGACCTTGTCGAAGGCCTTATTAAAGTCCAGATATAACACATCGACTGGTTCTCCCTTATCCACTCTACTAGTTACATCCTCGAAAAAATCTATAAGATTCGTCAGACATGATTTGCCTTTGGTAAATCCATGCTGACTTTGTCCGATGATTTCACCACTTTCCAAATGTGATGCTATCACATCTTTAATAACTGACTCTAGCATTTTCCCCACTACCGATGTTAGGCTAACTGGTCTATAATTCCCCGTTTTCTCTCTCCCTCCCTTTTTAAAAAGTGGGGTTACATTAGCTACCCTCCAGTCCTCAGGAACTACTCCAGAATCTAAAGAGTTTTGAAAAATTATCACTAATGCATCCACTATTTCTGAGGCTACTTCCTTAAGCACTCTGGGATGCAGCCTATCTGGCCCTGGGGATTCATCTGCCTTTAATCCATTTAATTTACCTAACACCACTTCCCGACTAACCTGGATTTCCCTCAGTTCCTCTATCTCATTAGACCACCGGTCCCCCGCTATTTCCGGCAGACGGTTTATGTCTTCCTTAGTGAAGACAGAACCAAAGTATTTGTTCAATTGGTCTGCCATCTCCTTGTTCCCTATGATCAATTCACCTGTTTCCGACTGCAAGGGACCTACATTTGCCTTAACTAATCTTTTTCTCTTGACATATCTATAAAAGCTTTTGCAGTCTGTTTTTATGTTCCTTGCCAGTTTTCCCTCATAATCTATTTTCCCTTTCCTAATTAAGCCCTCTGTCCTCCTCTGCTGGACTCTGAATTTCTCCCAGTCCTCTGGTATGCTACTTTTTCTGGCTAATCTGTATGCTTCATCTTTTGTTTTAATATTATCCTTGATTTCCCTTGTTAGCCACGGATGCACTACCTTTCCTGGTTTGTTCTTTTGCCAAACTGGGATGAACACTTGTTGTAGTTCATCCATGCGACCTTTAAATGCCTTCCATTGCATGTCCACCGTCAACCCTTTCAGCATCAATCGCCAGTCTATCTTGGACAATTCACGCCTCATACCCTCAAACTTACCTTTCTTTAAGTTCAGAACACTTGTTTCTGTATCGACTTTGTCACTCTCCATCCTAATGAAGAACTCTACCATATTATGATCACTCTTGCCCAAGGGGCCTCGCACAACAAGACTGCTAACTAACCCTTCCTCATTACTCAATACCCAGTCTAGAATGGCCTGTTCTCTCGTTGGTTCCTCGACATGTTGGTTTAGAAAACCATCTCTCAAACATTCCAAGAAATCCTCTTCCTCAGCACCCCTGCCAGTTTGGTTCACCCAATCTATATGTAGATTGAAGTCACCCATTATAACTGCTGCACCTTTAGTGCATGCATTTCTAATTTCCAGGAGATCAGGTTGGTTAAGGCAGACTGAGCGAAGGTGTTGAGCGAAACGATCGCCGAGCCTATGTTTGGTCTCACCGATGTAGAGAAGTTGACATCTGGAACAGCAGATACAATAGATGAGGTTGGAGGTGCAGGTGAACCTCTGCCTCACCTGGAAAGACTGTTTGGGTCCTTGGATGGAGTCGAGGGGGGAGGTAAAGGGACAGGTGTTGCATCTCCTGCGGTTGCAGGGGAAAGTGCCTGGGGAGGGGGTGGTTTGGGTAGGAAGGGACGAGTGGTATTCACAAAATGCTGGAAAACATGGGGACAGACAATAAATATTTGCTATGCAGCATGGTCAATATACCATTAAGTAATAAGGATGTTAGTTTTTTATTTTGTTGTGGGCAAACTTCAATTTTGTCCCAATTGCCCAGATGGGGATAACACAATGGTCTTCATGAAATGGCTTTGTCAGATTAAGTGTCCAGGGAAATGCTGGGTGGTCCATTCAGCATTCTTATTCTCATCATAGTTTGTCTACAACAGTTACTTGCTGGAGTCAGCAACGTCACAGTAAGTCTGAAGGAGGCTCTTGCCCCGAAACGCCACCCATTCCTTCTCTCCTGAGATGTTGCCTGACCCGCAGAGTTACTCCAGCATTTTGTGTCCACCAGTAACATTTTAGAGTCAGCTACACAGTAGTAAAATTTATCTTCATTAGCACAACTACCGTGGTGTTGCAGACAATGGGAGCTGAAAACTATGCTTTATGCATTTCACAAAGATTAAACAGCAAAGCAGACCAGCAGAACGTTACCTCAAAGTCACATTTTAGAGTGGACTACATACCATCCGATCAGAGTCAAAGGGAATTGAAGGATCCAAAGATGCAGGAACAGGACAAACTGATGGCTGGGGTGCAGAGGTGGAAGGACAGCAGTCCAAGTCATCTCTTCCAGGTATAAAATCTGCTGCTTTAAAGTTAAACATAAATGGAATGTAAACATGCAAGTACAAAAGTAAATCCTCCAAAATCGAATAAAAATACATTTCTGGCATATGCATTAAACTTTCCAAGTTTGTGGAATTTTCTCATCCAACTGGAAAGGTAAAAATTATATTTCCACAGAAAATAAGACTTTCTTAAAAGTGAGAAGTTATGTGAAGAATAGAAGCCACTTAACTTTCTAAAATTACAAAATGTACAAAACGTATAAACAAGGCATGTAGAAATTCACAAAGTAATTCCAAATTCCCACAGATGTCTAGTTATGCTATAATTGAATATTCTAACTAGCTTTGAAAATTAAAGCTACAAAACTGGTGTAGTATAAATGAAACAGAAATGCCTTTTTTTATACCCTTCACAAGCGATGGCGTGGTAAGTGTAAGAAAAGAAAACCAAAAATGGTGAAGCATTTCAGCAGAGCAAGGTATTCTCATGAGAGATATAGGTAAGAAAGGAAAATTATATGATCTATACTTAAATTTTAAAATGAGGGGCCTAAAAATAACCCGGAATTTGCAGACACTTTGTGAATGGTGGATTTTTAAGACCATGATGTTTACGTTTTAAAAGAGAGGTAATTCTGCTATAATGTGTGTTTCGATAATGCAAAATGTATATTTATGCAAATGATAAAATAGGGAAGGCTTTTTGAATTCCATGGGCTAAATTGGTTATAATAGGCTTTTTAATGGGCTGGATTTTCTGCAGTGTCTAGGAGAGCTTTTTGACACAATATATTGATCAACGAGGAAAGGAATATGACTGGGCCTTAACTTGAGGAATGCAGCTGCTCAAGTGGAGGGAGTGCCATTGGGGGTATCATTTTGGAGATAGTGACAATGACTCCCTAAATTTTAAAGTGGTTTTTGAAAAGGATAGAGATAGACCAGCAAAGGTTTAGTTCAGTTTAGAGTGTGGTTTAGTGTAGAAATGCAGGCCCTTTGGCCCACCGACTCGGCGCTGACCAGCGATCCCCGTGCACTAACACCATCCTACACATACAACCTTTTACCAAAGCCAATTAACCTACCAACTTGTAAGTCTTTGGAGTGTGGGAGGAAACTGGAGCACACGGAGAAAACCGACGCTGGTCACGGGGTGAATGTATAAACTCCGTACAGACAGTATCTGTAGTCAGGATCAAACCCGGATCTCTGGCACTGTAAGGCTGTAACTCTATCACTGCGCCCCTGTACAGCATGGAAGCAGGCCCCTCGGCCCAGCGAGTCCATGCCTACTAACAATCACCCGTTCACACCAGTTCTATATTATCCCACTTTCGCATCCACTCACTACACATTAGCAGCAATTTATAGAGGCCAATTAACCCAAGACCCACACATCTTTGGGATGTGGGAGGGCACAGGAGCACCTGGAGGAAACCCAGGCAATTTGTGTGTGATGTTCTTCACACTGAGGACAACTAGAGAATAAAAAAATTAAAATAGAAGAAAAACTACAACCTAAAGGATGGAGGGTAGAGGTACGAGACGACAGAATTTCCATGGACTAAAGCACTCTAAAATAACTAAATCATGCCAAAGGAAAGTCTTCATTAATTATTCACAGCAGCAGTCAGATCCACCACTACCCACATTCATCATTCCGTTTGTTTTTTAGCAAGGGAAAACCTAGATTAACCACAGACACATTAAAAGGCAGAGATGACGATTAGTGTGCCGATATTGATAATTCCTCAAGAGGCCCGAAACAGTGTAATGGCACTCAAAGGGTTGAAAAGTTGAGAATATTTAAAGATATCTTATGGAAGTGTGATAACGAGAGTTCAAGGTTTGCAGGTTCCTGTTTGAGTGAAGGGCAAAGCAGATAGGTGTAAGGAACCCTGGATGCTAAGAGAAACTGTGGTCCTGGTCAGACAAAAGTAAGCATGGGTAGGTGTGGGGAGCCGAGATCAAGTGCATTCCTGGGAGAGTATGAGGATGGAGGAGTATACTCAAGCAGGAAATCAGAGGGCAAAAAAGAGAGTCTGAGATAGTTCTGGCATAGAAGATTAAAGAGCATTTGAAGTGATTTTGTATATTAAGGGAAAAGTGGTTACTTGAGAGGAAAAAAAACAGGGCCCTCAGAGACTGGAGGGGTTATCCATATATGGAGCTACAGGAGATAAGCGAAGTGCTCAATGAGTATTTCTCCTCTGTTTTTGCAACGGAGAATGACATGAAGATTAGGGAACTTGGGGAAGATTAGGGAACTTTGGGAAGTTATTGTAATATCTTGAGGGCAGTCTGCATTACAATCAAGGTGGTGTTGGACTACCAAATGGTACGAAGGTGGATACATCTCTCAGGTCTGATCAGGACACCGTGGGAAGCCAGAGAAGACAATGCACAAGGTATGAATCTTGGTTAAACGCAGGTGAGGTGGTGCCGTTATTTAAGAAGAGGTGCAAAGAAAAACCTGAGTACTTGTAAGCCTCACATCTGTGATAGAAACGTTACTGGAGAGGATTCTGGGGGTTATGATATATCGATTTGGAAAGACAAGTTGTTTAGGGACAGCCAACATGGTTTTGTGCATGGGTGATAGCGTCTCATAAATTTGAAGAATGGGGTACTGGGCTGAAGACAAGTCTATACAAATGACAGGAAGGTCTTTGGAAGGTTTCAGCATGGTAGACCGCTCTGGAAGGTTAGATCACATGGGATCCAGGGAACACGAGCTAACTGGATATAGAATTGGCTTAATGCGTAGGAAATAGAGGACGGTGATGGACGGTTCTTTCTCAGACTGCATGCTTGTGACAAGTGAAGTGCCTTGAGGATTGGTGCTAGGAACATTGCAGGTTTGTGGTTTATGTCAATGATTTGGATGAGAATGCACAAAGCACGATTAGTAAGTTTGCAAATGACACTGAAATAGGTGATATTATAGACAGTGAAGATGGTTGTCAAGAATTGTAGCAGGATCTTGATCAGCTGGGCATATGGGCCAAGAAATGGCTAATGGAATTTAATTAAAACCAGTGTCAGGCGCTGCATTTTGGGAGGATAAACCAGGACAGGACCTTCATAATCCCGAGGAATGTTGTAGAGCAGAGGGATCTGGGCATATAGTTCCCTGAAAGTGGCATTGCAGGTAGATCGGGTGGTGAAGGTGGCCTTTTATATGTAATTCTGATGTTATGTTACAATTGTACAAGATGTTGGTGAGGCTGCACTTGGAGTATTGTGTTCAGATTTGATCACTCTGCTGTAGGAAAGACACCATTAACCTGGAAAGAATACTGCAAATTTATACAAGGATGCTACCAGGCCTCATGGGCCTGAAATACAAGTTCATAAGTCAAAGGAGCAGAATTAGTCCATTCAGCCCAGTGTCCTCCACCATTCAATCATGGTTGACCTATCTTTCCTTCTCAATCTCATATAGCGAGAGATTAGGAAGGCTGGTACTTTAAGTGACACTAAAATAAGTTATAAACCTGTTTATCAAAACTTCTGAATTGTACTAGTAATATATCAGCTTCAACAAACCCCATTATTGACAAAAAAAACCTCAATCCCAATAGCTGCAGTTGCAACTACTCAGTCCCTCCCCCCAAATAAATTGAAGATTAATATTCTTCCAAAACAGGTTTGATGATCAAAATATACACCAAATAACAAAAATTCAATCAATGGCCTACTTAGCTGGGATAGCAATTAGTACACCCAAGTGGCAGATTGGAACAATTTAAACACAAAAATTTCATTTTGGCCAAACGTATTAATCTTGCATATCCAAATTGTGCTTTGAAATGCAATGCTAACCTCTGCTTGCTCCTGAAGAGAAGGCTTGAGACGGAACATTTCCCAAGCAGCAAACGGTACACAGAATCACACTGCAAAGGCAGCCATTTGCCCTATCTCACCATTTCAAAGAACAATCCAATTAGTTCTAACTCTCTGCTCTCCCCCATGGCCCTGTCGTTTTTTCTTTCTGTTAATTATTCATCTAATTCCCTTTTCAAAGTTGAATTTGTTTTCATTTCTTATTCCAGCAGTGGATTTCACCATGAAATATTTTTTCCATATCTCCCATTTGGGTCTCTCTGACAATTACTTTAAACCCCAAATTTTCAAACCAATTTGCTGCTTTTGAACAAATAAAATGAGAAAAAGGTTCACCAGAACAAAACAAGTCTAAATCTAAAAAAATGGCAATGCAGCTAAAGCAATTAAGCACATCAGCAAAACAAGGATGTATTTTTGGCTACTGCTGCAAGGATAATTAGGGGATACAATTAGGCTTGTATACACTGGAATTTAGAAGGATGAGGGGGGATCTTATTGAAACATATAAGATAATTAGGGGATTGGACACATTAGAGGCGGGAAACATGTTCCCAATGTTGGGGGAGTCCAGAACAAGGAGCCACAGTTTAAGAATAAGGGGTAGGCCATTTAGAACGGAGATGAGGAAGAACTTTTTCAGTCAGAGAGTGGTGAAGGTGTGGAATTCTCTGCCTCAGAAGGCAGTGGAGGCCAGTTCGTTGGATGCTTTCAAGAGAGAGCTGGATAGAGCTCTTAAGGATAGCGGAGTGAGGGGGTATGGGGAGAAGGCAGGAACGGGGTACTGATTGAGAGTGATCAGCCATGATCGCATTGAATGGCGGTGCTGGCTCGAAGGGCTGAATGGCCTACTCCTGCACCTATTGTCTATTGTCTAAAGCATAGAAAATGAAGCACAGTTGGAGAAATTATAGAACTGTTCGAGCTGTAGGACAAAAATGAGGGAGAGAAAGAAATATTGATGGGGCAGCAGGGTGGCACAGCAGAAGAGTTGCTGCCTTACAGACCTAGATAGACCCAGGTTTGATGCCGACTACGGGTGCTGTCTGTAGTTTGTACGTTCTCCCAGGGTTTCTTCCTGTGTACCAGTTTCCTCCCACACTCCGAAGACGTACAGGTTTGTAGGTTAATTGACTTCGGTAAAGATTGTAAATTGTCCCTAGTGTGTACAATCGTGCTGGTGTAGAGATTGCTGGTTGGTGCGTAGCGCAGCGGTAGAGTTGCTGCTTTACAGCGAATGCAGCGCCGGAGACTCAGGTTCGATCCTGACTACGGGTGCTGCACTGTAAGGAGTTTGTACGTTCTCCCCGTGACCTGCGTGGGTTTTCTCCGAGATCTTCGGTTTCCTCCCACACTCCAAAGACGTACAGGTATGTAGGTTAATTGGCTAGGTAAATGTAAAAATTGTCCCTAGTGGGTGTAGGATAGTGTTAATGTACGGGGATCGCTGGGCGGCACGGACTTGGTGGGCCGAAAAGGCCTGTTTCCGGCTGTATATATAATGATATGATACTCCATGGCCGAAGAGCCTGTTTCCGCTCTGAATCTCTAAACTAAACCAGAAATTAAATGAAAAATTAATTAGTCACAAAGTGCAAACCATTTGCAAGCAGCTTAAATAGTTTGGCTTGGTCCATACCTTAACCAGGGAAGCAAGGGGGCAAGAAAAAAGGAGACCTACACCCCACTGTCACCTTTCCCTGTGCTCCTCCTGAATGCGTACCCATTTCTCCTACTATTCTGCCTCGCTTTCCCTTTAACCCCATCTACCCCACCTCTCTACCCCATCCTTTCCCCTATTCTGACAATTTATGGCTCGTCCCTCCTTATCTCAAAGCCTCTCGTCTCCTTTTCATCTACGGCTTTTGTCCACCCATCAGCCTACACGTTGCCTGACCATGTCCTTCAGAGATTCGGTCTGAACCGCTGAGAGTGTTTTCCAAAATTAATTTTAAATGGTTATTTTCACTTCACCTTAAACATATGTCCTCTGGTCCTCAACTCACCTACTCTGGGCAAGAGAATGAATCTGCCATACCTCCAGATTCTGCTTTTCAACACCAAACCAACACTTCCTTCAACCTTTGCTCAGCCTCACATCTTTGATGCAGCTTTTTAGCCAAAAGGTAAAAAGGCTGCATGGCTCATGGTTGATCCCATATTTCAAGTATATTTTCCTGACTAATCCCTAGATCTTCAGTTTCCTACAATATCTAAAAACCCATCCTGCATCCCTCTGCAAAAGAAAATGATAAATATTAATAGTCCTTATGACATTTCTCATTTCAGCACTAAATGGATGATCAATTGTGCTGAGATTGTGGACCTCTACTCTCCAACAGGGGGGAAATAACCAGTCTTAGCATCTACCTGCTCTCTCAGAATCATTATATGCCCCAGTGAGATAACATTTCATTCATCGTCTTTCCAAAGAGTTTGCACATTTCTGTCACTTCCCCTTACCTTAGCAATCTCTATCAGTTAGAGTATTGTATAGAAATTGGGAGGTCATGTTGCATTTGTACAAAACGTTGGTGAGGCTGCATTTAGAATATCGTGTTAAGTTCTGGCCGCCATGTTACAGGAAAGATGTTGTCAAGTTGGAAAGGGTTCAGGGAAGGTTTATGAGGATGTTGCCAGGACTGGAGGGTCTGAGCAAAAGGTAGAGGTTGAGTATGCTGGGACTCTATTCCTTGAAGGGCAGGAGAATGAGGAGTGATCTTATAGAGGGGTTTAAAATCATGAGAGGAATAGATCGGGTTGATACACAGAATCTCTTGCCCAGAGTAGGTGAATCGAGGACCAGAAGACACATGTTTAAGGTGAAGTGGAAAAGATTTAATAGGAATCCGTGGGGTAACCTTTTCACACAAAGAGTGGTGGGTGTATGAAACAAGTTGCCAGAGTAGGTAGTTGTGGATGGGACTGTCCCAACATTTAAGAAATAGTTGGACAGGTACATGGAGAGGACAGGTTTGGAGGGGTATGGACCAAGACCAAGCGCATGCAGTTGGGACTAGTGTAGCTGGGATATGTTGGCCGGTGTGGGTAAGTTGGGCCGACGGGCCCGTTTCCATGCTGTATCACTGACTAATCAATTCTGCAGTGTCTGCTATATGTGCTTCCCCAGATCAAAATATTCTACAGTAGAAAGTCACGTACAACCACAGAAAGATTAATATTCTTCTGCTCTATTTCTGCTCTACCTATTTTCAATAAAACCCAACATATATTTCCTAAATGCTAGTTGCACCTACACAACTTTGTTTCTTACACCAATATAGCTAGATTGTTTTCTAGAACATTTAAAGAGTATCATGTTTTTGCCTTATTCTTCCTATTACAGTAAATAATCGCACTTTTCCTATTCCTCCAACCATAAACTTTTTACCCATTTGCTTTAATTATCCAAGTGCCTTTGCAGATTCTTTCTTCCACCTCATCTTGCTAACTAAAATGGCCGTCAGGAAAACTGAAAACATTACATTCCAAGTCATTAATATAAACAACTGATTATAGTTATGCACTGCACTGATTCCAGTACTTTATTTCTCTCCAGTCCCATTAATCAGAAACAAACACTGTGCAGAGCTTTGCTCAAATCACTGAATGTGGTCCAAACTAGGTACTTATTTTAATCATGACTTTGTGGCGGTCCCTGGGGATCAGGCCACTCCTTGGGTCTGTTGTGCGATATATTTTGCAACGTCATGCTATGTTGATCATGCATCGGCATTTGTGCTTTAACGTTACTAAATGCAAAATTTGAAATATTTCAGACATAAAACAATGAACTCTTGTTTCTGCAGTGTGGAAAATGGATAAACGTCTACAGGTAACACAAAGAAAAATATTCCAGAGTGTGACTGTTCTAGCCAAGTTAAAACCTGCCCAAGAGATTTTTCCTAGATCGTATTTTTAAAAAGGTAGGATTTACTGATCTGGTTACCTAAAGCATTTGTAATCCAAGAATGACAGTTCTGGTTACCTTTTAGTCAAGTCTATTGCTCAACAATCTGGGAATCGAAGTAGTAGAATAATCAAGAGCAGTATAGCTGCTGCATCTGTGTTATCCAACCGTACCTGGGCACGTCATCATTTATGTATAACATAAGTACAGCACAGAACAGGCCCTTCGGCCCACAGTCCATGCTGAACATGATGCTGGATTAAACTAATCTCCTCTGCATGCACATGATCCATATCCCTCCATATTCACATGTCTGTCTATAAGCCTCTCAAATGGCACTATCATATCTGCCTCCACTATCACCTCTGGCAACGCGTTCCAAGCACCCACCATGCAGTGCGTTCCAAGCACTCACCACCTTGTGTAAAAATTGGCCCTGCACATCTCCTTTAAAGTTTGGTCCTCTTGCCTTAAAACTATGGCCTGTAGTATATATTTCCGTCCTGGAAAAAAAAGCTCTGTCTACTCTATCTATACTGCTCATAAGTTTATATATTTCTATCAGATTTCCCGCCAACCTCTGGCATTCTAGAGAAAACAATCCCAAGTCTGTTCTGCCTCTTTTTTGTAGCAAATACCCCTTAATCCAGGTAGCATCCTGGGAAACCTCTTCTGCACCTCTCTAAAGGCTCCCCATGCTTCCTGTAATGGGGCAAACAGAACTGCATGCATTTTTACACGATCCATTCCAAATGAATGAAATATGTTTAACTTGTGTATGGATTACTCCTGAAAGAGTTTGCAAAGTCAGTATCTCGAACATGGCACGCCAGAAATTTGGCCCAAACACCACTTTCATATCATATCATATCATATATATACAGCCGGAAACAGGCCTTTTCGGCCCACCAAGTCCGTGCCGCCCAGCAATCCCCGTACATTAACACTATCCTACACCCACTAGGGACAATTTTTACATTTACCCAGCCAATTAACCTACATACCTGTACGTCTTTGGAGTGTGGGAGGAAACCGAAGATCTCGGAGAAAACCCACGCAGGTCACGGGGAGAACGTACAAACTCCTTACAGTGCAGCACCCGTAGTCAGGATCGAACCTGAGTCTCCGGCGCTGCATTCGCTGTAAAGCAGCAACTCTACCGCTGCGCTACCGTGCCGCCCCGTGCCCCTTCAGTGCAGATTGCAGCCTCCTAGCTACATAACACCTTTGTGCAAAAGAATTTTGCACACAAAAATGGAGAGACGTCAGGAAAAAGGTTTGGACTTCAAAACCAACAAAAACTTGAAATTAATGAAAAAACCTTTCTTGAGGAAGATGTTACATACAGTTGCACACTGCGGGTCATTAATAATGTGAATATTTAAATTAACAGTGCTTGCAATCAATATGCAAGCATTTATGCAGAAAGTTTGTTCTCTTGCCTCTCCCATTTCCTTCTTTTCAAGGTGCTGTTTTACGTGGAGGGTGTGCTCCAAGGGTAACACTCCTATATCATTGGACCAGTACAACAGATATAAATCTAAACACCATGATACATTTGGTATGGTTGTATGTTTGTATATATATAATTATTGAATAACAAATGTAATTTCTCTCATTTTCATGCTCTTTGACCAGCCAATTAAAAAAATCACACTGAAGAAATAAGATGGCTTTAAGTTATTGGAATTTAAAAAACAAAATTGGTTTCAGTTTATTTACATCCAAAATATGCAATAACTTCTTCCACTAAAAAAACAATTTGCAATTTTCTTCTAGTAGCATTGCAACTAATACTGACCATGCTCCACTCTTCCGCTTCCATTCTGAAACATGCTCATTGCCTCCAGATTGAGAGCACATACACCACGCATAAATGCTTTCTTCATGGAATCAGTACTCTTGTCCTTTTCGGCCAACAATCGTCGTACCTCTGCTCTTGCACACTCTAGTTCCTCCTTTGTCTAAAATTTCAGAGGAGAAATGATTTTGGAACAAAACAGAACTGCATTTTTTCACATCACAAATCTTTTTCCATTCTGTTCATTTGGGATTACACAGGCCAAACTCAACATCCATCCTGCTCACATACACCGATCAGCCAAAACATTATTACCACTGACAGGTGAAGTGAATAACATTGATTAAATTGTTACAATGGCACCTGTCAAGGGGTGGGATATATTAGGCAGCAGGTGAACAGTCAGTTCTTGAAGTTGATGTGTTGGATGCAGGAGAAATGGGCAGGAGTAAAGACCTGAGCGACTGACAAGGGCCAAATTGTTATGGCCAGACGACTGTGTCAGAGCATCTCTGAAACGGCAAGGCTTGTGGGGTGCTCCCGGTGGTGAGTACCTGCCGACAGTGATCTGAGGAGGGACAAAACACAAACCGGCAACAGGGTGTTGGGCGCCCAAGGCTCATCGATACACGAGGGCAACGAAGGCTATCCCGTCTGGTCCGAACCGACAGAAGGTCTACTGTGGCACAAGTCACAGAAAATTTTAATGGTGGTCACGGGAGGAATGCGTCACAATACACAGTGCATCGCACCCTGCTGCACACGGAGGACCTACAGCATATTAGGCAGGTGCTTATAATGTTTTGGCTAATTGGTGTACATTTCTTTGGGATATTCTCAAGGTGTACTATCCCCTTCATAGATGTACTATCACGAGCACCATTTCCAAAGCACAAATATGTGCATAATCACCCCCCAAAAATACATTGAATTAGTTTAATTTCCATATTTCTTCTGGGGTGCTTCAGCAAGTTTGTAAATATAAACAGAGCCACCATTGCGTCTGAAATTATGAAAGAATCCTGTAGGTACTTTTTGTATTCTTTTAAAATATCTTTTAACCAGATTGGAGAACTTTTATCTCCAAATAACTCATGAGTCTGCTTTCATTTGATTTTTCATTTCATTTGAACAGGCCTAGTCACAACTTTAGTTTAGTTTAGAAATACAGCGCGGAAACAGGCCCTTCAGCCCACCGGGTCCATGCCGACCAGCGATCCCCGCACATTAACACTACCCAACACGCACTCGGGACAATTTTTACATTTACCAAGCCAATTACCAAACCTGTACATCTTTGGAGTGTGGGAGGAAACTGAAGATCTCGGAGAAAACCCAAGCAGATCAAGGGGAGAACGTACAAGCTCCGTACAGACAGCGCCCAAAGTCAGGAATGAACCCGGGTCTCCAGCGCTGCATTCACTGTAAGGCATCAACTCTACCGCTGTGCCACCATGACCGCCCATTGCCACAACTCCTATCCATAAATGTTTTAATAAATACTGACATGTTATTTGTTTCCAAGTACGAAATTAACAGTTTTATTATTCCAATTTAAAGCAACCATAAAGAAACTAATCTTGGGATTCTCCCCCTCAAGACGACTGTGGACTGTCACTAAATATACTACAGATTCAAGATTATTTGATATTAAGGGAATGAAGGTCACATTGGACAAGTGTAGGGGAATGGCAGAGAAATAAAAGATCAGCCATGATTGTTTTGAATGAGGTGGGTATGAGCAACTCGTGGGAACCAGCTTCTATATTTTCTTATTATTTTATTTCAGTAGATAATTTTGTAATTATTCTGGTAACTTTGGTAGATAAGCTGCAAGTGCCTGGGGGGGGGGATCAGCGTAAAACACAGGAAGCTTGGCATACAGACTGAAAAACCCATGTGAGAATTTAGTTCCTCATCCTAGAACTAGGTTTTGTATTATACAATTGAGCTAAAGAATATCACATGATAAACTATATATTAAATTTATAGCTCCCGTGTTATGCCAAAATGCCTTTTAGTTTTCTACTGGTACTTACTGCATTAATATTTCTCTCATAGTCCCTCGAGAGCTGAATGCAGACTTCTTCAGCTCGAGCTTGACATGCTTTCTCCACTCTTGTTTTCCATTCCGTTTGCAGTACTGATTTCCAAGCCGTACATGCTTTTCTCATCAGACAGTAATTGTAATGCCTTTCAGCCAGAATACAGGCGTAATCCTTAAACAGATGACCGGAATTAACATTTAAATCCCAAATGAATAAAGTGTACAGTATCAGTAAACATTACAAAATAAATTTTTACCTGACAAAGCTGATGTGTTATACAAAAAGGTAGGCATGTTGGAAGCATTGCAACTTCAGATTAATTGAAATATATTGCAAGGAAAAGACCTATAGTTTAGTTTAGAGATACAACACAGAACAGGCCCTTCGGCCCACTGAATGCACACCGACCAGCGATGCCCATACACGAGCACAACCCTACCCTAGGGACAATTTACAATCTTTATCGAAGCCAATTAACCTATAAGCCTGTATGTCTTTGGAGTGTGGGAGGAAACCGGAGCATCCGAGGAAACCTATGCGGTCACAGGGAAAACAACACCCGTAGTCAGGATCGAACCTGGGTCTCTACCACTGCACCGCCGTGATGCCCCTGCTCAAACTAATTTTTAAACTTGAATTTAGCAGTAAATTCTTCCACGGATTATGACCTGCGTTGCCTATACAAGGTTGACCCTTTAAATCACTTTTAAAAAATTATAATGGTGCTTCCTCTTCAAATACAAAAACATTAGTATCTGATGATTATATTGACTAGAGAATATGCTCAAGCAGTAATTGATTTTTGTTGTAAAAATAGAATTTTACTTAGCAGAGATAATTAGCTTAAGTTTCTTATAACTCAAGATTAACAAGTTTCAATTGCATCAGAAGTCAATGTTCAGTTTAGTTTATTGTCCTGTGACACAGGTACAGTGAAAAGCTGTTGTGTGCTAACCAGTCAGCAGAAAGACAATACATGATTATAATTGAGCCATTCAGTGTACAGATAAAGGGAATAACATGAATAATGTTTAGTGCAAGATAAAGCCCAGTAAAGTCCGATCAAAGATAGTCCAAGGGTATCCAATGAGGTAGATAGTGACAATGATGGAGTATCAGTCAGCTATTCAAGCCCCTTTGACAATCAAAACATGTTGCAGGTCTCTATTAATTCCAACTTTAGGTAGCCCAATATGCCTGTATCAGAACTGATCATTTCTGCATGTCATCACTGAGTGTATTTTTTTCCTTTCTCACAGTTTGGCTTGTTGGGCATGACACAAAGCCTTACCAGTCATTAAAAAAAATTACACAAAAAAGCAAAAGAGGCTTAAATTGCTACTAGTAAGGCTCTGGGACATTTCCAAGAAGCCATTCTGCAAAAAGAAAATAATGCATACTATTCACTTTGGATGAAAAAATGGGTGGCCCATTTAAGATGGGCTGGAAGAGAGACTGAGGATTATGACTCTCAAAATTCCCTACTGCAGAAGACTGTGAAGGCGAAGTTATTGAATATACTCTAGAAGTAATTGACAGATATTTTAAGAAGGGTCAGTGGGTCAGCAGCATTCCTGGAGAATATGGATGGGTGACGTTTTGGGTCGAGACCAGTTTTCAAACATCATTAGCAATGATATTAACTCAAGTTGAACAGCCAAATGGCACAAGCAACTCTGAAATGAAACCCGACAGCAGCAAGAGAGGTCAGGTTTAGTTTAGACATACGGCACAGAAGTAGGCCCTTCGGCTCATGCCGATCAGTGATCCACGCACACGGGACAATTTACAATTTTACCATACAAACCTGTACTTCTTTGGAGTGTGGGAGGATACTGGAGATTCCGGAGAAAACCCATGCTGGTCAAGGGGAGAACATACAAACTCCGTACTGATAGCACTCGCAGTCGGGATTGAACCTGGGTCTCTGGCGTTGCAAGGCAGCTACTCTACCACTGCGCCACCATGCTACCCTCAAGTTCAAGTTCTCATCACTGAAATTGCTAGTCACGTTGGGAAACTGTATGCAAGGATCAGTATAAAGTTCCTTTGGCCTGTCGCTAATCACAAAACTTAGTCCACAGTATTGCGTGTTCTGGGCATGTAGTCTTGACATGAATTAAACAATATTCAATGGACATCGTGCACCTGTTATAAATTATGTATATATATTAATCTAAAAGTCAAGCTGACATTTCGGGTTATCGAATGTTCTCAGGTTAATTGAATATACAGATTTTAATTCATTAGAAAGACCATGACAATGAAAAGCACACAATTCAAGCGGGTGAAGTCAAATTTCTTCAATTTGGGGAAAATGTTTTCATTTTGTTTATGATTAGCAATTTTCAAAGATTAAATATAAATTAACTTAATAGTTCAATGTAGATATCTATGTAGATATCTGAACATAAAGGTCACACAGTCTCACAAAAAATGATGAAAGCATATCCAACAATGCCTCGCACTAGCACAAAATCAAAACTATTACCAAATCTGTATTTGATATCTCAGAAACTACCACTGTACCTCTCTCTGGAAAAGCCCCATTGGGAACCAATACCATTGGCGGTTTTCAAGTAGGCATCCCTAATGAACTGCCACCTCTTCCCCACATCACTCCAACTCTATTAGTCATATTGCAAATATACTATTCTGATAATATTGACAAAGATATCTAGATTTGACACTATTAGGAAAACCTGTTAACTGAATTTAATACAAAAAAACATGACAATTTGGGCTATCATACAACATCAATACATATTAACAATTTAGATGAAGGAATTAAATCTCCAAGTTTGCAGATGACACAAAGCTGGGTGGCAGTGTGAGCTGCAAGGAGGATGCCATGAGGCTGCAGGGTGACTTGTATAGGTTGGTTGAGTGGGCAGATCCAGTATAATGTGGATAAATGTGAAGTTATTCACTTTGGTGGCAAGAACAACGAGATTATTATCTAAATGGTGTCAGATTATGAAAAGGGGAGGTGCAACGAAACCTGGGTGTCCTCGTACATCAGTCACTGAAAGTAAGCAGGCACGTATAGCAGGGAGTGAAGAAAGCAAATGGCATGTCGGCCTTCATAGCGAGAGGATTTGAGTTTCGGAGCAAGGAGGTCCTACTGCAGTTGCACAGGGCCCTAGTGAGATTACACCTGGAGTAATGTGTGCAGTTTTGGTCTCCTAATTTGAGGAAGGACACTCTTGCTATTGAGGGGGTGCAACGTAGGTTCAGCAGGTTAATTCCCGGGATGGCAGGACTGACATATGATGAAAGAATGGATTGACTAGGCTTATATTCATTGGAATTTAGAAGGATGAGAAGAAGGGATCTTATAGAAACATAAGATTCTTAAGGGATTAGACAGGCTCGATGCAGGAAAATTGTTCCCCATGTTGGGGAAGTCCAGAACCAGGGGTCACAGTTAAAGAATAAGAGGTAGGCCATTTAGGACTGAGATGAGGAAAAACTTCTTCATCCAGAGAGTTGTGAATCAGTGGAATTGTCTACCACAGAAGGCAGTGGAGGCCAATTCACTGGATGTATTTAAGAGGGAGTTAGTTATAGTTCTTAGGGCTAACGGAATCAAGGAATATGGGGAGAAAGCAGGAACGGGGTACTGATTTTGGATGATTAGCCATGATCACATTGAATGGCGGTGCTGGCTCGAAGAGCCAAATGGCCTACTCCTGCACCTATTTTCTATGTTTATATCAATGATGAAGTCGTAACAAGGATATTCACATCCAGTTTCAAAGTGAAATGCAACCGTTAGCACTGAATGAAAATACTTCAAATAATGGCAGTGGCACAGCGGTAGAGTTGCTGCCTTACAGCGTCAGAGACCCCGGGTTTGATCCTGACTATGGGTACTGTCTGCCCAGGGTTTGTACGTTCTCCCAGTGACCTGCGTGGGTTTTCTCCGGGAGCTCGTTTCCTCCCACACTCCAAAGACGTACAGGTTTGTAGGCTAATTGGCATCTGTAAATTCTACCTAGTGTATGTCATATAGTGTTAGTGTCCGGGGATCGCTGGTCGGCATGGATTCAGTGGGCCAAACTGCCTGTTTCCGTGCGTTATCTCCAAACTAAACTTGATGCAGCCTCAATATTCCAAATTTATAACTATTATGCTGTTGCCAATTTTTCCCTGCCTGATGTTGAATCTTTATATTTTTTTAACAAGATACCAATGGACTACATACCATGAGTAGGAAATTTTCTTTTCCTACCCAAAGGGTGCAGAGGCTAATTTTTAATACTGTTATATTTAATTGAGTCGCTCAAATATTTTTAAAACACCATTAGATTGTTCAGGCAACTTTTCTTAGTCAGAAGGAACTTTTAATCCTCGACATATTGTATAAACTGAAGAGTTACTAAAGCTTATTACACTCCCGTTTTTAATTTACTTTTTTAATTCGACATGGTGTTTTTTATGCTCCTCTTACACCTAACAAACTAAGTTTTACATACATTTATCTGCATCAAACCTTATCCTACACAGCAATTTACCAACATAGAGGTTGCCACATTATTAATTAGGAGCATTTGAGATTGTGTGGCAAAGTGAGAAGCATATTTAAACAACTGACCAGAAAACATATACTTAGATTACAAATGCAATAATCCAAATTGAAGGGTCCCGACACAAACATTAGCCATCCATTTCCTCCAGAGATGCTGCTTGACCCGCCGAGTTACTCCAGCATTTTGTGTCTATCTTTTATCCAAATCTTTCTTCCCCAACAACATTTTAAGAGTAGGTCATATGGCATCTGAATTCTGATCCAATAAGATTAGATTTGTGTGAGTCACAGGGTGATGAACGCAGCTAGTGCGCTGGTGTAAATCCGGATGTCACTGGCTAGCAAATCTTGCTAAAAAAGGGTGCTGAGTGAATAAGCCTTCCCCTCTCCATCATCAAGACTCCCCACAGTGCCTCCTCATGCCAACACATGGTAACTGGGACCACTTTTGTCCCAGGCAAAACTGCCTGGGGATCTCGGAGGAACGTTGGTCCCAGAGATGCCCATGTAGGCCCAGCAGCATGTGGACATGCCCTGGCGCCCATTAACCAAGTCCCAGCTATGGATCAAATAGCAACCCACAGCATGTGGGGAAGGCTCAGGAGAGCCAAAGGCACGGTTGACGGAGTCCCTAACAAGTGATTCCTTGGGTTTTCACCTTCCGCAACCAAATTTTGCAACCAAATAGGCCCCAGACATTGCAGCCATGTTGTTCCTCTGGAATCAGTCTATTAGGTCGAGAGGGGCGAGCAGATGGTGGGCAAGTCTGTGTTCCCAATTATCTACCCAGGCTTGCGGCCAAACCAAATAGAGGACACTTCATCCTTGTTGATCACAGCGAAGGGAAAAAAAACAAGGGAGGTAGCAATCACAGAAGAAGGTTCAATCAACTTTAAACTTTGTATATTTTTGGCATGCATTCAAACATACATCTGCTTTTGCCTCTGAATGTTGAAGTCGCCACTGTGTAAAACTGCGCATCAATTCTATCTTCTCTTTCAGATTCTTAAGTCCTTGGATCAAATTGGAAATTACCTTTGTAGAAAACAAATAAAAATATTTAGCCTCGTTTTACATTTCTGAGAAGATCATCAAGAACAATATGCTCAAAGAATCTCACAGAATACCATGTTGTTAATTAGATTTTTTGGGGTAAATTGTAAATTTAAGCAGTCAAATATTATCAAAAGATTCTGGTTTCTAACTTGTAATTAATTCCTCGTCCTTTTAAAAAAACATGCACCCAACATGTCCCACAGAGGCTGTCTCAGCACAGATAGCTCATTGGACTACAGCACTATGATAACTTGTGAAGTCTCACTCCTAATGTGTTGAAAACCAAATATCAGTGTGTTTGACACCACTTAATGGTTACAATTTAAAAAGCTTATTAAAAAACTTTAAATGAATTAAGTTACAAAGACATTTTTACTTACCCCTCTATGGTGCCATCATCTCCCATTTGAAAGGAGAAAGAGGCAGTAGTAGCTAAGGGGAGCTATGTGGAAGAACTGGATTAAAATAATTTGGAAACAAAAATCAGGATTTCTGCAGTGATCAACAGACAAGCCCCAGGATTTGCATTGGTACTGGCTTCCATTATTGTTATAATTACATCACATTGTCTGCAATATTCAGCCATTGTGCAATTTTCAATGAGAATTGAGGTACAGTTCAGATAATTCCACTGGATAGCACTTCATTTTATATTCCACCCCAGTGGTCTTGGATGAGGACATTTCTTAAATAATTCAAAGACTGATTTGACGGAATTCCAGTCTTCATGGATGACTACCATTTTACTTCCTGAGGGGAATCAAGTTGTTTTGATAATAAATGTAACTAATGTTACATTACTTGTAACCACTGACAATTTCAGACAATTCTTACCGTCACATTATATAATGGGATTCTGACACAACTAAATTTTATACAAAATATTATTTCCATAACAGTAACTGTACCTCATCTTTCCTTCGAACTGAATCCTCATAGGTACAAATTAGCTGGTTTAAGTTCTGCGTCTGGCAGGCCATTTGCGCAATTTGAGCTTCATGTTTCTCTTTTTCTTCTTTCAACTCCTGCTTATGCTGTTCAATAACCGAAAGTCTCCATTGGCGGATTTCAGACAGAATATTGGCCTTCGAAAGAAAGACATTTTGATTTTATAAAACAACCAAAAACCTTAAACATAAGGAACCACACATGCTGGAATCTGGAATAAATATAGTGCTCGAGGAACTCAAGTTAGGCAGCATCTGTGGAGGGAATGGACAGACAATGTTTTGGGTTAGACCCTTCTTTAGAATGATAAAAAAACCTTGTTTTGTATTATTCACAGCTATTTGAACAAATATATACAAACAGGCCCTTTTTTATGAACTTGTATAAAATACTTTATGTTCCTAAATTTAGACTTAAGTCATTGAATCAATGTGATAAGTTATAAGGTTATTAGCATATACATAATTTGCCGGATGGGGAATAAAAAAACAGAAGACATAGGTTTAAGGTGCAAGGGGAAGGATTTAATAGGAAGCTGTGGGGAAACTTTTCCACACAGTGGCGAGTCTTTGCAATGAGCAGCCAGAGGAGGTTGTTGAGGCAGACCAGCGGAGGCCATGAGACATGGATAGGTTTGGAGGAATATTGGCCAAAGACGTGCAGATGGAAGTACATGGACTAGAAGAGCTAAAGGGCCCGTTTCAATGTTGTACGACTCTGACTCTATAGCTACATCATGGACTGGTATTGTAAGAAAATAACTGCAGATGCTGGTACAAATCGAAGGTATTTATTCACAAAATGCTAGAGTAACTCAGCAGGTCAGGCAGCATCTCAGGAGAGGAGGAATATGTGACGTTTCTGGTCGAGACCCTTCTTCAGACTGATGTCAGGGGGCGGGGCAAAGGAAGGATATAGTATGGCAATTCCAAAGCATAGGAACGCAAGAGGCAGTTGAGAGTGGCGGACTTAACCCTGTCCAGAGGCACAGACTTCCCCTCAAAAGGATCTACACGAGGTGCTCCTTCAAGGCGGCAGCATCTATTAATGATCCTCACTATCCACGCCGTGTATTCTTCTCTTTGCTGCTCTTGGGCGGGAGGTACAGAAACCTGTAGTCCCACACCAGTAGGTTCAGGAATAGTTACCTTTCTACGACTACTAAGTTCTTGAACCAACCTGTTCAACTACGACCGTACCTCAATAACAGCAACAGAGCATTACAGTCCACCTCTTGCACTTCCATGATTTTCTTTTGTAAATGACATTTTTGCTCCAATATCTTGTTTTTATTTTGTACATGGTTTTTCTCTTAGAAAGTGTATAATTTATGCATAATTTATGTATTATGTGTTTCTGCGTTTATCCGAGTCCTGTGAAGCTGCTACGAGATTTTCATTGTATCTGTATCTCACCCCACTTCTGCATACGACAATAAACTCGAATTGACAAGCTTGAATTAATCATTTAGAGTATAGAGTGCAGCTAGAAAGAATCTTCCCATTTGCAGAGGGTGTCAAGAAACCAAATTAGTGCATTTAGGAAAAGAACCAAGAGCTGCACAAAGATAATGTTATTAAACGATGAAACAAGTTGAGGTTTGGAATGCACGGCCAGATATTAAGAAACTGTCATCTTCTGCATGGAACCAAGCAAAAATCTGAACAGAAATAACTTGCAGGAAATGGGGAGAGGGTTGGTTAGATTGTTCTTCTAGAACCAGTACAGAATCAATACACCAAAAGGCCTAGTTTCTCAGAATAACTGGTGATAGGGATTATTGGGGAGAAGGCAGAAGAATGGGGTTAGGAGGGATGGATAGATCAACTGTGATTAAATGACGGAGTAGATTTGATGGGCCGAATGGCTTCATTCTGCTACTATCACTTATAAACGTTTGAATATCCATTGTGATTTTCTCTCGCTGAAGTAATTTCTTAAATTAGCACTCTGAACATTTTTAATCTAGTCAACCACATTTATTTGTTTAATAACAATGGAAACAAAGTTCTAGCTTTACTGACCTTGAGTTGGTCATTTGCAATGTTGAGTATATTTTCTACTTTATCCAGATTTTCAGCTGGAATAGACAATTGACATACTGATGGAAACATCTCTGGCGTTCTGGGTACTGCCATACGTGAAGGGGTTTTCTCAGAATGAACAAGCCCGTCTAATAGCAAAACAGTTTTTGATGCAGATGGAGTAGTTCTCTTCTGGGGAACTTCCTGGCCTGTAAAACAGGAGCAGACTGTTCAATAGATGCTCTCCCCTCTAAATGTGCACAACTCTGATATAATTGAAGAGAAAAATATACCCGTAATAAGAGAATAATAATGCCATACATGAGACCTTAAAATGACCTATCCATTTAGCTGGTCTATGAAAATTGAAACTTCCAAACAATATGCAACCCAGTTTACTGATTTTAATGCACTGAACAATTTCACAACACTTCAGTGGGAACCAATAATCCAAATGTACACTTGCAAATGTTGCAGACAGCCAACTAACATGTACTTCATTTGCCTTATCTCCAGAGAATCCCACTGAATACGTTTTGCATTTTATAAAAGCAGTGACATCACAGGTGTTAAATTGCATCATAGTAGATGCTATATTTAACATATCATAGCCAACTGAGCAGTGACATCATAATATACTGATCTTAAATCTAAGGGGTAGACCATTTAGAACAAAGATGAGGAAAACTTTTTCACTCAGAGTTGTAAATCTGTGGAATTCTCTGCCTCAGAAGGCAGTGGAGGCCAATTCTCTGGATGTTTTCAAGAGAGAGTTAGATAGAGGTCTTAATGATAGCGGAGTCAGGGGGTATGGGGAGAGGGCAGGAACGGGGTACTGATTGTGGATGATCAGCCATGATCACATTGAATGGCGGTGCTGGCTCGAAGGGCCAAATGGCCTACTCCTGCACCCATTGTCTATTGTCTATTAAAGCTAGACAGAAATTCTGCTTCATTTCAATTAACTCCAATCGGACAATTAAAGCTTATTATCGAAATGGGTCCAAAGCAGCAATGTGGATTTTGTCCCTGTTGTACCAGTGGAGGAAAGAGACAACAATGAAAAGATGGAGAACACAAATTTCCAAGTTAATTTTCTGAAATCTTTTCTAATTTATTCATGCTTCCCATTTGCTCAACTTTTGTTCTCTACCATAGTTTTTTAAAATATCTTTAATGAAGAGTAATGCAAAATACTTAGAATGATGAATGCTGTTAATTATTTTCTCCTGAACATTAATGCGTCAAAAAACAAAAACACTATACCTATGAAACAATTGCTTCAGTTTTTAACATGCTCAAGTGTTTTCTTGCTTTTCTAGCCAAAGTATCAGATGACTTGAGACAACAACTGGCCTTAAGCCATCTTATTCATGTTAACATCACTACATGGGCAGGCCAGCACTTCCATAAATTGAGATTTCTATACTAACACCTTAATTGAAACGGTCCTTTCCTTAAATACATAAGCTGTATTTTCCCAAAATTCACATGAAACGAAAATATTTGGCAGATAACTCGCATGTTTCAAGTCAAGATAAAATAGGCCAAAGTCAGCATGGCTTTGTGAAGGAGAGGTCTTGCCTGATAAATTTGCTGGAATTCTTTGAAGTAAATAGCAGGACAGACAAAGGAAAGTCAGCAGATGTTGTTCACCTAGATTTTCAGAAAGCCTTTGATAAGGTGCCAGACAGGAGGCTGCTGAGGAAGATAAGAGCCCATGGTATCATAAGGCAGATACTAGTATGGATAGCAGGTTGGCTGCATGGCATAAAGCAAAGAGGTGGCAATAAAGGGGGCTTTATCTGGTTGACTGCCAGTGACTAACAGACAGGGCTCAGGGCTGGGTCCACTGTTCTTCACGGTGTATATTAACAATTTGGATAACGGGATTGAAGGCTTTGTGGCCAAGTTTGCGGATGATATGAAAATAGGTGGAAGGGCCGGTAGTGTAGAGAAAGCAGGGATTTTACAGAAGGACCTGGATAGGTTGGGAGAGTGGGCAGAGAAGTGGCAGATGGAATATAGTGTAGCAAAGTATGGAGTTATGCATTTTAGTAGCAAGAATAAAAGTGTAGATTATTTTCTAAATGGGGAGAGAATCCAGAAATCAGAGGTGCGAAGGGACTTGGGTGTGCTGGTGCAGGATTCCCAAAAAGTTAATCTGCAAGTCAAATCGGTAATAAAGAAAGCAAACGCAATGCTACCATTTATTTCGAGAGCTTGTATACAAAAACAGGGATGCAATGCTGAGGCTCTATAAGGCGCTGGTCAGGCCGCATTTGGAATATTGTGAGCAATTTTGGGCACCATATCTGAGAAAGGCTGCTGGATCTGGAGAGGGTCCAGAGGGGGTTTACAAGCAAGATCCCAGGAATGAGCATTTGATGAGCGTTTGACAGCACTGGGCCAGTACTTGCTGGTGTTTAGAAGAATGAAGGGGAACCTCATTGAAACATACAGAATAGTGAAAGGTTTGGATAGAGTGGATGTGGAGAGGATGTTTCCACTAGTCAGAGAGTCTAGGACTAGAGGTCATAGCCTCAGAATTAAAGGACGTTCTTTAAACAAGGAGATGAGTCAGAGGGGTTCTTTAGTCAGAGGGTGGCAAATCTGTGGAATTCTTTGCCACAGAAGGCTCTGTAGGCAGAGATAGCAGATGTAAGGCAGCTATAGATTCTTGACTAGTACGAGTGTCAGAGGTTATGGGGAGAAGGCAGGGGGACGGGGTTAGGAAGAAGAAATAGATCAGCCATGATTGAATGGTGGAGTAGACTTGATGGGCCAAATGGCCTAATTCTGCTCCTATCATTTATGAACACCATGTTTGATTTTAGCAATAATGAAATAAGTTCCCTCAATTATTCAAGTAATCTAACAAGAACACAAAATATTTTTAAAATCACAAATATGCAAAAGTGGAATAAGCCAAAGTTAATGTAGATCTTTACAACTGAGCTAGAATTATATTCAGGTTGAGAAAATGGTAGAGTAATTAAACCAATATTTTGTATTAGTCTTCATTAAAGGTATAAAAAATCTCAGATATAGTGGAGAACAAAAAAGGTCGAGGAAATGAGAAACATGAAGAAATTAGAAAAGATACCGGAGAATTAAATGAAAGCTGTAAACTTCCATACCCAAAACCTGCATGCTAAGTCTTTGAAAAGGATGGGTGTGAATACAAATGGGTGTCCTGATTGACCCTCCAAATTTCTAGATTTTTTGTAAAGTCCCCACATAAACAAAGACAGCAAATCTAATCCCACTTAAAGGCGAGATGAACACAGTGGCATTCTTGTAGAAAAATCACAAAAAGACAGGCATGTGGCTACGAAGGAAAATTATACATTGGCCTTTATTGTAAGAGGACTGGTTTAGAAATAGGGAAGTGTTGTCACAATTGTTGTGGAGGCACACCTCGTGTACTGTACACAGTTTTAGTTTCCTTGTAGGATATGCTGGTATGAGGATATGCTGGTATGAGGCTATGCTGTCCAGATATTCACTTGGTTAATTCCTGGGATGAAGGGGCAGTCCTATTGTGATTTTTACTGATTTATTATTGTCACTGTTCCAAGATAGCAAAAAAACTGTTTTGCAAGCTAATCCAGTCAAATTATACCATATCAGTACAATCAAACTATACAACAGTACAATAGCTAGTGCAAAGAGCAAAATAAACAGCATTACAGCTGCAGAGACAGTGCAGATAAAAAAGTTCAAGGGCTGCAAAATGTAAACTAGAATATCAGGACCATACTCTTAGCTTGCGAGAGGTCCATTCACTCATCTTGTGACAGCGAAGAAGAAACAGTTCCTAAATCTGATGGTATGCACTTTCAAATCATTGAATCTTCTGCCAGATGGGAGAGAGGAGAGAATGACTGGGGTAGAAATGGTCTTGATTATATTGACTGCTTTCCAAGGGCTACGGGTGTGACTGGCTAAGGCAATTAGATCTTCATTCTTTGCAGTTTAGAAGAATGAGGAGTGAACTTATTGAAATACAAGGAAGGAATAATAGGATAGATGATGTGATGTTTTCACTACAGCAGGAGAATCTTGAACAAGGGAACATCATTACCAGATTTGATTGCAGTCATTTAAAATTGAGGTACATTGAATTCATGAAGGGTGGTGACTTTCTGGAATTCTCTACCTGGGAGGGTTGTGGAGGCCAAATCATTGAAGATATTTAAAAAGGCAATAAATAAATTATTGAAAGATCATAGAATTGTGGGCTTAGGGGGACTGGCACAGGAAAGGGGAAGAAGCCGGCAGGAGAACAGTCATGATAGCGTTAAACGTAGGGCAGGCTCAAAGATCCGAGTGATTTACTACTGCTCTTCTTTCATCTTACGGTCAGAGGGAAACAAGGAACCACGGACCAGCTAGCCTGACACCGGCAGTAGGAAAATTGCTATAATCAATTAAGAAAGTGCCAACTGGGTCAATATGGATTTATGAAAAGTGAATCAGGTAGGGTAATACATCCTATAGAAAGGACAGGCAGGTGGGCAGAGGCGGTGGGGTAGCTCTGCTGGTGAGGGATGAAATCCAGTCCCTTGCGAGGGAAGACATAGGGACTGACGAGGTAGAGTCACTGTGGATTGAGTTGATGAATTGTAAAGGCAGGAAGACACTAATTGGTGTTATCACAGACCCCCAAATAGTAGCCCGGATGTAGTGTGTAAGTGGCAGCAGGAGTTAAAACTGGCATGTAAGAAAGGTAATGCCACTGTGGTGATGGGGGATTTCAATATGCAGGTAGACTGGGTAGGTTGGTTCAGGACCCCAAGAACGAGAGTTTGTAGAGTGCCTCCGAGATGGATTCTTAGAGCAGCTTGTAATGGAGCCTACCAAAGAAATCCAATTCTGGATTTAGTGTTGTCCAATGAACCAGATTTGATAAGAGAACTCGAGGTAAAGGAACCGCTTGGAGGTAGTGATCATTATATGATTAGTTTTAATCTGCAATTTGAGAAGGAGAAGGTTAAATCGGAAGTGTCAGTGATGCAGTTGAACAAAGGGGACTAAGAAGGCACGAGAGAGGATCTGGCCAAGGTAGACTGGAAAGGGATCCTAGCAGGAATGACGGTGGAACAGCGATGGCAGGAATTTCTGGGCATAATCCAGAAGACACAGGATCATTTCATTCCAAAAAGGAAGAAAGATTCTAAGGGGAGTAGGAGGCAACCGTGGCTGTCAAGAGAAGTTAAGGATGGAATAAAACTAAAAGAAAAGATGTATAACACAGCAAAGTGTAGCCGGAAGCCAAAGGATTGGGAAACTTTCATAGGACAACGGAAGGTAATAAAACGGGCAATACGGGCTGAAAAGATGAAGTACGAGAGGAAGCTGGCCAAGAATATAAAGGAGAACAGTAAAAGCTTCTTTAGATATGTTAAGAGAAAAAGAGTAGCAAAGTCAAATGTGGGTCCCTTGAAGGCAGACATGGGTGAAATTATTATGGGTAACAAGAAAATGGCAGAAGAGTTGAACAGGTACTTCGGATCTGTCTTCACTAAGGAAGACAAACAATCTCCCAGATGTACTGGAGGACAGAGGATCTAGGGGGATAGAGGAACTGAAAAAAAATTTCATTAGACGAGAAATAGTATTGGGTAGACCAATGGGACTGAAGGATGATAAATCCCCTGGGCCTGATGGTCTGCATCCCAGGGTCCTCAGGGAGGTAGCTCTAGAAATAGTGGACGCATTGGTGATCATTTTCCAATGTTCAATAGATTCAGGATCAGTTCCTGTGGATTGGAGGATAGCTAATGTTATCCCACTTTTCAAGAAAGGAGCGAGAGAGAAAACAGGGAACTACAGACCAGTTAGCCTGACTTCGGTGGTGGGAAAGATGCTGGAGTGAATATTAAAGAGGTAATAATGGTGCATTTGGATAGCAGTAAAAGGATAATTCCAAGTCATCATGGATTTATGAAAGGGAAATCATGCTTGACTAATCTTCTGGAATTTTTTGAGGATGTGACAAGTAAAATGGATGAAGGGGAGCCAGTGGATGTAGTGTATCTAGACTTTCAGAAAACCTTTGATAAGGTCCCGCACGGGAGATTGGTGACTAAAATTAGAGCACATGGTATTGGGGGTAGGGTGTTGACATGGATAACAAATGGCAGACAGGAAGCAAAGAGTAGGAGTAAACAGGTCCTTTTCAGAATGGCAGGCAGTGGCGATTGGAGTGCCGCAAGGCTCGGTGTTGGGGCTGCAACTGTTTACCATATATATTAATGATTTGGAAGAGGGAATTAGAAGCAACACTAGCAAGTTTGTGGATGACACAAAGCTGGGTGGCAGTGTAAACTGTGAAGAGGATGTTACGAGGTTGCAGGGTGACCTGGACAGATTGAGTGAGTGGGCAGATGCGTGGCAGATGCAGTATAAATGTGCATCTGCCACGCATAAATGTGAGGTTATCCACTTTGGTGGCAAAAACAAGGAGGCAGATTATTATCTCAATGGTGTTAGATTAGGTAAAGGGGAGGTGCAGCAAGACCTGGGTGTCCTTGCACTCCAGTCACTGAAAGTTGGCGTGCAGGTACAGCAGGCAGTGAAGAAAGCTAATGGAATGTTGGCCTTCATTACAAGAGGATTTCAGTATAGGAGTAAAGAAGTTCTTCTGCAGTTGTATAGGGCCCTGGTAAGACCACATCTGGAGTATTGTGTACAGTTTTGGTCTCTTAATTTGAGGAAGGACATCCTTGTAATTGAGGCAGTGCAGTGTAGGTTCATGAAATTGACCCCTGGGATGGCGGGACTGTTATATGAGGAAAGATTGAAAAGACTAGGCTTGTATTCACTGCAGTTTAGAAGGATGAGAGGGGATCTTATAGAGACATAAAACTATAAAAGGACTGGACAAGCTAGATGCAGGAAAAATATTCCCAATGTTGGGCGAGTCCAGAACCAGGGGCCACAGTCGTAGAATAAAGGGGAGGCCATTTAAAACTGAGACGAGAAAAAACTTTTTCACCCAGAGTTGTGAATTTGTGGAATTCTCTGCCAGAGGGCAGTGGAAGCCAAATCATTGGATGGATTTAAGAGAGAGTTAGATAGAGCTCTAGGCGCTAGTGGAATCAAGGGATATGGGGAGAAGGCAGGCACGGGTTATTGATTGGGGACAATCAGCCATGATCACAATGAATGGCATTGCTGGCTCGAAGGGCCGAATGGCCTCCTCCTGCACCTATTTTCTATGTTTCTATGAGTTTCTTTGACATAACTAGCATTATAGAAAACAGAACACTTGCATGCAACTTATTCAGATTTTCAGAAGGTCTCCCAGAAGGTACCATACAAATGTTAAAACAAAGTGATAGCGCATGGGATTGGGAGTAATCTCTTGATGAGGGCAGAGGATTAGTTGACAGAAAATGTGGAAATCAATTTGGCACTTTTGGATGGAACAGCTGAGACTAATAACGAGTGTCCAACTGAAAATAATCTAGATTATCAAATTGGCAAGGGGCCCCAAGGATAATACATCATCAACAAGATGTTGATGAAAGATGAGTGTCCATGTGGCTTGTGATGAAGATGCCTTTATTCCTTGAAGCACAGGAGTCTAAAGGGTGATCCTATGGGGGTCTATAAAATCATGAGGGAATAAATAGCGTGAATGCAGTCGCTTTCAGACAGAAACAGAGAGCATAGATTTGAGAGGGAGAAAGATTTAATAGGAACCAGAGGGGAAACTTTTTCACACAGAGTATGGTAGGTATATAGAACAAACTGCCAAAGCTGTCCAGAACAAAGGGCCACAGTTTAAGAATAAGGGGTAGGCCATTTAGAACGGAGATGAGGAAGAACTTTTTCAGTCAGAGAGTGGTGAAGGTGTGGAATTCTCTGCCTCAGAAGGCAGTGGAGGCCAGTTCGTTGGATGCTTTCAAGAGAGCTGGATAGAGCTCTTAAGGATAGCGGAGTGAGGGGGTATGGGGAGAAGGCAGGAACGGAGTACTGATTGAGAGTGATCAGCCATGATCGCATTGAATGGCGGTGCTGGCTCGAAGGGCTGAATGGCCTACTCCTGCACCTATTGTCTATTGTCTAAAGGATGTAGTCGAGGGCAAGGCAATAACTACATTTGACTTTTGGACAGATACACAGAAAGGAAACATTTAGAAGGCATATGGGCCAATCGTAGGTTGGTGGGACTAGTGTAGATGGGACATCTTGGTCAAAGTGGGCAAGTTGGGCCGAAGGGCCTGTTACCATGCTGTGTGACTATCGCATATACCCTTTTGCAAAGAACTTGGGGTGACAGTGTCACAGCTTATAGAGCTGCTGCCTCATGGCTCCAACCATCTAGGAATGCGGAGTTCTGGTGACATTTGTTCAGTTTGCGTGTTCTCTGTGTGGGATGCATCCAATTTCCTCGCGCATCTCGTTGATAGTGCTGGTTGACAAATTAATTGATCATTTTGATTTGACCCAAGTGTGTAGGCAAATAGTGCAATCAGAGAGCTGATGGAGATGCAAGAAGAAAGTAGGATTAGTGTAAATGGGTAGTGGATGGTCAGCATGGACCAAGAAACATAGAAACATAGAAAATAGGTGCAGGAGTATGCCATTCAGCCCTTCGAGTCTGCACCGCCATTCAATATGATCATGGCTGATCATCCAACTCAGTATCCCGTACCTGCCTTCTCTCCATACCCCCTGATCTCTTTAGCCACAAGGGCCACATCTAACTTCCTCTTAAATATAGCCAATGAACTGGCCTCAACTACCTTCTGTGGCAGAGAATTCCACAGATTCACCACTCTCTGTGTGAAAAAAAACTTTCTCATCTCGGTCCTAAAAGACTTCCCCCTTATCCTTAAACTGTGACCCCTTGTTCTGGACTTCCCCAACATCGGGAACAATCTTCCTGCATCTAGCCTGTCCAACCCCTTAAGAATGATGTAAGTTTCTATAAGATCCCCCCTCAATCTTCTAAATTCCAGCGAGTACAAGCCGAGTCTATCCAATCTTTCTTCATATGAAAGTCCTGCCATCCCAGGAATCAATCTGGTGAACCTTCTCTGTACTCCCTCTATGGCAAGAATGTCTTTCCTCAGATTAGGAGACCAAAACGGTACGCAATACTCCAGGTGTGGTCTCACCAATGCCCTGTACAACTGCAGCAGAACCTCCCTGCTCCTATACTCAAATCCCCTCGCTATGAATGCCAACATACCATTCGCTTTCTTCACTGCCTGCTGCACCTGCATTCCTACTTTCAATGACTGGTGTACCACAACACCCAGGTCTCGTTGCATCTCCCCTTCTCCTAATCGGCCACCATTCAGATAATAGTCTGCTTTCCTGTTCTTGCCACCAAAGTGGATAACCTCACATTTATCCACATTATACTGCATCTGCCATGCATTTGCCCACTCACCTAACCTATCCAAGTCGCGTTGCAGCCTCCTAGCATCCTCCTCACAGCTAACACTGCCCCCCAGCTTCGTGTCATCCGCAAACTTGGAGATGTTGCATTCAATTCCCTTGTCCAAATCATTAATATATATTGTAAATAGCCGGGGTTCCCAGCACTGAGCCTTGCCTGCCATTCTGAAAAGGACTCGTTTATTCCTACTCTTTGCATCCTGTCTGCCAGCCAGTTCTCTATCCACATCAATACTGAACCCACAATACCGTGTGCTTTAAGTTTGCATACTAATCTCTTATGTGGGACCTTGTCAAAAGCCTTCTGGAAGTCCAGATATAACACATCCACTGATTCTCCCTTATCCACTCTACTAGCTACATCCTCGAAAAATTCTATAAGATTAGTCAGACATGATTTACCTTTCATAAATCCATGCTGACTTTGTCCAATGATTTCACCACTTTCCAAATGTGCTGCTATCCCATCTTTAATAACTGACTCTAGCATTTTCCCCACTACCGATGTTAGACTAACTGGTCTGTAATTCCCCGTTTTCTCTCTCCCTCCCTTTTTGAAAAGTGGGGTCGAGGATCTGTTTCTGCACTATACGACTACGAGATAGGATCACAAATATCCAGACAACCAGCATACTGCCTGATCTTGCCAGTCACACATTACTGGGACCATGCTGCGTTCCACAGTATGCATCTACAAGCTCTTGCTAACTGCGAATGAATGGCACCACAGGATCTGTGAAGATAACTGTGACCACTTAAAGAATCATTGATTAGAAAAGGCTGCAGGTACTGTTTACTATTCCTCAAGTTTACATCGGGCAATGATGGAGCAATGCAAGAATTAGTGCCCATTCAATCAACCTTTTCATTCCAATTATTAAAACATGCCTGGTACAATTCAAGAACATGCCGTCAGTACCAATAATCAACATTCCTTCCTTAACCAAAGCTCTAGAAACACAATCAAAAGCCAAGTACTATAGATTCTGGACATTTGAAATAGAAACAAAGTGCTGGAAATACACGGCAAAAACAAACACAGATATTGCTCGAGGCACTCAAATACATCAAGTTGCATCAGTGGTGAGAAAAATTGTTGTCTCTTCAAGTTAAGAACTCTTCATCAGAACTGAAAGCCAGTATGTGGAGAGAACAAAGGAATCATGTGTGAAAGGGTAAAAACAGAAATATTGTTTGTAAGTTGCAGGACTAGTCAGATTGCCATCTTAATTATACTCAAAATAAATCTAGAAGCACTTATCAGAATGTTTACAGCAAAAGGTAGCAATTGAGCTCATTAAGCCAATGCAGATTCTTGTCAGACCAAACCTATTACTCCATTTCTCCACTCTTTTCCCATAGTCCTACAAATGATTCCCTCTCATACGAATTGATTTCCAAGACAGCACAGTGAACTCCATCACATCCCCTTGTTCCTTGACCCAAAGGTTTAAACCATTGTCTTCCAGTCTACAAATCTTCTGCCAAACTGACCAGACTACCTAAGATTCCTTTAGCTTCACCATTCTCAACAGGCCTTGTTCCATCAGCAATATAGATTTACAGAGAAAATTGCACAGCAACACACAGCCAAGTGGTTATAACCTTTGAATCCTTCAGAGGGAAGACTGAATTCCAAATCGCATAAAATAAAGGAATGAAGTTATGCCTCGAGCTACCACACATGCCGACTCCAAGTGAGCCACAACCACCTTCCATTCTGTAAGTTGTCTTCAGCCATTGGAGTGCATTTGCTAATGCCCTATGAGTTTTAGTTACACTTAGCCAAAACCTTGATCTCAATTTTAACCTAACCCTCAGACCCCCTTAATTCCACTCTCTCAAATGCTGCCTTTACGAGCAGTTACTCTCACCTCACTAACTGGAATTCAGTTATTTCCCCCCACATTACAGACTACAAATAGGCAAAAATAAACAAAATGCTTAGACCATAATGGGGAACAAAACAGCTAGAGGCTTATGTGGTGACAGATCACCTCTGAAAGAACAAGCCTCTCAGAAAACTGGTTGAAAATAGACAATGATACAGAACCCTTTCAACCTCATCCGATCAAATTTTCTTAAGTCATTTGTGGATTACAAATCAACTGCATAAAAGTGACTGCTCCGTTTCAGAATACTAGATTGACAATTTTATAATTTAAACAATTTACTCACGGTATGGCTATAATGAACGGTATAGCTCTAATGAACAGATTGTGGAACTTGTTTTGTTTAAAAAAAGATGTTAAACAAAATTTAAAGAGTCACGGTTTTTTCAGGACCTTCAAGCAAGTGCAATACAAGTGCAGTTCATTAAAAATAAGCAAAATAATAAAAAAAAGTTAATCATGTCTACATGAACAGACCAATGGCGTGTCAGTTCAATCCTATATTTACATTAGCACCATGCAACACTGCAAAAGGCAAAGTAGTTAATTATGCCTGTGCTGGGCTTTTGAAAGTATTTTTGAATTGATCCTATCTCTGTACCCTTTCCCAAAAGCATAATTTTCTTTTACCTTCTGATGTTTTCTCCTTGTGTGCTGAATCAGACTTTTCAGGGACCAATGTTGTGCCAGGAGTCTGTTGTGTTTTGTGCCTCTTCTGTCCTGATGACGTGCCTTCTGCAGGCATGTGAGTGAGGAAAAAAAAATGTTTATACTTAGTGATTAGTCAATTTATTATTTTCCTTATTGCAGTAGTTGAAGTAAATGCGCACATTAATTGATAATCAGCCCAAAAAGGTGGTAACTGGCTTTTCTGTTGTGTTTTATATTTTAACCCCGTCTTAATTAATTTAGTTATATAATCTTGCACTTAAATTTAATATTTGTTCATTACAGTTCCACCACTGATTTTCTGGCATTCTTGGTTCCAGAGCTTTGCTAGTTTATCCAGCCGACCAAGGAAGTCGGCAATGGGAATAGATGTGCTGGCTCCAGCTGGGCTGGAGTTCCAGAGCCCCGGCCGCAGGTTGCAAATTCAACCCAACGATCGGCCGTGGAAGTCCCGATGAGGTTGAGATTGGCTGCCATGCCCAGCCTAGGTGCCACATTTTCGGGAAGACTTCTAGGGCGGGGGGATTTCAAGTGGGCTCTCGCAGTTTTGTTCGGATTTCAATGATTAGCGGTTATTTCTCGCAGAACCCCTATCAACCTCAAGCAGAACCCTAGTGTTGAGAAACGCTGCTATACATCGTTTATTTTCTTTTTTTTTCTGATCCGATTTCTCCGTTGGTAAATGCGATTTTGGCAAAGTGAAAAATGCAGAAATCAAGTAAAAAGTGCAGAAAATGGATTTTTAAAACGTAGAAATCCACAGAAAATTCACATGCCTGCTACCGGAATATCAATTCAGATAATTCTATTTGATAAGCTTCAATCTGGTGAAGAATTACATCTTGAAAAGTGTAGTTATTTCCCCACAAAAAGTCTGGTTCATATTTTGGGCCAGTGTTACCCTAGATCATTATATTGTACTGCTGGAACGAGGATTGGACCCACAACATCCTTATATTTTGGAAATTGCTTTTATTTATAAAAAAGGGAGACGTCAAACAAAATTGAAAAAGTCACAGGTGTGTAAGACCTTCAAGCAAGTGCAATATAACTGCATTTCATTAAAAATAACCAAAATAATTAAGAAGTTCATCACATCTGATTCAACAGGTTAGTGGCATGTCAGTTCAATCCTATATTTGCATCAGAACTTTGCAGCATTGCAAAACCAATGCAATTAATTGTATGCAGCATTGCAATACCAATGCAATTAAACTGTGTTGGCCTTGGAAAATATTATCAAATTCATCCTATGTACCCTTTTCCCCCAAACTTTTTTTTACCTTCTACCGATTGTCCCTTTTTTGCTGAATCAGACTTTTCTGGGACCGATGGTGTATCTGGAGTCTGTGTTCTTTTGTTCCACCTCTGTCCTGATGACGTGCCTGCTGGAATATTTATTTATTTGTTTATTTTTTCCGGTCAATACAATACAACAGATTGATCATACAGTTGTGAAAGTTAAATAGTACAAAATCATTATCTCAAAAATAAAACAATAATCACATGATATTCTCTGGCCGGAAAAAAAGGGTGTAGGCAGAAGCCAAAGCTTATTGTGCCTGCCCTTAATACTTAACAAAGCATTACCCTAACTAGCCAAAATAGCAGTGAAACAAAATAATAAAACAAAATATAATTTTTTTAAAAATCAATGCAGATCACTTTGGATCTGTCTTCACTGAGGAAGATACACACAATCTCCCAAATGTTCTAGGGGCCGGAGAACCTAGGGTGATGGAGGAACTGAAGGAAATCCACATTAGGCAGGAAATGGTTTTGGGTAGACTGATGGGACTGAAGGCTGATAAATCCCCAGGGCCTGATGGTCTGCATCCCAGAGTACTTAAGGAGGTGGCTCTAGAAATAGTGGAAGCATTGGAGATCATTTTTCAATGTTCTATAGATTCAGGATCAGTTCCTGTGGATTGGAGGATAGCAAATGTTATCCCACTTTTTAAGAAAGGAGGGAGAGAGAAAACGGGTAATTATAGACCAGTTAGTCTGACATCAGTGGTGGGGAAGATGCTGGAGTCAATTATAAAAGACAAAATTGCTGAGCATTTGGATAGCAGTAACGGGATCATTCCGAGTCAGCATGGATTTACGAAGGGGAAATCATGCTTGACAAATCTACTGGAATTTTTTGAGGATGTAACTAGGAAAATTGACAAGGGAGAGTCAGTGGATGTGGTGTACCTCGACTTTCAGAAAGCCTTCGACAAGGTCCCACATAGGAGATTAGTGGGCAAAATTAGGGCACATGGTATTGGGGGTAGGGTACTGACATGGATAGAAAATTGGTTGACAGACAGAAAGCAAAGAGTGGGGATAAATGGGTCCCTTTCGGAATGGCAGGCAGTGACCAGTGGGGTACCGCAAGGTTCGGTGCTGGGACCCCAGCTATTTACGATATACATTAATGACTTAGACGAAGGGATTAAAAGTACCATTAGCAAATTTGCAGATGATACTAAGTTGGGGGGTAGTGTGAATTGTGAGGAAGATGCAATAAGGCTGCAGGGTGACTTGGACAGGTTGTGTGAGTGGGCGGATACATGGCAGATGCAGTTTAATGTAGATAAGTGTGAGGTTATTCACTTTGGAAGTAAGAATAGAAAGGCAGATTATTATTATCTGAATGGTGTCAAGTTAGGAGGAGGGGGAGTTCAACGAGATCTGGGTGTCCTAGTGCATCAGTCAATGAAAGGAAGCATGCAGGTTCAGCAGGCAGTGAAGAAAGCCAATGGAATGTTGGCCTTCGTAACAAGAGGAGTTGAGTATAGGAGCAAAGAGGTCCTTCTACAGTTGTACCGGGCCCTGGTGAGACCGCACCTGGAGTACTGTGTGCAGTTTTGGTCTCCAAATTTGAGGAAGGATGTTCTTGCTATGGAGGGCGTGCAGCGTAGGTTCACTAGGTTAATTCCCGGAATGGCGGGACTGTCGTATGTTGAAAGGCTGGAGCGATTGGGCTTGTATACACTGGAATTTAGAAGGATGAGGGGGGATCTTATTGAAACATATAAGATAATTAGGGGATTGGACACATTAGAGGCAGATAACATGTTCCCAATGTTGGGGGAGTCCAGAACAAGGGGCCACAGTTTGAGAATAAGGGGTAGGCCATTTAGAACGGAGATGAGGAAGAACTTTTTCAGTCAGAGGGTGGTGAAGGTGTGGAATTCTCTGCCTCAGAAGGCAGTGGAGGCCAGTTCGTTGGATGCTTTCAAGAGAGAGCTGGATAGAGCTCTTAAGGATAGCGGAGTGAGGGGGTATGGGGAGAAGGCAGGAACGGGGTACTGATTGAGAGTGATCAGCCATGATCGCATTGAATGGCGGTGCTGGCTCGAAGGGCTGAATGGCCTACTCCTGCACCTATTGTCTATTGTCTATTGTCTATTGTCTATTCTCATTGATAATTTTCACTCTGGTTCTCTATGGAGAATTACTTGTCCACTTAAAGTTTTAAAAAATGAAGGGGAGGGAGTTTAATGAAGAGAAATTGTCTCATTTTAGGCATGCACATTCTTTTTATGGTAGATAGATGCAGCGTCATTGTCTGTTCAATCACAATTCAATACCAAATTACAAATGGATTTTAAACAAAGGCCCAAAGTCAAAAGTACATGCCCTAACCTACAGAGGCACTCATCGCTAAAAATGTGATTTAGCTTAGATTAGAGATACAGCATAGCACCAGGCCCTTCAGCCCACCAAGACCACACCACCCATCAATCGCCCATTCACACTAGTTTCATGTTATCCCACTTTCTCATCCACTCCCTACACATTAGGGGCAATTTATAGACTAATTAACCTATAAACCCACGTCTTTGCTTTGTGGTAGGAAACCAGAGCACCTGGGGGAAAGCCACATGGTCACAGGGAGAACGTGCAAACTCCACACAAACAGTACCAAAGGTTAGGATCGAACCCGGGTCACTGGCACTGTGAGGAAGGAACTTTACCAGCTACTGCATTGTGTCTTAAATAACAGTGAAATGAATTTCATAGCTATTGGAAATAATTGTTCCTGCTTATGATCACTCCACCTATCCCCTCAAAAGAGCATTTTAAAATCAAAGTAAAAGACAGATGCATTCAAACTGTACATTAAAAGTTGGCACCTTAAAAAATGAGATTAAATGGGGTTGTTAAGCCTCTGTCAAATATTAACATCCATTGTGACAAGGATGACTGTTTATGGTGACGCAGCATATCCATTTAGAGGATGTCATTAGAAGAACAAAACAAGGCGGTTCATCAAAGATAGATACAAAAGTCTGCCGGCAAAGTTCAAACTGGTGCTGGCTCAAAGGGCCGAATGGCCTACTCCTGCATCTATCGTCTAAACTCCAGATAGCATTATCTAGCTACTTTCCAGAACCAGAATAAGCAAGATTGTGAAGCAAGCTACCAAAGTTAACCTGAAATTGCAGGGACAACTGTTTGTTTAAAAAGGGGAACAACATAACATACCCAGGCCATAACAAGATGCCATCATTCTGGGCAAGTGTCGCCCTAGATCATTATATTTTATAAGAAAATAACTGCAGATGCTGGTACAAATCGATTTATTCACAAAATGCTGGAGGAACTCAGTAAGTCAGGCAGCATCTCGGGAGAGAAGGAATGGGTGACGTTTCGGGTCGAGACCCTTCTTCAGACTGAAGAAGGGTCTCGACCCGAAACGTCACCCATTCCTTCTCTCCCGAGATGCTGCCTGACCTGCTGAGTTACTCCAGCATTTCATTATATTTTATGGCTGGAACGAGGATTGGACCCACAATATCCTCATCAAAGCACAAGATTATTACCACTGAGCCAACTTGACACCTACAGAAAATATTAAAATTAAGACTCTACTAATCCAATAGATGTCAAAACTGCATTTCTAACAATACTTATTAAAATACATTTTACGACAGCAAACTATGATTTGTCTTTACAGATCCTTTGATCCAACTTGTCCATGCTGACCAAGTTGCCCAGCCAATCTCTCTGGTAATACATATATATAAGAAAATAACTGCAGATGCTGGTACAAATCGATTTATTCACAAAATGCTGGAGTAACTCAGCAGGTCAGGCAGCATCTCGGGAGAGAAGGAATGGGTGATGTTTCGGGTCGAGACCCTTCTTCTGGTAATACAATTTGCTTGTCGGTGCAATTTAAAAAAAAAGGAGATTTGGACAAGAATGTTTTAGCAAGTCATGCAAAATTCTGATACTAGTCACCTTCTACTGCATTTAAATCTTTATCACAAGGTGCAGGCTTAGTGTTGGAAAGTGACTGTCTGACGCCACAACAGTCCCACTTTGGAGTTACCACTGCATAACGTAGGAGCTCTTCATACTCATCCTTATAGGGTAAAAATAAGAGACATGGTGTTTATTTTTTTAAATCAAATTATCACTTCACAATAAGCAAAATTTACAATGGACTCAACCCCTCAGAGAAAGCAACTACTAATTGGAAATCAAAATAAAAGATACAATCTATACATCAACAATCCAAAACTGCATTTTACCCAAATGCATACTTTAATTCCCACTAAATATCCTGCCTTCCAAGAAATGCATGTATTTGGTTAAAAACAGCTCAATTATAACACATCTTTCTAAAGCCAAACCATCTGCAGGTCAAATGCTGCAGGAGAAACATTACATTAAGGATTCACAAACAATGCATTTGCTGCTCCTCTCGGGCATGACTATTTTCTAAATGTTTTGCACAAAATGTATATTAAATGCCAACAGATAATAGAATTAATATTTTCTGAATAATAAGGTGTGGAGGATAGAGTACAATGAGAGATGTGTTGATAGTCTGAACCATGTAAAAGGTAGAGGTATTTTGGATGTCTTGGAAATAAGGGTGGGTAAATCCCCAGGACCGGATAAGATCTATTACAGAAGTCTATGTGGGACACAGGAGGATTTTGCCAAGGCCCTAATGGAGATTTTTTTTACACATTTCCTATCCACAAGCAAGGTAGCAGAAACCTGGAGGATAGCTCACACTGTTGCAAGCTCGGGAATGATAAACCGTTAAATCTTACATCAGTGATTCAGAAATTATTAGAAAATTGAGGGAATAGTCGGTATGGCTTTGCATCAAGGAAATCCTAACTGACACATTTGATTTGTAGTATTTTTTGAGTTGGTAATCAATGAGATTGATGAATGCAGTTCAGTAAATATTCTGAAAATTAGGCTGGTCCAGAAGGTCAAAGCAGATGGGATCCAAGGCAAACTGGCTAATGGGAAAGCAAAATTGATTTGATGATAGAAAGCAGAGGGTAACAGTGGAAGGATGCTTTTCTTATTGGAAGTCTATAATTGGTAGTGTACTCTAGGGACCAGTGCTGTTTGTGATAAACATTAATGACTTCTTAGTGAAATTGGGGGTACAATCCGTAGGCTTGCAGATGACATGAAACTTGGTGATGTGAATAAAGAAGGCTGTCCAAGGCAGCAGCAGGATATAGATCAGTTGGAAAATTGAGTGGAGCATTGGCAGACGCATTTTGGGATGTCAAATAGGAATAAGATATATGCAGTACAGCAGAGCACTAAAGAATGCAGAGAAAATCAAACATTTCAGTTTAACGACCTTCATCAGAACTAGGCTGGATTTCTGCAGCCAATGAATTCAACAATTTAATAACTTCAATGAACTGTGAATATTTTCACAACCCTGCTATTAAGATGTCAATGTACTTTGGAGATTCATATTCCAGCAGTTAATGGCACCACAGAAAATACAGTGGAACTGGTTTATTTCCAAAGCACATACACTACACTCGAGCAAGGCTGAGGAAAAATAGAGGGATAAATGTAATATGAGTTGCTATCCAAATTCATTTTAATGCATCCACATTATTTGGTCACAAACACATTTCCAGGCATCTGACAATACAGCTGCCCTGCAATAGGATTTTACCATTACAAAAACACTATGAAACTTTTCTGGATCCAAATTACATACTTGCCTGTAAACAGTCTGCCAGTTCTCCCCACACCCTACCTAACTTGATCAAAGTCGCTCTGTAACTTTTGTTTGTATTCACATAACTATTCTCAGATTTTCAGGAAATCTTGGATAATCTGATCCTTTTATTTCTCCAAAAGTTTGTGATAAATACAGTGGAGCTAAGCCAAAGTTTTGGAAAACTGAAACATTGGCAGAATTTGGAGCTCGCGAACGCACCAAGATTTCAAAGTGGTAGAGCTGAGGCCATGCTTGGTTTTCAACATGCAATTATATTTGCAACCACATTTGCAGCAATATTTAAATGCAACAATACTGCAGCAATGTTTAAAACCCAAAGGTTCATAAATACATACAAAATATGCCATAAAAGGCAGAAGTAAAAGTGTACATTTCTCACCAAACAGCATGCAGTATTTTCAACAAGATGAAACAATCAATCTTTTTGTGATGTTGAAAGATAATCTTAGCCAGACCATTAGCCTGAGGGCATTGGGGGTTTCAGAGGTTAATTTATCCAACTCTTCCTTAAATGTTGCCTTGGGAGTCTTTAGGCATGCCTCTCGGAGGGACTGAAGAGGTCACAGATTAATATTTTGATAGATACACACCTTTGTTAGTGCTGAAGTGTAGAACTAGCATTTGCATTACATCTTCCATTCCAATTTATAAATTCTGCTTTCCATTACAAGTATGTCAAAATTGATAAATTACTCAAATTTCAAGTTTGCTTGCAATTGATTATTTCAGTCCAGCTCAATTGAATACATTGAGATTGAAGCAGAAAATGCTGGAACTGCAGATCATGCAGCATCTGTAGTAGGAGAAACCCAAAACATCAGTATGGCTTCACTCACTCCAGGTGCTGTCAAACCTGCTGAATGTTTCCATATTTTCCTCTTTTTCAGGTTTTTAGTTTTGGCAGCTATTTTACTTAATTATAATGTCATTTTGTAGAAAAATATATTTTGTTTGTGAATGTAGTAGTGTAAATTTCATGCAAACAACTGACATCGAGGGCATCGAGCCCTTGGTAATGACTGTACAAGACTGGAAAAAGCAGAGATTACTAATTTCATATTTATTTTATTATTTGTATTTCATATTTCAGATACAGCGCGGAAACAGGCCTTTTCGGCCCACCAAGTCCGCGCCGCCCAGCGATCCCCGCACATTAACACTATCCTACACATACTAGGGACAATTTTTACATTTACCCAGTCAATTAACCTCATGACAAATCTCCTAATCAGTATTACAATCACAATCAATCTAGAAAGATCTGTGAATAGAATGAAGAGCAGACTGACCTCCCCCATATCTTTTGCATTGAAGATATCGTGGAGGTCTACTTGTTTTAAAAAGTGATGAAATGCACTACCACACTACAAACAGAAACATGCCTTGTAAGGGATTCACATCTATCCACAATACACATATTATAGCTGGAAGCACTGCTGACCTTCATTTAAATTTTAATATAAAGATTTATTTTTTTTAAATTTCTCTCAAGAACCTGAATAGGAAATAACTTCTCCCTACCTGCAGCCCAGAAGAAACTGAACTACCACGATCTGAATCTTTAGGCAATACTGGGGTGGAAGTCCTCTCTTCGTCAGAGGACATCTATACAAAAGAGACCAATCGATTGATTTAACCACAGATCCAGGTCAAGAAACATTTAACAGAATTTCACGCATGTCTACTCATTTCAGTTTTCTTGCGATCTACAAATTTTTCTCCTAATTTACCTTAATTTAACCTTGACATCCATTCCATCCAATAGTTTTCTCTCAGACTGGTTACCATTGTGATTTTTTTTAAAGATTGACAAATTGATTGGAATCAAACTTACACTTGAACATTTTGTAAATGGATTACATAAAAGCATATAACCTTAGAAGGACAATTACAAATAAGATAAATCACTAAACAGGGTAATTGACAGATCATTGAAATTAAACGCGACAGGATTAAAATCTAGTCAAGCAGCTAAAACCAAATTACCTTTTGAAAATAGACTTACCGTTTATGAAACAGTATGTCAATTTTCCTACCTGGAGAATTACTCAATGTACACTAGGACAGTACCAGAGTCTCTTTTTTACTTCCATGAAATAAACTGACAAATCGTAGATTTAATAAAATGAAGTCATATTTCAGTGATACTTTATTCTTCATCAGCCAGTCAATTTCCACACCAAAAACGAATGTTATGGTATTTTCAAAGCCAGACATTTTTAAATTAAGGAATTCCATGAAATCTACTGAGCACCACTAAGACATTATTTTTATTATAATACAATCAGCATAGAAGCTCATTAATAATTCTCTCAGCTGTACCTCAGCTTTTTTTTCATGTACATTTACTGGTGAGCCTAAAATCTTCAAACATAGTTTAATGCTCAAAAACAGTGCACAAAAGTATAAACACAACGAACTAGTGATTTATTTAAACAATTTTTTATTTAATACTGTACATTTTTAAAAATATTAAAGTGTTTTTACTTGTAATTTCTAGCATAGACCTGCTCTAATGTGCGTTTCCAAAACATGAATTGGATACAGCGTGAACAATGAATTGGAGAACACGATTTGCATTATGTGGGCTGAATTGGGTATAAGGCGATTTCAATTGGAAATTAGAGAACCATTTAAAAGTTATTTTGGAAATTTACAAAAAAATGAAAAAAAAGCAATCTTGGATCTCAACAGCTTTAGGTACAAAAACTCTGTTTGCAAACACCTTGTAGTAATCAGATACCATTGACTCCAAGAACACAGTTGCTACTTTAACTGCAAGTTATCATTGAAATTGAAAAGCAATTGCTTCTATTGACGCTGTTTAGAGGAGTTGGGGATGAAGAGTTGTAGTATTTCGATCCAATGAATATGAAACATCAGCATACCATTTCAAAGTCAGGATAGTATGCAATTCATGTTCCCATGAACCTGCCTCCTTGTATTTCTTGCTGACAAGAGCAGCAATTTTTCAGGAAAGTGGAGAATAGTTCATCTCTTCTGATTTATACATTGTAGACAGTGGAAACACCTTGGGATGTCTGGAGATAACCAACTTCCAATCGGTTCATGTAGCCACATTTTTTTAGGGCTGAACTAATGCAGGTTCAAGACTCAATATTGCAAATGCCACCATATCTCATGAGTGGGGTGGAGGCAGATACTATAGTGACATTTAAGAGTTTTTTTAGATAGGCACATTGAAATGCAGGGCATAGAGGGGAAATAGATCATGTGCAGGCAGATAAGATCAGTTTAACTTGGCATCATGTGCAGCATTGTGGACCAAAGGGCCTATTCCTATGTTGTACTGTTCTCGGTTCTATAATCCAGGACATTGAGAATGGATTTAAGGAGGTTATATTCAAACCTTGATTGATTTTGAGAAGGTAACAAAGAAATAATAAGACTGGAGTAACTCAGCGGGGTCGGGCAGCATCTCTGGAGAAAAGGAATAGGTGACGTTTCGGGTCGAGAACGTTCATCGGACAGAGTCAGGGACACGGAAATTAGATGCATGAGAAGGTACAGAACAAAGCAGAGCCTGCATCGATGACTCAGGAAAGGCGAATCTCCTATCAGCCCTTTCGCCAAAGTCAAGAAAGGGGAGGAAGGTGTCGCAGATGGTCCAAGTAAATGGACTTGGACTTGAAAATTTACTTGGACCATCTGTGACACCTCCCTCCCTCCCCTTTCTTGATCTCTGTCCCCATCACAGGAAATAGACTATTAACTGATTGACTCCCACAACTCCCACAACTATCTCAACTACACTTCTTCCCACCCAGCTTCCTGCAAAGACTCTACCCCCTAGTCCCAATTCCTCCGTCTACGCCACATCTTCACCCAAGATGAGGTGTTCCATACTAGAACATCCGAGATGCTCTCATTCTTTAGGGAACGAGGGTTCCCCTCTCCCATCATAGATGAGATCCTCTCCTTGGTACCCCACAACTTCGCCCTTGCTCCCCATCCCCCAGTCGCAACAGAGACAGTCCCCCTAGTCCTTACCTTCCACTCCATCAGCCGTCGCATACAACACCTAATCTTCCGCCACCTCCAACGGGATCCCACCAAGAGCCACATTTTCCCATCTCCACCCCATTCCACCGAGACCGTTCCCTCCGCAATTTCCTGGTTAACTCATCCCTTCCCACCCAAACCACTCCCTCCCAGGTACCTTCCCCAGCAACTGCAGAAGATGCAACACCTGGCGCTATACCTCCTCCCTCGACTCTCCACAGTCCTTTTAGGTTAGGCAGAGGTTCACTTGCACCTCCTCCAACCTCATCTACTGTATCCATTGTTCAAGATGTGAACTCAAACATCGGCGAGACCAAACACAGACTGGGCAATCGTTTCATGGCACACCTTTGCTCAGTTCGCGTGAAGCAACCTGAACGCCCGATTGCTGGACACTTTAATTCTCCTTCCCATTCCTACACAGGAAAGAACTGCAGATGTGGGTTTAAATCGAAGGTAGACACAAAATGCTGGAGTAACTCAGAGTGAAAACGGCCCAACTCACCCACAGCAGCCAACAATGTCCCAGCTACACTAGTCCCAATTGTCTGCACTTGGTCCATATCCCTCCAAACCTGTCCTATCCATGTACCTGTTAAACGATGGGATAGTCCCAGCCTCAACTACCTCCTATGGCAGCTTGTTCCATACACCCACCACACCTTTATGTGAAAAAGTTACCCCTCGGATTCCTATTAAATCTTATCCCCTTCACCTTGAACCTGTCCTCTGGTCCTCAATTCCCCTACTCTGGGCAAAAGACTCTGTGCATCTACCCGATCTATTCCTCTCATGATTTTGTATACCTCTAAGATCTCCCCTCATCCTCCTGCGCTCCATGGATTAGAGACGCAGCCTACTCAATCTCTCCCTATAGCTCACACCCTCTAGTCCTGGCAACATCTTTGTAAATCTTTTCTGAATCCTTTCAAGCTTGACATTATCTTTCCTATAATGGGTTGGGGTTGGGGGGGTTGGGGTTGGGGTTGGGGGTGGGGGGGTTGGGGTTGGGGGGGTTGGGGGGGGCGGGCGGTTGGGGGTTGGGGGGGTGGAGGCGGCTTCACGCTTCTGCCCGACCCTGGCTGGGCCCCGGGGATGCGGCTTTCTTTGAGCGCAAGCCCGACGGCCGAGAGTCAAAGGTGGAAATAAAACCCGCTTCGACGAAGCGTAGGTAAAAAAAACTTTCAGATGCTGGTTTAAATCGAAGGTGGACACAAAATGCTGGAGTAACTCGGCGGGTCAGGCAGCATCTCGGGAGGGGAGAGAAGGAATGGGTGACGTTACGGGTCGAAACCCTTCTTCAGACTCGACGCCGACGTGTTTGGCTGCAATAATATACTCGATAACAGAAGTTCAGAACCGTTGCGTTTGTGAGCGACCGTCTGATTTCGCTGAAGAAACCCACCTCCCCGCCGCTGCTATCTCCGGCTCTCCACACACTCGCAACTCCTTCTCAAACTAACGATGGCGATGCCTCCAGCGACCGTTCAAACCGTCCGCCCAGCGCCCGGCCTATTGGGGGGTGCGCACCGCCAGCTCCCGTACGCAGATTGGCCAGCGCGGCAAACACCCACCTCCTCCCAAGCTGCGCTCAGATTGGGCCCTGGCCCAACTTCCTCCACCCTCCCCCCGGGGCCGTTGCCATGGCGCCCAGACGCGAGTGGGCCTCAGGCCTGGGATTTAACAAAAACATAATTGAAAACGTACGAAAGTTCATAATAATAATAATAATACATTTAATTTATATAGCGCTTTTCTGGAAACTCAAAGACGCTTTACAGAGTAAACAAAACATAAAAATAAATAAACAAACAAAAGATTTATCCAGACAGAGAAGCGGCGAACAAACAGCGCCAGCGTCCTCTCACGTCAGGGTCCGGCGTAAATGGTTGACAATAAACAGTAAATGGTTGACAGTAAACAATAAAGAACACAAGACACACAATTACAGTTTAACACAGACAACCATCACAGTGATTCCTCCAGGCATACCCTCACTGTGATGGAAGGTAAATAAAAGTCTTATCTCCTCCTCATTCTTCTCCTGCGGTCAGGCAGTCAAACTGCTGCCTCGAGGCGATCGAGGCTCCCAACTTTTGAAACCCCCGCCGGGCGATGGAAGGTCCCAGGGCCGAGCCGAGCAGGCCGATGAAGGTCCTAAGCCCCCACCGGGCGATGTTAGACACAAAAATTCTCAGCGGGACAGGCAGCATCTCTGGGGAGAAGGAATCGGGTGACGTTTCGGGGTCGAGGCTGTGATGTAATTAAAGTAAAAGGGGGAGATGTGATGTATATTGTAATATAAATCCCAGTGCCCCCTTGAGGCCAAGAGCAGAAGCTGGCCAAAGTGCTTGTGCCACGTGACTGAGGTCAGGTGACCTTCTGGAAGTTTCCTGGTGAAGGATCTTTATTAAAACTTTCTTACAAGATGTCGGGCGTATATTCATTGTGCTAGCCACAACAGGGTCTTACAGCGGACATTACATGGTATCAGAAGAAAAAAGAGACTAAAGAAAAGAATGTCTGGACTCAAGCCACCGGGACCACTCTCCATGCAAGGGAACTTGGCCAAGAATTATAAGGACTGGATAAGGGCATTCCAGCTGTACGAGACGGCAACAGAGCTGACGAGTAAGCCAGAAAAGATTCGGTGTGCAACATTCCTCCACATAGCTGGGCCGGCCGCTCAGCAGATTTATGAGACCTTTCAGTTTGCCGAGGAGGAATGTGGCAAAATACAACCGCTGAAGAATAAGTTTCAGACATACTGTGAACCAAAGAAGAACTTAACTGTCTCAAGATATATCTTTAATACACGTGATCAGCGGCGAGGGGAGACCTTCTCCAGCTACCTGACTGCAGTGAAGTCTTTAGCTAATGATTGCGAATTTGGCATTATCCATGACTCGTTGCTGCGAGACAGAATCGTCTGCGGCATCACCAGCCAGTCGCTCCGGGAGAAACTACTACAATGCGATGATTTAACACTGAAAAAATGCAGTGACATGTGTATGATCGCCGAACACATGTAAGCAGATTGCCCCGACCGCTATCGACACCGAAGAGACTGTTGATTACGTGAAGCAGGACAGCGCCAGTCGGCCATGGGGCCGAGGCAGGGATTTGCGACCCAGACAACCACAGACAGGAATCCGTGATTCTGGTAAGGATACCGTCTGTCGGTCATGCACCCGCGAGCATAAAATCGGCTACTGCCCCGCTCAGTACATGCGATGTCACACCTGTGGAGAGATTGGACATCTTTCCAGATCCCCCGATTGCCCGGTAAATGGAGGCCGCCCACGGTCCCGACAACATGACCGGCTAATCAGACAGAAGGCCGGGGACGTCCGTGATGTTGAGTTCCAGATCAACACTTCTCCGGGGGGGGGGGGGGGGGAGGAGGGGTGCGCCGAGAGCAAAGAGGGACCATCGTGATGTGAGATGTAACTTTGATGCTCACAATCACGATGCCAGAGACAAAGTCGTGGTAACAAGAAATATTTATTTACAAGTCTGCAGAGCCGGGTGCCTCTCCAAATCGAGACACACCAAGACACAGACAGTGTCTTCTTTTTATACAATATTATTTCTTTGAATTTCCCTCCCCTTCGTTGGATCCCCCTCCCCTTCGGGCTCCTTCCAATCAGAGCGCTGAGATGCACAATCTTCTGTACCGCCCAGGGTAACTCCCAGATCATACATCGCATGTAAATGGTAATTAGCAGTTTCAGGATCAGGGGCGTATTTGCAATATTCATTTACCTCATTAAGCAAGCGCAGTAGCTATCTACATGACTCATTTTAACCCTTTCCTGCCGCGTAGACACCTTCTTAAGATTGTGGCTGATTGTGTAGCTTATCTCTGTCCACAATCATTCTCTCAGTGTCTTAACAAAGGCAGTGTTAAATTTTTATCATCCTGTCTCTGGGTTTAATCATCCTGTCTCTCACAAACCCTCAGTTCCCCCCCCCCCCCCCCTCCATTCCTTCAAGTATTAATCATCCTGTCTCTGGTGGTTTAATCATCCTGTCTCTCACAGTGACTATAATGAATACTTTTGTAACTTTGTTGGCACCCTATACGTTGTTAGGTTTTGTGCTGCCTTGAGTTCCATCTTCTTGATAAAGAACGGAGACAGCACTTTGTGTCGTAGTTCTCTTTTACTAGCACAGGGTTCTACAGGCTTCTCATTCTGCAGTTGTTTGCACTATACAGATCACATGACTTAACTACGTCCTGCATTTGATTTGCATGTTACAACCCAGTTTCAATTGTAACGATATAACATACTCTTTGTGTACTTTGTGTATTGTATGTAAAACAGGGAATTTTACTATACCGAAGGTACATGTGACAATAAAGTATGATCATCATCGTCATCGTGTGACAATAAAAGTATAATTGAACTGCCGAAGTTGACTTCAATCATGATTGGACACTTTGATTTCACTGTGAGCATGCTTGATAGCCTTTGCGTCATTGGCACAAATGAGCCACATTTAATTTAATGGAATGTCCCACTGGCACAGGTGATCAATTTTTGACACATTTCTATTACATGACACATAATAATGTTGTGCCCTAAAACTGAACTTCCAGACTACACTTTTTCAGGTAAGACTTCAAAGCAAGGTTTCCTCGGTCCTCTGAGATGGGCAAGGTTACCATGGCAGCATTTTGCAGAGAAAATGAGGGGGGTTTTTTAACCGACAGTGTATCTTATCGGAAGTCTTCTGCACACTTTGAATGTCTTTGGAAATCTATCTAAGTAGTTTTCTAGCAGTGAATACATTGCAAGCAGGAGAGATTTTCTGTCCTACAGTGTGTCACTTTCTGTTCATTAAAATAAGTGCTTGGAGAATTATGGACTCCATGTTCAAGGTTTACAGACAGACATTTTCTGCAAGGTATGCTTATTGGTCTCCTTCGGGAATACAGATCTTAAAATTGCAGTCCACCAAATGGTTTGTATTGATGTCTCATCAATTTCCTTTGATATAGTTTACCACCATTTCTAACTTTGATTTAAACTATTTCATGACATTGTCTATCCAATGTTAAAGGATGGTCCTTTGGATGGTATTTGGATTTCTTATCCTTATGGTATGGCACTGTGAGGCAACACTAGAACTGCTTTCCCACAGTACCAGTAACCCAGAACTTGGAACAGTGCAGTGCAGGAGCAGGCCCTCCAGCCAACAGTGTCTGTACTGATTAAACTAGGTTCAATCCTGATCTTTGATGTTTTCCTTGTATTTCTCTGCATTGCATTTCATTTGGTGTTGTGAGCCAAAGGGCCTGTTTCCGCTCTATATCTCTAAACTAAACTAATGCACACTCGTATTGGGTGGAAAATGTACTATTGTATAATGCAGTCATGTTCTATTGGAAATGTTGATCTTGTTTATTATCATTAGATTTTTAGATTTTTTAGATTTAGAGATACAGCGCGGAAACAGGCCCTTCGGCCCACTGAGTCCGCGCCGCCCAGCGATCCCCACACATTAACACTATCCTACACACACTAGAGACAATTTTTTACATTTACCCAGTCAATTAACCTACAAACCTGTACGTCTTTGGACTTTTCTTTTAAATGGCCAGGCACATTTGTCTAAAGAAATTAAACATTTTTCAAAACAGGCAGTTAAATAGTTATGAGGAGAGACTGGAGATATACACAAAGTGCTGGAGTAACTCAGCGGGACAGGCAGCATCTCTGGAGAGAAGGAATGGATGATGTTTCGGGTTGAGACCAATCTTGAGAGGGTTGCTTTCCTTGGAGCAGAGGAGACCCAGGGGGTCCTGATAGAAGTGTACAATATTAAGGCATAAATTGGGCAGATAGGGCGGCATGATGGCCCCAATCACAGTGGGACAGTTGCTGCCTTATAGCGCTTGCAGTGATGGAGGCCCGGGTTCGATCCTGATTACGGGTGCTGTCTGTATGGAGTTTGTACGTTCTCCCCGTTGTTATGTTCAACACGGCATAAAGATAAAGTACACTCACACGTTAGTTGCCTGAATCACACCAGTCTTTATTTACCCAGCATTCCTAGCTCAAGGAACGCCCACTCATTAACATGGCACATGAATATGCATGAATACATTACACTGCTCTCCCTTTTTTTAAGTATTAAATCCAAGTACTCAGTTACAATTTTGGTATTGTGATACTTGATTTACATCAATACTTTTAACCATATTTACAAATTTAACCTAGTTACTGGTTTGCAGTTCCTGCCTGATCGTTTAACAGTAACAGGTGCAACAGGCATAACAGATGTACGTGTAGACTCAACTGTTAGCTTGTTTGGCTCTATGTTAGTACGCTGACCTTGACTAGAGAAGTCTGTCTCTTTATCTGTACTCACTGAATTTTGTGTATCAACCACAATAGTCTTTTCTAACTCACTTTCAGATGAATACTCAGGGATTAGGAATTCATGCTCAGTTTTCGGTTCGTCTTTGGCTGGAATCATTTGATCCACGTGAACACTTTTGATCTTGTCTCCAACATCCACTAAGTATCTTTTTGTTCCACACACTTCCACTATTTTCCCAACATCCCATTTGTCTCGACTGGACTTGTTGGGAGGACTGAGCACACGAACTTGCTCATCTGGCTTGAAGTTCCTCTCCTTTTTGTGGAAGTCAAAGTGGTGTTTTTGACTTAACTGTTTTTGCTCAACTCTCGAGGCCAAATTGGGTTGAACTAGACTTAAGCGTATTCTTAGCCTTCTCTTCATCAACAGTTCTGCAGGTGAATAACCCGTAGTTGTGTGTGGTGAAGTTCTGTACTTCAGCAAGAAACTAGCCAAACGATGTTTCATGCTGAGCTTTGAACTACCCTGCAAAACCTGTTTCTTGAGAGCCTCTTTGACTACTCTAACAGACCTTTCCGCCGCCCCATTGGAGGCTGGATGGTATGGAGGAACAAGTGTGTGTTTTACCCTGTTACGCTGCATGAACTGTTTGAACTGTTCTGAGCGAAACTGAGGTCCGTTATCAGAAACAAGTTCTTCTGGTAAACCATGACATGCAAAAATTGATCTCAACTCGTCTATGGTACGCTCAGCAGTAGTGCTTGACCCCATATGCTTAGCCTCAATCCATTTGGAATGACTATCTACTAGCACCAGAAAATTATCATTACCCTTTTCACAAAAGTCTACGTGAACTCTCTGAAACGGTCTACTTGGCCATGACCAGGGTTGCAGTGGTGTTTTTGGTGGTTTACTGCGGCAATCTTGACACACGCTACATTTGCTCACCAGTGACTCAATGTCACTGTCTATACCAGGCCAATACACAAAACTTCTAGCAATTGACTTCATGCTAACTATGCCAGGATGTTCGGCATGAAGTTCGTACATAATCTTGTTTCTTAAAGACTCTGGTACAACCACTCTATAACCCCACTTTATGCATCCCTGCTCGCATGATAATTCGTGTCGTCGATTATAGAAAGGCTTCAGTTCCGAGTTTGATCCACTCTCGACTTCAGTCCAACCATTCAATGTCTGTTCATAAACACTCTTCAGCACAGTGTCCTTCACTGTTTCAGCTGCAATTTCTGTTGTAGTCACTGGAAAGTCTTCATCTACGACTTGCAGTGTGTAGATTGAGTTCTCGCTTCCCACATCAGAGTTCTCATGGGGCAATCGGGACAACGCATCTGCGACTGCGTTGCATTTGGAGCTTCTGTACTCCACCTTGTAGTCATACTGGGACAACAGAATTGCCCAGCGCTGCATCCTTGATGCCGCCATGGAAGGTATAGCTGACTTGGGACCCAGTATCATGAGTAGTGGTTTGTGATCAGTCACAAGGGTGAATGGTCTGCCAAGAAGAAACTGGTGGAATTTCTTGATTCCGAACACAATGCTGAGTGCTTCCTTCTCTATCTGTGCATAGTTGCGCTCACTTGGTGATAGGGTGCGGGAGGCAAAAGCAATAGGCTTTTCCTGTCCGTCATCCATTACGTGGCAAATCACTGCACCTACACCATAACTTGAAGCATCACAAGCAAGTTTCATCTCGCGCGTCGTGTCGTAGTGAACAAGGAGTTTGTCACTTGTCAGGTTTTTCTTGCAGATGTCGTATGCATGTTGTTGTTCCTTTCCCCACATCCAATTCTCATCCTTTTGTAACAGATGATGTAGTGGCTTTAGCACGGTTGCTAAATCTGGAAGGAATCGTGCATAGAATTGCACCATCCCAAGGAATGATCGTAGCTCTGTCACATTGTTGGGCGTTGGAGCATTCACAATTGCTTCAATTTTCGCCTTCACTGGGCGCAGTCCGTTGGAATCTACTTTGAGTCCAAGGTAGATCACCTCTGATTGTGCAAATGCACATTTGCTCTTTCGTAATTTTACGTTGTGGCAGTTCAATCGTGTGAGAACTTGCTCGAGTATCTCCAGATGTTCTTCCATGCCCACTGTGAATATCAGTAGATCATCCTGGTTGCACACACAGTGTGGAATGCCTTGCAACATTTTGTCCATGACGGACTGAAAGATTTTCGGGGAAGATTTCACACCATAGGGCAGCTTTGTGTATGAATACAAGCCCTTATGTGTGTTGATGGTCAAGCACTGCTAACTTTCTTTGTCAACATTGAGTTGGGCATAAGCATGAGACAAATCCAGCTTAGTGAAGACTCTTGCTCCGCTAAGTTCTGCATACAGATCCTGCGAGGTTGGCAAAGGATACTGTTCGTCATCAACAACTTGGTTGATTGTGACTTTGTAGTCACCGCATAGTCGAACAGTTTTGTCAGCCTTAAGCACAGCCACAACTGGCGTTGCCCAGTTGCTCTGGTCTGTCTTCACGAGTACTCCATTCCGCTCCAACCTGTTGAGTTCTTCCTCCACTTGTTGCTTTAGCACAATCAACCAAGTGGAGATTACGACCCACTCTACATCAATGGGGTCTGTGTGGAAAGGGTACCAGCTTTCAGGTTCCTGGGTACGCACATCGCAGAGGATCTTACCTGGTCTACCAACACCATCACCACAGTAAAGAAGGCACAGCAGAGACTCCACTTCCTGAGGATCCTCAGGAAAACCAACCTGCAGGAGAAGCTCATGTTGTCCTTCTATCGCTGCTCCATCGAGAGTGTGCTGGCATACTGTATAACCACATGGTATGCCAGCTGCTCAGAAAAGGACAGGAAGGCCCTTCAGAGGGTCATCACGACGGCCCAGAAGATCATCGGCTGCTCACTGCCCTCCCTGGAGCACCTGTTCAGCCTACGCTGCCTCAGTAGAGCAGGCAAAATAATAAAAGATCCATCCCACCCCGGCCACCGTCTGTTTGTTCATCTGCCCTCTGGTCGACGTTTCAGGTCGATCAAATCCCGAACAAACAGACTTAAGAACAGTTTTTACCCCAGGGCCATATGAGAACTGAACACTACCTTTGCACTAGGCAACACCGTTAAAAAATCTTGTACTTAATATAATTGTATTTAATTGTATTTATGTATTTATTTGTTTTTGCATTTATTGCATATATGTTTGTACGCACCGTCAGGATTGGCTATTTTTTAATTTCGTTGTACTCGTTGCAATGACAATAAATGAATATTATTATTATTATTATTATATGGTACCGGTCTTGGTCGATAATATACAGGTGTCGCATCTTGCTGCAGTCGAATGTGTGCAGAGTATCCTGTTATTCCCGTGTAACTGTCAGCAAATATTTCAGCGTGTTTGCTAACAACATTTTCAAGACGTGATTTGGACACATCAATGCTGAAAATGTTCTTCCAGTCAAATTTTATTTTACGCAGCCAATCCTTTCCAAGGAGGGTCGGTTTATTTTTGTAGCTGGCCACTATGATGGGCAGTGTTACTGACTGTCCATTACACTGAACTTCGCAATCCATTTGTCCGCACGTCTCCAAGGCTTCGCCGGAGTAGGTTCTCAACTTGACCTTACTCTCGGACAATGGTGTCTGTGAGAACTTTGTTTCGTACAAGTCTTTGCTCATGACCGAACAGTCAGCTGCCGTGTCAATGCACATATCAATTAACTGTTCATTAACCAATAGTTTAATTCGAAAGTCCTTGTCTTGGCTGGTTGTAGGCTTATTGACATCAGTTGCATGAATGATGTACAACCCAAGTTCATTGTCATCCGGGTTCATCTCCAAGTTGTGAACTCCTTTCTGGTGTTGTCGTGTGTTTCCCACTGTAAGCTTGGCCCGACATGCTGAGGCGATATGACCTTTCTTCTGGCAGTTATAGCACTTAGCTGTTTTGAACTGACAGGATTGGGATGGGTGATTACCGTTGCAACGATAACAACTGGCTGCACTCGGCTCCCCGCCATATTTCGGTTTCAGTTTGGCCCTAGGCGCTGCTTTGTGAGTATACACGGCCACTGCAGTATGTGGTGAACGAAACTCGCGAGCATTCTTTGATGCCATCTCCATCGTAGTAGCAATCTTGCATGCTATCTCAAACATAAGATCAGGAGTGCTCATGAGTCTGGACTGAATTCGTTCGTCCACTAGACCACAAACAAATCTGTCGCGTAGTGCGCGTTCAAGAAAGGCTCCAAAGTTACAGTGCAACGTTAAGTTTTTCAAGGCAACAATGTACTCACTGATTGTCTCATTTTGCTTCTGGTTTCTCGTGCCGAATTTGTAGCTTTCTGCAATTTCCAGAGGCTTTGGGTTGAAGTGCTCCTCCAACTTCTTTCTAATGTCACAGAATGGCACATCTTTTGCCTTTATGGGCGCAAGGATATTCACAAGTGTGCCGTACACTTCAGGTCCGATCACCGTGAGCAGAATCGCTTTCATGCGTTCACGAACGGCCCTGTTTGTTTCAGCCACTACCTCTCCTTCACCACTGGTCTCCGTGATGTTGTTTGCCATGAAGAACATGTTTGCTCTCTCCATATAGGAGCTGAACGGCTCTCTACTTTTGTCAAAGATGCCCAGGCTTCCGATATAGCCCGTGGATGCCGCCATTTTGTCCCTCTCTTTTTTTTTTAAACAAAGGAATGAGGAGAGGTTTTTTTTTCTTTGCACTAGCTCAGATTTCCTGCCTGTTCTGGTGTAGCAAAGCACCTAAAACTTAGCAGTACAAAAGCTATGCAAAACAAACTCAGTCTCCTCCACAATCCCGTCCTCGTCGCCAATTTTGTTATGTTCAACACGGCATAAAGATAAAGTACACTCACACGTTAGTTGCCTGAATCACACCAGTCTTTATTTACCCAGCATTCCTAGCTCAAGGAACGCCCACTCATTAACATGGCACATGAATATGCATGAATACATTACACCCGTGATCACGTGGGTTTTCTCCAAGATCTTCAATTTCCCCCCACACTCCAAAGACGTACAGATTTGTAGGTTAATTGACTTGGTGTATGTGTACATTGTCCCTAATGTGTGTAGAATAGTGTTAGTGTGCGGGGATCGCTGGTCAGGGCGGACTCGGTGAGCCGAAGGGCCTGTTTCTGCACGAGACAAGGGATTGTAAAGAGAGTAAGAGCTGCAACCTGTGTGGGGAGGCAGGCCACCTTTACAGGGCCTGCCCTAAAAGAGCAAGCACTTATGCACAGGCGATAAGAGGGGCCGCTGCCAGCACCCCCAGGGTGGACGAGACGCCTCCTACCACGGAAAAAGTCCAAAAAGGAAAGGAGAGCAGGGGCGAGGACAACGCGACCACCAGGAGCCCCCAACCGCAGGACAGAGCCCCCCAGGCCCCTGCCCACGAGGGTGAGTCGATGGAAGAGGGGGAACAGGAAGAGGAGGAATGGAAGGTGGTACAGTCGAGGAAAACATTGAAGGCTGTGCGCACGGAGAAAAAGGAGGAGGGGGCATGCAAGTCCCAAAAAAGAGTCCTCTCCCAGAACGAGGCCAGCAGCCTCTCCGCGTCGGAGGATGAGACGACCAGGAAGAGCCGACAACGGAGGCAGAGGCAGAGGAAGAAAACGGGGGAGGAGGAAGGTAAGAGAAAGAACGTGTCTGTTGCCCCCCAGCCCCAGGAGACTGGGAGCAGTGCCAATGGGCCCCAGCCCCAGGAGACCGTGAGCGGCACAACGGCCAATGGGCCCCTGCTCCGGGAGACCGTGAGCGGCACAACGGCCAATGGGCCCCTGCTCCGGGAGACCGGGAGCGGCACAATGGCCAATGGGCCCCAGCTCCGGGAGACCGGGAGCAGTGCAGTGGCCAATGGGCCCCAGCTCCGGGAGACCGGGAGCAGTGCAGTGGCAAATGGGCCCCAGCTCCAGGACACTGGGAGCAGCGCAGTGGCCTCGCCAGAAAATACACCCTGTGCTGAGGAAGCCACCAACCTGTACCACTACCTGTGCGACAAAAATGTGCAGGAACTCAGCCAGATGATTGGCATGCGGGAGGATCGCCTGGGACACTAAAGGACAATGGAGCTGAAACTGGCATCCTTAAACGTGCGCAGTGTGAAGAGCACTGCGCGATGTGTAACCGCCTTGCAGTACCTGGCCAAGGTAAAGGCGGATGTGGCTTTTTTACAGGAGTGCGGGCTGCCACACCTTCGCTGCTATCGGAGGTGGTCGCGATGGTGGCCCTACGGGCTGTCGGTATGGTCGGGGGGAAATGATTGTCGTGCGTCCGGTCTGGGGATCTTGCTGCGGGGAGGGGGCTTCACCATCACTGAGGTAAGGGAGGTGGTGGGGGGTCGTCTCTTGGTGGTGGATGTAATGTACCGTGGTTCTCCGCTCCGGCTGATTAATGTGTATGCCTCACCCAGGTGGAGCGAGCGGGTGGCCGTCCTCCAGCAGCTCCCACCGCTGCTGGCCACGTCTAGACCGCTCGTTCTGGCCGGTGACTTCAACTGCATCATCGATGCGGCTGGACGATCCGGCAGTGCCAACCACAGACTGGACGGCACCTCCAAACTCCTGGTGGAAACGGTCAAAGATGCAAAGCTGCGCGACGCCTTCAGTGACCCTGCAGGCGGAGTCCAGCCACGGTTCACCTGGTCAGGACCGAACGGTTCAGCCCAGTCCCGGATAGACTTCCTCTTCACATCGAGGGCCGTCACGGTCAGACACACCGACCTCGCGCCGGTGTTCTTCTCTGACCACTGCCTCCTTCAGGCCACCTGTCACCTACAGGAGGACCGGAAGGCGGGCAGAGGGACGTGGAAGCTAAACGTGGAGCTGTTGACCCCGGAGAACGTTAAGGAGCTAAAGAGGGACTACGCATGTTGGAGAACTGTGAGGCCCCTCTTTGACTCCCAGACACTCTGGTGGGAGGCAACAAAGGAGAACATCAAGAAGTTCTTCGTCTCCAAAGGTGTTCAGAGAGCAAGACAGGGTAAGAGGGAACTGTGTCAACTCCAGACAGATTTGCAGCAGCTACTCCTTCTACAGAGGAGAGGGGTGGATGTGAGGGAGGAACTGAGAGAGTTGAAGGGCCGGCAAGCTCGGCTCTTTACCTCTGAATCCTCCAAGATCATCTTCCGGTCCAGGGTCCGCCATGTTGAGCAGGATGAGATGTGCTCACGTTACTTCTTCCATAAGGTTCACAGGGGGAGCTCTGTGATCAAAAGCCTTAGGGAGGAGGACGGCTCGGTAACATCCTCGCAGACAGACATGCTCAAGATCTGCAGATCCTTTTATAAGGATCTGTACGATGTAAAGACCACAGACAGCACCGCCTCCCAGAACTTCCTGTCCTCCATCACGGAAGTCTTGGACGACAGCAAGCGGGAGAGTCTGGACCAACCACTGACCCTGGAGGAGCTGACTGGCTCCATCCGTTCCTTTGACTCGAGTAAAACTCCCGGAGGCGATGGCTTACCGGCAGAGTTGTACTCGGCTCTGTGGGACTGGGTGGGCCCGGACCTGCTGGAAGTGTACAACGATATACTTCTAGCCGGCAGCATGTCAGACTCTATGAGGAAGGGCAACATCACCCTGATCTACAAGCAGAAGGGGGAGATGAATGACTTAAGGAATTGGAGACCCATCACATTGTTGAATGTAGACTACAAGATCCTGTCTAAGGCCATCGCCAACCGGGTCAAGTCTGCTCTGGGACAGGTGATCCACCCGGACCAAACCTGTGCTGTACCTGGCAGGAAAATCTCAGACAGCCTGGTGCTGCTGAGAGATACCATTGCCTACGTGCAGGACAGACGGGTGGATGCCTGCCTGGTCAGCTTGGACCAGGAGAAGGCCTTCGACAGGATATCGCACACGTACATGAGGGACGTGCTCTCCAAAATGGGCTTTGGGGAGGGAATCAGGAAGTGGATACAACTGCTCTACTCCGATATCTGTAGTGCAGTCCAAATTAATGGGTGGGAATCAGACAGCTTCCCCGTCAGGTCTGGAGTCAGGCAGGGTTGCCCTCTTTCCCCTGTCTTGTTCGTCTGTTGCATTGAACCCTTTGCCGAATCCATCAGGAAGGATGCGAGCATAAGAGGAGTGACACTGCCAGGCAGTGGGGGCACTCAGGTCAAGGCCTCCCTGTACATGGACGATGTCGCCGTCTTCTGCTCGGACCCAGGGTCGGTCCGCAGACTGATCAGCGTCTGCGACCAGTTTGAGTTGGCCACGGGGGCCAGGGTAAACCGCAGGAAGAGCGAGGCCATGCTCTTTGGCAACTGGCCCGACCGATCTTCCATCCCCTTCATCTCTAAGCTAAACTAAATACTCAGAGACTTTTCCCCATGGCAGGTTCTAAGACCAGAGGGCAGAGGTTTAATGTGATCAATAAGAGGTTCAGAGGATACACGAGAAAAAAATATTTTCACCAAGAGTGGTTGAAATTTTGGAACACATTAGGCAGAGAAGGTGATGGAGGTAGGTTCTCATACACAGTTTAAAAATCATTTCCTGGGCATGCATTTGAACTGCCAAGTCCTAGTATGCTATTGGCAGTGTGCTAATAAATGGGGTTAGTATAGTTAAGTATCTGATGGTTGGCATGGACCTGAAGAGGAAAGATTGAAAAGACTAGGCTTGTATTCACTGGAGTTTAGAAGGATGAGAGGGGATCTTATAGAAACATATAAAATTATAAAAGGACTGGACAAGCTAGACGCAGGAAAATGTTCCCAATGTTGGGCGAGTCCAGAACCAGGGGCCACAGTCTTAGAATAAAGGGGAGGCCATTTAAAACTGAGGTGAGAAGAAACTTTTTCACCCAGAGAGTTGTGAAACTTTTTCACCCAGAGAGTTGTGAATTTGTGGGATTCTCTGCCACAGAGGGCAGTGGAAGCCAAATCACTGGATGGATTTAAGAGAGAGTTAATAGAGCTCTAGGGGCTAGTGGAATCAAGGGATATTGGGAGAAGTCAGGCACGGGTTATTGATTGGGGACGATCAGCCATGATCACAATGAATGGCGGTGCTGGCTCGAAGGGCCGAATGGACTCTTCCTGCACCTATTTTCTATGTTTCTATGTTTCTATGATGGGTTTAAGATCCCATTTCTGTGCTGTACGACTCTATGACTCCAATAATTAATGAACAAATTATTTAATTAAAAGTGCCATGTAAAGGCAGAAGTTGATTACACTTGGGAGAGTAGTTCCATATGCTTACATTATTTCCATGCGGAGAAAAGCGTCGCAGGATCAACATCGCAAGCAGGGTATGTGAGATTAACAGCCCGACTTTATTAAAACATCTCTGTAGAATATTTTACTCTTTTGACCCTGGTAATGTTTCTGGTTGAAGCATTATGTTTTGCCTGAAATTGTGAAATTGAATGTCAAAATGTTACTCTCGGAACAACATGTTTTTATATGATATGCAAATTTGAGTTCAGGGAATATGGTAGAGAAAAGTAATCAGTATTTAACTACAACAAGGATGATGATTTCTTCTTGACAAATTTGTTTATATCATGTCGAGAGATGGAGAAGTGAATCAATCTTGCAAGTCTTTGGGATGTGGGAGGAAAGTGGAGTACCTGAAGGAAATTCCAGGTCACAGGTAGAATGTACAAACTTCACACTGATAGCACTCGAGGTCAAGATCGAACCGCAGTATCTGGCACTCTGAGGCATCAGCCCAACCAGCTGCACCACTATAGGTGAATACTTAGCAAATTAATTTAACATTTTTTTCTATGTTTCTGCCCTCATTTTTTTGGAGCATTAACTTAAAATAAACTGTTTTCTCTCTCAATGAAAATAATAGCAACAGGAATACCAAATCATGAGTTAAGCTTATTCCTTCGCTATAGATCTCATTGATGTATGGCGACTATAAATGTAGTTTTAGTGTTACAAATATAGCATGGAAACAAGGCCTTTCGGGCACGGAGTCCACGCCAACTAGCGATCTCCTCTTGAATGTCACTAAAACAAAGGAGCTGATTGTGGACTTCAGAAGGGCTAAACATCCAAGGACGTACACGCCACTGGAGATAAATGGGTCTATTGTGGATAGGGTGAGCAGTTTTAAATACTTGGGAGTCCGCATCGCAGAGGATCTGACGTGGGCAACGCACATTGCCGCACTGGTGGGTAAGGCTAAGCAGCGCCTTTACCACCTTAGACAACTGAGGAAATTCAGAGTGTCTCTGAGGATCCTTCATTGCTTCTACTCTGGGGCTGTAGAGAGCATCCTGTCCGGCAACATTACAGTCTGGTTTGGGAACAACTCTGCCCAGGACAGGATGGCCCTGCAGAGAGTAGTGCGTTCGGCAGAACGCACCATGGGAACTACACTCGTCCTCCTGCAGGACCTATACATCAGGAGGTGCAGATCCAGAGCAAGCAAGATCATGAGGGACCCCTGCCACCCCAGTAACGGACTGTTCCAGATGCTACGATCAGGCAAACGCCTCCGCTGTCACGCTGTGAAAACGGAGAGGATGAGACGGAGCTTCTTCCCACAGGCCATCAGGACTGTCAACTTTTATAACCCCAGAGACTAAATTTTTGTCGACACTAATAGTAACTTATTAACTTTATTTATATGCTGTAACTGTAATTATTTTTGTGCACAACCCGCAGGCATTGCCACTTTCATTTCACTGCACATCGTGTATGTGTATGTGACAAATAAATTTGACTTGACTTGACTTGACACTAGTTCTATCGTATACACTGGGGGGCAATTTACAGAATCCAATTAACCTACAAACATGCACGTCTTTGGAATGTGGGAGGAAACCGGAGCACCCGGAGAAAGCTCACACGGTCACAAGGAGAACGTACAAACTCTTTAAAGACAGCACACACAATCAGGATCGAACCCGGGTCTCTCGCTGTACGGCAGCAACACTACCCTTGCTTTATCTATTCTTGCTCATTTTTAAAACATCCTTAAATTAATGTAGTCATTTCATGACTTATGATGACGTCTCCTTTTATTCCAGGTGAAAATAATTTAAGCTTAAAAAAAAAAGTAGAAAACCCCAGGATAAGTTACATTCTTGAAATCACTACTGGATTTTTTGTAATTAATTTTGTTTAGTTAATGTTTTTTTGTTCTTGTGCTGTGTGGATTGTTTTACTATCATGGAAATTGCAGACCATGTTATGCCCATTATAAATGAAAACAAGTTTCTTTCAGCAGAACATATTTTGTTCATTTCTGTACCTGGTTACAGACAAGCTTGAAATATAAATTTAACATCAGCTGACATTTTACTATTAATCGAGAGATCCTACGAAAACCAAATATTGGCCTGGAAATGTATTTGCTTCCAAAATGGTGCATTATAACTGCGTAAAAGAATTGCCCTCGGGGTGGTTTTACAAATTGCCAAGCTTTGCGATTTTCAATTGCAGTCCTAGTGCAACGATGCAGAATGTTATAATTCCCAAGCCGTACTTTATTTTTAAAGAGACATTCCCTTCCAAAAATTCCAGTGAATGTCATTGTAACTGCCAGCACTTAGCAGTCACGTCTGGCTTTATTGCTACCAGTGCAATTTTCGTACAGTGCTGCTGAAAATGGTCTTACATAGAAAATGGTAGAAACTCATGAGAGGGAAGGAGGTGGGTCCTAAGCTTCACAGGCAAAGATTCTCAGAGTGAGTATGCTCAGTCGGAGAATGCTCCTTTGTGCTGGGGGTCAGGACCTAATCTAGGCAGGAGATGATGATGGAGCAGACCTCCAGAAAAGGCACCCCCAAGAAAATTTAGAGAGGCATTCATCAGTCAAGGTATTGAGCATAGAAGTGCCATAAAAAAAATGTTGTTAAGGTGGAAAGAATGCAAAGAAGATTCACGAGGATGTTGCCAGGACTTGAGGGCCTGAGCTACAGGGAGAGGTTGGGCAGGCTAGGACTTTATTTCCTGGAGCACTGGAGACTGAGAGGAGATCCTACACAGATGTATAAGATCATGAGGGAATAGATAGAGTGAACGCAGACATTTTTACTCAGCGTAGGGTAATCAGGAGGATGAGTGGCGATTTTATAGAGGGCACCTTGGTCAGCATTGGCGAGCTGGGCCAAAAGCCTGTTTCCATGCTGTATGACTATGCCTGTCTAGCTCTAGGTAGAGAAATAAATATCATGATATTGCCAGGTAAGTGATGACCCAAACTTTTCTTCTCTCCTTCCAGCATTTTGTCTTCTTTTCATTTCTGTACTTTTTTCACCCATCTACCAATAAAAAAAAACCTTCTCACTTGTACACTACTATCACTTGTCAGGCTTTGGCCCACCTCCACTTCTTTTCCAGCTCCCCCCCCCCCCCCCCCTACGAGAATCAGTATGAAGAAGGTATCTGACCTGAAATGTCACCTTTCCATGTCTTCCAGAGATGCTGGCTGACCCAAGTGCTGGGTGAGTTTCTCCAGCACATTGTGTTTTTTTTAATCGAACTTGCATGTGTTGTTAGACACAAAATGCTGGAGTAACTCAGCGGGACAGGCAGCATCTCTGGAGAGAAGGAATGGATGCTGTTTTATGTAAAAAAAATTATCTGTGTGTCTTGTGCTCTTTAATGTCTACTGCCGGACCCTGACGTGAGAGGACGCTGGCGTTGAGTATTAGCCGCTTTTCCGTCAGGATAGTTTGTCTGTTTGTTTCTATGTTAATTGTTTTTGTAAAGCGCTTTGAGCATGTGATAAGGCGCTATATAAAATAAATGGATTATTATTATTATTATGTTTCGGGTCGAGACCCTTCTTCAGACTGATGTCAGGGGAGTGGGCGGTGTAGATCAATCCCCGAGGCGGATTGATCCATGCCTGACTTTCGTATTGCTGACCTGACCTATGGTCCATGCCTGATGACGGAGGCGAGCGTCTGAAGAGTGGCGTCCTCAGCCGTGCAAGACACCAGGGCGTCCCGACAGGAGGGATGTATGTGGTCGATTGTCAACACCACCAGGGAGTCCCTCTCGGCAGCATGTTGTGCACAGGACTTCAAAGGGGCATGAGACAGCATGTCAGCCAGGTACATGTACTTGCCCTGTTTGTAAACCAAGGTAATGTCATATTTCTGTAGCCGCAGCGTCATACGCTGCATCCGCGCCGGAGCCGCGTGTATGGGCTTGTTGATAATCGTCACCAGCGGCTGATGGTCTGTTTCAACAGTCACCGGCCGGCCGTAGATGTAGTCATTGAACTTGACACATGCGAAAACCACCGCTAGCAGCTCCTTTTCGATCTGCGCGTACCTCGTCTCTGTTTCCGTCAATGTTCTAGGTGCATACGCAAAGGGCCGCCCCGCTTGCAGGCATGCAGCGCCGGGACCGTACTGGGAAGCGTCGCAGGTGAGTGGAACAGGCTGGTCAACGTCAAAATAAGCCAGGGACCAGGGAGTTTCGGAGGGAACGGTCTCTGTGGAAAGCAGAAAGGGATGGAGATGGAGAGATGTGACTGGTGGTGGGATCCCGTTGGCGGTGGCGAAAATGTCAGAGGATTATGTGCTGTAAATAAAAAAGTCGGAGGGCAGGAGGAATCACCGAGGGGGAGCAGTGAGAGAGGATGTTGCTAAACACTCGTCGGAGAGTTGCACCTGTTGTTTCTGGCTGGGGCCAAACATTATGGCTTCAGCCCAGCTGAGAATAGAAGCTGGGAGGTCTTGTTGAATGTAAAGAAGTTGGGAGGTCATGTTACAGTTGTACAAGACAAAGACAAGACCAGGAATGAGTAGGTTAGCCTATGATGAGCGTTTGTCTGCATTGGGCCTGTACTTGCTGGAGTTTAAAATAATGAGGGGGGACTAGTAAAAGCCTTGGATAGAGTGGATGTGGAGAGGATGTTTCCACTAGTGGGAGCATCTAGGACTAGAGGCCATAGCCTCAAAATTAAAGGATGTTCTTGTAGGGAGATGAGGAGAAATGTCTTTAGTCAGGGTGGTGAATCTGTGGAATTCTTTGCCTCAGAAAGCTGTGGAGGCAGTCAGTGGATATTTTTAAGGCAGGGGTAGAGAGAATCTTGATTAGTACAGATGTCAGAGGTTATGAGGAGAAGGCAGGAGAATGGGGTTAGGAGGGAGAGATAGATCAGCCATGATTGAATGGCGGAGTGGATTTGATGGACCGAATGGACTAATTCATATTCTATTCCTTATGACATTGGTAAGGCCACGTTTAGAGTATTGTGTTCAGTTTTGGTCACCCTGTTATAGAAAAGATGATCTTACGCTGGAAAGGGTGCAGAGAAGATTTACGAGGATATTGCCAGGACTTGAGGACCTGAGCTATAGGGAGAGGTTGAGCAGACTAGGACTTGATTCCTTGGAGCGCAGGAGGATGAGGGGTGATCTTATAGAGGGATATATGATCATGTGAGGAATAGATGGGGTAAAGAGCACAGAGTCTTTTACCCAGAGTTAGGGAATCAAGAACTAGAGGTCAAAAGTTTATGGTCTGGGGGATAAGATTTAAAAGGAACTTGAGGTGCAACTTTATTACACTAAAAGTGATAGGTATGTGGACCGAGCTGCCAGAAGAGGCAGTTGAGACAGGTACTATCACAACGTCTAAAAAACATTTGGACAAGTACATAGATAGGTTAGGTTTGGAGGGATATGAGCCAAATGCAGACAGGAGGGACTTGTGTCCCACCTAAGGGACTTAGGTGGGACATGTTGGGCAAGTAGTGCCGAAGGGCCTGTTTCCATGCTGTATAATTGTATGATTCTGTGACTCTTTAACGAAACATTGTCAAAACCTGCCAGCGCAGTGACTTGCTGTTCTAGGTGTAAAGTACAACTGCTCAGAAATACATTTGTTCTGCATGCATTTATCAATACAGTGGTAGGTGGTTTATATGTGCATCTTTCTTGACATAAAGGTGCACCCTAGCTGCATTTATTTGTATACTGTAACCGTTGCTCAAGATGTGGACTCTTATACATCAGCGAGACCAATCGTAGACTGAGCGATCGTTTTGCTGAAAACCTTCACCCAGTCCGCCTGGACCTACCTGACCTCCCAGTTCCCAACTCGTAAATTCCCCTTCCCATTCCCACACTGGCCTTTCTGTCCTAGGCCTCCTCCATTGTCAGAGTGAGGCCAAATGCAAATTGGAGGAATAGCATCTCATATTTCGCTTGGGCAGCTTCCAACCCTGTGGTGTTAGCATTGATTTCACTAACTTCAAGTAACCCCTGCATTCCCTTTCTTTCCATTCCTCCCCCACCCAAGTCGCACCAGCTTCGCCTTTTCACCTAGCAAATGGCCTGTTTCATTTATCATCATTACTTTTTTGCATTTCTTCTATATCTGCATCACTGTCGATAGCTCTTGTTTCCCTTTCCCCTGGCTCTCTGTCTGAAGAAGGGTCTCGACCCAAAACCTCATCCATTCCTTCACTTCAGAAATGCTGCCTGTCCTGCTGAGTTACACCAGCATTTTGTGTCTATCTTGCATTTATTTTCATATTGAATGAGTGCACATGGCCGTCTTTTTGAATTTGGTCTAATCCAGGGCCTGACTTGTCACGTAGTAAGTGCGCTCAGGAAATAATAACACCAATAGCCAGCATGTATCTTACTAATCCACAGCTTTAGGATTGTTGTTGGTTAAATCTTTTGCTTTTTATGTCGCTCCTTTCTGCGCTCCATTCGATATGCAAATTCTACAAAAACCTCTTTCCATAAATGCCCATTATGTTTTAACCAGCGGAAACAGGGGTAGATAAACGATGATCAAAGGTAAGCTTTTCATGAAAATGTACTGGCAGAAGGCCTACACCAATTAACATAGAGAAAACATCTGTGGTGTTTAACTTCAGCACATGTCTGGTCACTGACACATGTTGTCTGTTCATCAATCTGGAATCATTCTCATTTTATGGGCTCCTCCCAGCCTTCAGTGGCTGAATAAATTAGAGTCCTCCACGTCAGCTAGGTTACATGTGGTCGGCAGGTGGCACTTTGCCAGCAGTTTTATTTTTGAGAAGGTCAGTGGTAACATTCCCAGGTTATTTTCATGTCATTGCCGCTGCCAGATGCCTGACTGATGCCACATCCCATGGTGACTGCCGGAGATTGGTCGAAGAGACGCTGCCGAAAACAAAGAGGGATCCAGCATGGGGGTGATTCGAGAACAAAGGGGGACTATGATGAATACTTTGTAACTTTGTCGGCGCCCTATATGCGGGGATTGCTGGTCGGCGCGGACTCGGTGGGCCAAAGGGCCTGTTTCCGCGCTGTATCTCTAAACAAAACTAAACTATAAGATCGTAAGATCATAAGAGATTGGAGTAGAATTGGGGCATTCGGCCCATCAAGTCTACTCCGCCATTCAATCCTGGCTGACCCATCTCTCCCTCCTAACCACATTCTCCTGCCTTCTCCCCATAACCATTGACACCTTTACTAATCAAGAATCTATATATCTCTGCCTCAATTATATCCACTGCCTCCACAGCCTTCTGTGGCAAAGAATTTCACAGATTCACCACCCTCTGATTAAAGAAATTCTTCCTCATCCCCTTTCACTGTGACATGCCATATGTGATAATGAAGTTTCAATCAATCTGAAAAATTCGAATAACCATGACTTTAATAGAGCTGCTGCCTCACAGTGCCAGAGACCCGGGTTCGATCCTGACCTCAGAGGCTTTCTGTCTGGAGTTTGCATGTTCTTCCGGTGACCATGTGAGTTTTCTCCGGGTGCTCTGGTTTCCTTCTACATCCCAAAGATTTGGAGTTTGTAAGTTTGTTGCCCTCTGTAAATTACCCCTCCTGTACAGAGTGTGGATGCGAAAGTGGGATAACATAGAGGTAGCGTGAATTGCCGACGGGCCGTGGCTGTGGACTGGGGCCTTGATCGAGGCGCTGCGGTTTCGATGCCTCCTGGATCGCCGCGTAGAAGCCGGGGTTGGGGCCCGGCCGGGTCCTCGTGGGTTGGGCGGAGGAGCCGGGCTTTGCGGGTCGGCGTCTGGATCTGTGGAGCGGCCGACGGAGCACGCGGCTGGGGCCCGGGTTGGCACCAAGGAGGCGTGAAGTGGGGCGTTGACAGCGGTGAGGCCTCGGCGGCAGAGAAGTAGCGGCAGTGGTGAAGCCTCATGATGATGGGGCCTCAGCGGCAGCAGTGAAGCCTCGCCGCGGCGGCGATGCATCGTGGGTCGACTCGCAGTCGACGGTCGATGAGAGCGTGGAGGACCACTGTGAGGGGGGAGGGGAAGAACAATGGGAGACCCGGTGTGGGGGGACCACCGTGAGGGAGATGGGGGGGAGAACAATGGGCAATAGGGGGGGAGAACAAAGGGCAATGGGGACCCGGCATGGAGGGATCGCTGGGGTGGGGGGGGTGAAGAACTAAAGGAGGAGCCGGCGTGCTTTGTAACTTTGTCAGCGCCGCAGGTGGCCGCTATTTGTATACCTTGTATACAAGCAAAGAATTTCACTGTGCCTTGCCACATGTGACAATAAAGTTTTCCATTCCATTCCAATTGGTGATCGATGTGGACTCGGTGGGCTGAAGGGCCTGTTTCCATACTGTATCTCTAAACTCTAAACTAAACATGGGTCAACATTTGAACCCCTGGGAAGGAAATCATATTCATCGCAAATTGCACTACCATCTAACTTCTTAACAGTGCTGCATTGCATGCCTGTCAGGTAAATTAATAACATGCATTCCACCTGTGAGAACCCCGACTTTGCACTGCACTGATCCTAAAACTTCAACCCAATCTGCTCTGAGGTCCTCAGTCTGGCACCATCCAAACAAAATTGGCTCTCTTGGTCAAGATTTGGTCTAAGTAGAGATAGACAAAACTGCAGATGCTGGTTTACAGTCTGAAGAAGGTTCCTGGCACAAAACATCACCTATCCATGTTCTCCAGAGATGCAGCCTGACCCACTGAGTTACTCTAGCACTTTGTATCTTTTTTTAGTTTTCATAGATGATGTTGTCCTTGGAACTATCTAGGAACCTCTACTGACTTTGGGGCCATTGTTACAGTGAATAAAGACAGGCGGCATGGTGGCGCAGTGGCAGAGTTGCTGCCGTACAGAGCTTGCAGTACCAGAGGCCTGGGTTCGATCCCGACTATGGGTGCTGTCGTACGGAGTTTGTACGTTCTCCCCGTGACCACGTGGGTTTTCTCCAAGATCTTCGGTTTCCTCCCACAATCCACAGACGTACAGGTTTGTAGGTTAATTGGCTTAGTATAAATGTAAATTGTCCCCTAGTGTGTGTAGGATAGTGTTCATGTGTGGGGATCGCTGGTCAGTGCGGACTCGGTGGGCTGAAGGGCCTGATTCTGTGTTGTATCTCAAAACTAAACTAAAATAAATTGCAAATATGGATTGACAATGTAGAGGCATCTAGTCTTTAGGCAGTAGAAAGACTGATACTTTGAAGGTATATATGATGTTGAGTTACATTGGGTACATTGGACAGCAGGTACATTTAAAAGTCACTTGGACAGGTAAATGGATAGGAAGGGTTTTGAGAGACATAGGCCAGGTGCAGACAAGTGGGACTAACCTGGTTAGGTACCTTGCTTGGCACTGAAGATCCGGTAGGCCTTGGCCGACCAAGTGTAAATGTTCTGCAAATTGGTTGCCAAGTCTACATTTGGTTTCACCAATAGGAGGATACTTCGGGAACAATGGATGCAGTCGGTAAGGTTAGAGGAGGTGCATGTGAACCTCTGTCTTACCTGGGTGGACTGCTGAGGTCCCCGGACAGAGTCGAGGGAGGAGGAAGAGGAACAGGTGTTACATCTCCTGTAGTTGCAGGGGAAAGTACCTGGGGAAGGGGTGGTTTTTGTGGGAAGGAATGAGTGAACCAAGGAGCAGAAGAGGGAGCGGTCTCTGCAGGCCAGAAAGGGGTGGAGCTGGGATGATGTGATTGGTGGTGGGATCACGTGGAAGATATCAGAAATATCAGAAGAGGATGTGGTGGATGCCGGGGCTAATGAGATGAAAGGTGAGCACTATTCCCAATAGTTCCCAATGTTGGGGGAGTACAGTTCCCAATATTGGGGGAGGCCAGAACCAGGGGCCACAGTCTAAGAATAAAGGGGAGGCCATTTAAAACTGAGGTGAGAAAATACTTTTTCACCCAAAAAGTTATGTATTTGTGGAATTCTCTGCCACAGAAGGCAGTAGAGGCCAATTCACTGGATGAATTTAAAAGAGAGTTAGATAGAGCTCTCGGGGCTAGTGGAATCAAGGGATATGGGGAGAAGGCAGGCACGGGTTACTGATTGTGGATGATCAGCCATGATCACAATGAATGGCGGTGCTGGCTCGAAGGGCCAAACGGCCTCCTCCTGCACCTATTTTCTATGTTTCTATGTTTCACTCGGGGAACTCTATCCTTGTTCTGTCGGGGAGAAGGTAGCAAGAGCAGAACTACGGGACACAGAGGAGAAATACGGGTGAAGGATTGATCTATAACAGAAGGGGGAAACCACGTTTATTAAAGAAAGAGGATATCTCGGTTGCCTTAGAATGAAAAGTCTCATCTTGGGAGCAGAAGACGCAGGAATTGAGAGTAGGGAATAACTTCTTTGCAGGAGACAGCAGATGAGTAAGTGTAGTCCAGATAACTGGGGGAGTTGGTAGGTTTATTGTAGACCTCAGTCAATAGTCTGTCCCCTATGATGGGAACAGACAGATCTGTATTGTATCTCGAAACTAAACTAAAATAAATTGCAAATATAGATTGACAATGTAGAGGCATCTAGTCTTTAGGCAGTAGAAAGACTGATACTTCGAAGGTATATATGATGTTGAGTTACATTGGGTACATTGGACAGCAGGTACATTTAAAAGTCACTTGGACAGGTAAATGGATAGGAAGGGTTTGCGGTGGCGCAGCGGTAGAGTTGCTGCCTTACAGCGAATGCAGCGTCGGAGACTCGGGTTCGATCCTGACTACGGGTGCTGTCTGTACGGAGTTTGTACGTTCTCCCCGTGACCTGCGTGGGTTTTCTCCGAGATCTTCGGTTTCCTCCCACACTCCAAAGACGTACAGGTATGTAGGTTAATTGGCTGGGCAAATGTAAAAAATTGTCCCTAGTGGGTGTAGGATGGTGTTAGTGTGTGGGGATCGCTGGGCGGCGTGGACCCGGTGGGCCGAAGGTCCTGTTTCTGCACTGTATCTCTAAATCTAAAAAAATCGAAATCAAGAAACGGGAGTGTGGTGTCAAAGAAAGGTTTATCACAATCTACCAAATCTATGTGCCTCATAGGTTTGTATACTTCAAACAGGTCGTCATCAAACTTTACCACCTCAAATCCAGCCTACCTGTTTCTCATGATAACTGACGTGCTCCATCCCAGGCAACATCCTCGTGAATCCTCTTTGTATCCCCTCCAGTGTGAACACAATTATTGGAGTGCAGCGACCAAAGATGCACACAATACCCCAGCTGGTTTCTAATTAATGACTTACATTGTTGTACGTTAACCTCCCTGCTCTTTTATGCTCCGATTAATGAAGGCAAATATTCTGTATGCCATCTAAACTATTTTATTTATGTACTTGTCTGCTCACTTCATGGATTCTTAGATGTGTATACCAAGGTCCCTTTGTTTTTCACTGCTTCCAAGGATCCTCCTACTTAAATTGCATATCCTAGCAAATTATTAGCCTGAAATGAAACAATTCACACTTTTTAGGATTAAATTCCATCTGCCACTTCTCTGTCCAACCTACCAACTGATCAATATCTCCCCCACTCTCCGTGATAGCACTAACCTTCATGTCATCTATAGACTAATTAATCACACCCTCCAACATTCACATCCAGCTCGTTAATCTATTGAGCAAAGAGCAGTGGTCTCAGCACTGATCCCTGTAGTTTACCATTTGGTCATGAGCTTCCAGATAAAGTAAAGACTTTCACCGTCTGACCCCTATCATCAAACTAGTTTTGGATCCAATCTGCTAAATTGCCCTGGATTAGACTTTAGACTTTACTTTAGCCTTTGGAGATACAGCCTCCGGATCCTATGTTGTACAGCACAGAAACAGGCCCTTCGGACCACCGAGTTCCCGTCGACCAACAATCATCCCGTACACTAACACGATCCTACACACTAGGGACAATTTTACAATTACCGAATTACTGAAGCCAATTAACCTACAAACCAGGGAGAACGTAAAAACTCCATACAGACAGCATCCCTAGTCAGGATCAAACCTGGGTCCTTGGCGCTGCAAGGCAGCAACTCTACCACTGTGCCCTGTGCCGGATCATAGAAACATGGAAACATAGAAAATAGTTGCAGGAGTAGGCTATTCCACCCTTCGAGGTAGCACAGCCATTCAATATGATCATGGCTGATCATCCAAAAGCAGTACCCCGTTCCTGCTTTCTCCTCGTATCCCTTGATTCCATTCGCCCTAAGAGCTATATCTAACTCTCTCTTGAAAATATCCAGTGAATTGGCCTCCACTGCCTTCCGTGGCAGATAATCCCATAGATTCACAACTCTCTGGGTGAAAAAGTTTTTCCTCATCACAGTCCGAAATGGCCTACCCCTTATTCTTAAACTGTGACCCCTGGTTCCGGACTCCCCCAACATCGGGAACATTTTTCCTGCATCTAGCCTGTCCAATCCTTTAAGAATTTTATATGTTTCTATAAGATCCCCTCTTGTCCTTCTAAATTCCAGTGAATATAAGCCCAGTTGATCCATTCTTTCATCATATGTCAGTCTCGCCATCCTGGGAATTAATCTGGTGAACCTGCACTGCACTCCCTCAATAGCAATAATGTCCTTCCTCAAATTAGGAGATCACAAACTGCCCACAATACTCCAGGTGTGGTCTCACCAGGGCCCTGTACAACTGCAGTAGGACCTCCTTGCTCCTATACTTAAAAAGCCTGTCGCTATGAAGACCAACATGCCATTTGCTTTCTTCACTGCCTGCTGTACCTGCATGCTTACTTTCAGTGACTGATGTACATGGACACCCAGGTCTCGTTGCACCTCAGCTTTTCCTAATCTGGCACCATTCAGATAAAAATCTGCCTTGTTCTTGCCACTAAAGTAACCTCACATTTATCCACATAATATTGCATCCTATGTTGTACAGCGATTGATGCATTCATTGTTACCTTACCCTTGCATCGGCAAAACTCTACGTGTTATACATTGAACAAGATGTATCTTCAAGCACTGTACTGCAGTATTATAGAATGACATACCTATACCACTGGTACTCTAGCAGTATTATAGAAACATAGAAACATAGAAAATAGGTGCAGGAGTGGGCCATTCGGCCCTTCGAGCCTGCACCACCATTCAATATGATCATGGCTGATCATCCAGCTCAGTAACCTGTACCTGCCTTCTCTCCATACCCCCTGATACCTTTAGCCACAAGGGCCACATCTAACTCCCTCTTAAATATAGCCAATGAACTGGCCTCAACTACCTTCTGTGGCAGAGAATTCCACAGACTCACCACTCTCTGTGTGACGAAATGCCTCACCACTCTGTGTGAAGAGTGTTATGATGAAAGGCCTCTCAGTACTCGATATGGTCTTGGTTCTAGAGGCACGACCAGAACATTGTTCCAGGGCCAGCCTAATCCCAGATCAAGATCAGACATGCATCTACTTTTTGCCAACTCATTCTAGTCTCAGGTTCTTTCAAGTGAATAAATGATTTACTTGTACTTCTAATTTAATATCCCGCATTTGCTGCTCATGTTACGGCTTCATCAACACTGAGGAAACCAATTTGATAACCGCTTTCATAGAAACATAGAAAATAGGTGCCGAAGTAGACCATTCGGCCCTTCGAGCCAGCACCGCCATTCAATGTGATCATGGCTGATCATCCAAAATCAGTACCCCGTTCCAGCTTTTTCCCAATATCCCTTTCAAAAGTAGATACACAGAAGACTGCTGATGGTGGAATCTGGAGCACAAACAAACTGCTGGAGCACAAACAACGTCTGTGGGGAAACGGACAGATGACATCTTGGGTGCCGACCCTTCCACTGGAGGTAACGTTGACTGCTGATTTCCTTCCACAGATGCTGTCTAACCCCTCCAACACCTTTTTGGCTTTCAAGAACACATCTGTTGAGACTGTTTACTTGACTGTAAGTTTTCAAATGCCTGTCATTTTAATCCTCCATCATACACCCACTGGTCTCTTAAAAGTTGCAATATTTAAGTCTTTAGATGAGCACTTGAAATACAATGACATGGAAGACTACAGGCTGAGTGCTGTTTCAGTGTAAACTGAAAGAACATCACCTCAACACATTGATGAGGCCGTACTTGGAATATTGTGTTCAGGTTTGGTCACCGCTGCTACAGAAGGATGTCATTAAACTACAAAGGGTGCCGAGAAGATTTCCGGAGATTTACAAAGATGTTGCCAAGACTCGACGGCCTGAACCATAGTACCCTTGATGAGCGTTTGACGGCACTGGGCCTACATTCGCTGGAGTTTAGAAGAATGCGGGAGGACCTCATTGAAATGTATAGAATAATGAAAGGCTTGGATAGAGTGGATGTGGAGAGGATGTTTCCACTAGTGGGAGAGTCTAGAACTAGAGGTCATAGCATCAGAATTAAAGGACGTTCTTTTAGGAAGTAGATGAAGAGGAATTTCTTTAGTCAGAGGGTGGTGAATCTGTGGAATTCTTTGCCACAGAAGGCTGTGGAGGCAAAGTCAGTGGATATATTTAAAGCAGAGATAAATAGATTCTTGATTAGTATGGGTGTCTGAGGTAATGGGTAGAAGGCAGGAGAACGGGGTCAGGATGGAGAGATAGATCAGCCATGCTTGAATGGTAGAGTAGACTTGATGGGCCGAATGGCCTAATTTTACTCCTATCACATGACCTTATGATCTTATAATAGGCCAGGAAGGCTAGGACTTTATTCCTTGGAGCGCAGGAGACTGAGTGATTTATATAGGTGTATAATGAGGGGAATTGATGCACAAGGTCTTTTACCCAGAGCAAGGGAATCAAGAATCAGAGGACTTTTGTCAGGAATCTGAGGGGCAACTTTGACACACATCAGTGATGGGTATTTGAAACAAGCTGCCACAAGGAGTAGTTGAGGCAGGTACTATAACAATTACCAGGCATTTGGAAAGGTGCATGGATAGGAAGGTTTAGAGGGATTGGGCCAAACATGGGGAAGTGGGATTAGTGTAGATTGGGCATCTTGGTCCGCATAGACAGGTTGGGCCGAAGGGCCTGTTTATGTGCTGTATGACTCTATGACCTCAATTTATAACTTGATCCATTGCAGCCTTTAGGGCTTAACATTGAATTCAGCAATTTCAGATAATCAGCATTTGAAGTTCTGGCAATTTTTGATAATTATTCTGCCTTTCCCATTTATGCCACCTCTAAACTGACCTATTGCCATTTACTAATCTCTTTACCACCTTCTTTCACCCTGCAGTACAAACACTTTTTCATTTAATTTCACTTGCCTTCTAGCCCTTTTATGAGCTTTCCAGTGTTTCCTTCATTCCTCTTGTGCATTTAAAACCCGTTCTACATCTACACTTGATAAAAAGTTTTGATGAAAAATCATTTATTTGAAATGGCACATTTGTATCTCCTGCCAAAGCCGACCCCGGACAGAGTATTTGTGGCCTTTTTCCGTTTTATTTCATATTTTCAGCATCTGGGTTGGATGTACATGCAAATAGTTGCCAACGTTATTGGGAAGTCCATTTTAAGTCCACATGGCTTGATACATGGATAGGACAGGTTTGGAGGGATCTGGACCAAACGCGGGCAGGTGGGACTAGTGTAGCTGGGACATGTTGGCCGGCGTGGGCAAGTTGGGCCAAACGTCCTGTTTCCACACCGTATCACTCTATGACCCTATCAGTGACATCTCAGTTTTATTGGATGCCATAAAATGTGCTGTATGGTGATAATTTGCAGATATCTACCTGGGGTAGGAAGGATCAGTGTACAAAGGTCCATGGTGATAGTGATGTTTATTGGTAAGTATGGTTGCAATGAAACAAAGTAATTTAACTTTAATTTGTAACATGCTTTGGATGACTGAATGCTTGCTTTAGGCATTGCAGCTGAATGTAATAAGGTAATTTGCCGTTCTCCGGCACTTTTATGCCGCATTATCCTTTATTCACCACATCATCTTCCGTTTTCCTTTGTAATTCTACTGATGAGAGGAGATCTTATCGAAACGTATAAGATTATTAAGGGGTTGGACACGTTAGAGGCAGAAAACATGTTCCCAATGTTGGGGGAGTCCAGAACCAGGGGCCACAGTTTAAGAATAAGGGGTAGGCCATTTAGAACTGAGATGAGGAAAAACTTTTTCAGTCAGAGAGTTGTTAATCTGTGTAATTCTCTGCCTCAGAAGGCAGTGGAGGCCAATTCTCTGAATGCATTCAAGAGAGAGCTGGATAGAGCTCTTAAGGATAGCGGAGTCAGGGGGTATGGGGAGAAGGCAGGAACGGGGTACTGATTGAGAATGATCAGCCATGATCACATTGAATGGCGGTGCTGGCTCGAAGGGCCGAATGGCCTCCTCCTGCACCTATTGTCTATTGTCTATTGATGTAAAGAAGCTGGCCTAAACAAATATTCAACACCTATTGAGGTAACGCTTTTCTGATTATAGATCCAAAGAAACTTGGCTGAGTTTAGCCAAATTTGGAGCTGAGAGCAACAAAAGCTCCTTGGGTTCATTTGTACTTTGAAAACCCTTTTAAGGAAAGGTGAGGCATGCCCGTCAGTGTGATTGTTAAGTGCACTACTTTATCTTTAAGTGACTTGATAATAATGCTGCATTGTTTTGCAACAGGGTGGAAAGTTGATGAATTAAATTATAGACAATAGACAATAGACAATAGGTGCAGGAGGAGGCCATTTGGCCCTTCGAGCCAGCACTGCCATTCAATGTGATCATGGCTGATCATTCTCAATCAGTGCCCCGTTCCTGCCTTCTCCCCATACCCCCTGACTCCGCTATCCTTAAGAGCTCTATCTAGCTCTCTGTTGAATGCATTCAGAGAATTGGCCTCCACTGCCTTCTGAGGCAGAGAATTCTACAGATTCACAACTCTCTGACTAAAAACAAATTTCCTCATCTCTGCTCTAAATGGCCTTATTCGTAAACTGTGGCCCCTTGTTCTGGAGTCCCCCAACATTGGGGACATGTTTCTTGCCTCTAACGTGTCCAACCCCTTAATAATCTTATACGTTTCGATAAGATCCCCTCTCATCCTTCTAAATTCCAGTGTATACAAACCTAGTCGCTCCAGTCTTTCAACATATGACAGTCCTGCCATTCCGGGAATTAACCTAGTAAACCTACGCTGCATGCCCTCAATAGCAAGAATATCCTTCCTCAAATTTGGAAACCAAAGCTGCACACAGTACTCCAGGTGCGGTCTCACTAGGACCCTGTACAACTGCAGAAGGAGTTCAATTGAATTGAATTAATGGACCAATGCATCTATCGCTGCAAATGCAGGTTGTGCATATACCTATTATGGCAGGCAAGACTTCCACTCTATTAATGTGGGTGGAAAGCTATTTACAGAATAATTATGCTATTTGCCTGCCAAGAACTTGTTAGGCCTGGACAGACACAAAATATTTTGTTGGTCAGTAACTTTGGATAAGATTATCCTGGAGTTCTCGCTGTCTACATCTGTTCAAATATTAACTTTCTCTTTGAATGAGGTTGTGGTTAATCTAGTACAAAATCCCCAAGGCCAAACATAAGGAAGATAAACTGACTGATTTAGAATTGTAGTGATATTCATGAGGCCACATTTTATTCCACAGTGGGAGGCAAATGAGTGGGAGCTGCAGTTGGTGTTGAATATGGCAAGATGAGGCATGGGTGATTTTTTTACTCTTGGGCATTTGCCAATTGAAACGGGTGAGAATGACTTATTAGAATGCCACAATTTTGTCTTGGTCGACATGAAAGCTGATTTACAGCTATCGAATCAACTGCTGGGCAGAATCAGGCAATTTTCCCTCAGTTGGCCTCAGGGAACGAGATCGATTGCTTGGTCCAGTAGTTGAAGGATGAAGATATCCAGAAAAATGAGCAAATATGTATCTGGAGAAAGCCAGGGAACAGTTTTGGGTGGGGACAGGGTGTGTGCGCAGAGGAAGACTTATCACCTGAAGTCAACTGAAGGTTTATGCTGTAAATTCTGAGCCAATAAGGAAACTGTAAATTACAAAAGAAAAAGGTTCCTCATGCGATACCTTTCATGAGGAATACCTTGCATACCTTACCTGGCCTCAGAATTAAAGGGCACTCTTTCAGATGGAGGTGAGGAGGAGCTTCTTTAGTCAGAGGGTAGTTAATCTGTGGAACTCATTGCCATAGAGGGCTGTGGAGGCCAAGTCAGTGGATATTCTTAAGGCAGAGATAGACAAATTCTTGATTAGAACTGGTGTCAAGGGTTATGGAGAGAAGGCAGGAAAATGGGATGCATATCTCAAGATCTTGGTAAATTATCACCATTCAGCGCATTTTATGATGGATAATGTGTTGGTTTTATTATAAAGGTAATGAGGCTGCTGCAACTTCCGGTTAATGCATATCTGCCCTTTTCTGAACTTACTATAGCATTAGTGCATAGATAATGACACAAATCTTAACACATTTTTGCCCAGTTTTCAGAGATTAACTCTTATGTACTTAGTTTTTGTGGCTGACCATATGTGCTGTAAATAATCTATCAAAGTGTTTAATTCTTGTGCCATTAAATGTTTAAACCACGACAGGTGACCCACATATTATGGCTATTCGGGTCACGTACATTCACCCTTATACAATTCACAAATCTTTCCTCACAAATTTGAGAGGGAATACAATTAATTCTTACAACAGATGGGGAAAAAAAGTAAATAAATAAACTATTTTTTTAAAAACTCGTGTTTCAAAATTGGGAAAATAAGAAATGCGTATACCCTTTGGCAAAGATTAGACTTTATGCTCGCAGTTGGGTCTGTGAGCAAATTTGGGCCCCATATCTGAGGAAGCATGTGCTAACTCTGGAGAGGGTCCAGAGGAGGTTTACGAGAATGATCCCAGGAATGAGTCGGTTAGCATATGATGAGCGTTTGACAGCACCGGCCAGGCCTCTACTCACTGGAGCTAGAAGGTTGAGGGGGGATTTCATTGAAACTTACAGAACAATGAAAGGCATAGATAGAGTAGATGTGGAAAGGATGTTTCCACTGGTGGGAGAGTCTAAGACCAGGGTTTATGGCCTCAGAATTAAAGGGCGCTCTTTTAGATGGAGGTGAGGAGGAGCTTCTTTAGTCAGAGGGTAGTTAATCTGTGGAACATTGCCACAGAGGGCTGTGGAGGCCAAGTCAGTGGATATTCTTAAGGCAGAGATAGACAAATTCTTGATTAGAACTGGCGTCAAGGGTTATGGAGAGAAGGCAGGAAAATGGGATTAGGAGGCATAGATCAGCCATGATGAATGGCGGAGTAAACTCGATGGGCCAAATGGCCTAACTTTACTCCTATAACTTATGAACTTGTGAACTTGTGATAGGTACAAGATGGCACTGGAGCATGGCGATTCTTTTCATGATAATAGTAGAGGAGGATGTACTATTTATCAAATATAATCATTCCATTCGTTTACTTAAGTATGATCTTACTTGTACAAGGTATGATTTGATGGGATGGCACACATTGCAAACTTTTTCACTATTCCTGTGCACGTTACAATGATAATTAATTAAATTAACTGAACTAGACATAGAAACATAGAAACATAGAAAATAGGTGCAGGTGGAGGCCATTCGGTCCTTCGAGCCAGCACTGCCACAGCCAGCCATTGTGATCATGGCTGATCGGCCACAATCAATAACCCGTGCCTGCCTTCTCCCCATATCCCTTGACTAATATAAACAAATATCCAAGCATTTTTTCTTTCACTTTGAATATTCTAAGATATTCATAAACTATATGAATAACCCTCAGATTATGTTTTACAAGAAAGCACTCAAGGTTTTGTGGTGTCCATGTATGGTTTTATGAAACAGTTAAAGGTGGTTATTTCTCAGGCCACTCTGGTCAAGACCAGTCGAGTTGTTTCCAGACCCGAAACTTCACCTATTCCTTTTCTTCAGAGATGCTGCCTGACCCGCTGAGTTACTCCAACATTTTGTGTTTTTCCATGGTCAATTATGTAGTTTAGTTTAGTTAAGAGATACAACGTGGAAGCTGGCACTTCAGCCATCCGAGTCCGCGCCGACCACGATCACCCGTACACTGGTTCTGCCAATTAACCTACAAACCTGCACATCTTTGGAATGTGGGAGGAAAAAGGAGCATCCGAGAAAGCCCATGCGGATCGTACAAACTCCATACAGACAACACCCACAGTCAGGATCGAACCCGGGTCTCTGGCGCTGTAAGTCAGCAACTCTACCGATGTGCCACTACTAACTCTGTTTTATAACTCCACCTGACCTGATTAGTATTTCCAGAATTTGTGGTAATTTGGCTTAACTGAACTAAAATTGGTAAAACAAATTGTTTATTTTAGCATCAGTCTAAAGAAGGATCTCAACCTGAAACGTCACTTATCCATGTTCTCCACTGATGCTGCCTGACCTTCTGAGTTGCTCCAGCATTTTGCGTCTTTTGATTTATCGTAACATTTATTTTTAACAATTTCTTGAAATTGCATGCAACTGTTCTTACAATAGTAATTGCCACTAAGATTTAGCTCTAAACTGCAGGTATAAAGGTATTAAACTGCAGATATTCAAGAGAGAGTTAGATATAGCTTTTAGGGCTAACGGAATCAAGAGATATGGGGAGAAAGCAGGAACGGGTACTGATTTTGGATGATCAGCCATGATCATATTGAATGGCCGAATGGCCTACTGGCCTACTCAGCACCTATTTCCTATGTTTTTATGTTTCTAAACATTACCACCAATTGTAAATGATATGTAAATATCTCATTAGTTGTTCTAATTTTAGTCAACTCCTTAAGAAAGTTGAATTCCCCTGTCTGTAGTTGCTAGGATTAGCTTCCCGAGACCAGTACAAGAAACATTAACAGTTACAACATAGAATTTGCAGCAGTGCAATGAGATTTTACTGAGTAATTCCTATCACCTATCACGCCCACATCATGCTGTTTTCCAACATCTGCAGTGCGAGGGACTGATTCATGATGAGTCAGAGTGTTTCCCACTGATAAAGAGAGTGCAGGGCAATGAGGGTCTGTTCCATTGCACGGTTGAAGTAGCTGTACACGTCCGACACATCTAATCTGTGTGGCCAACACAAAGAATGAAAAAGATGTGGGTGTATAGTGGGTGGAATTTAGCTCTGTTACAGACACGAGCCGCTGCTGGATCTCCAAGCTGAATAGCCAAAATTATTTATAATTGTTCCTTCAGCCTCCTTCACTCTCACACTGTCACGCAGTTGGCATACAGTGCTCATTAACTAATGAAACAGTTTTGAAATTTAATGTAAAATGTACTGTAATCAAAGTGTTGGAATATTGTCACTTTATGGATTTGGCTCAGCTATGGGTTATTTTCCATCTTTAGGTATTACGGATTATATATGTAGTATAACTAAATTGTTTTTGCCTTATGGGCATTGTTTGATCTTATCAGGCATGGAGATTTTATTTATTGAAAGCCGTTGAGTTACATTTTTTCCAAGCTATAAATGACAGCATATGTCTTTATATCTTTGCAGCTTGCGGTAAAATCCATCACCAGCTCTTTGTTAAGATTCTGCACACATATTGTACTCATGGACTGTAAAGAAGTTCAATCTGTTCCAGAACAGTAATCACAGACCATTAAAATCTACTTCCAATGACTTTGTCCCTGGTTGCTTGTACAATTGTTACTCTGTGAGGAACCAAATGAAACATCGTGCTATAAATCATTAAGAGTGCCTTAATCTGGTGTGTGAGCTGATCAGACAAATACTGTAGGTGCAGATTTTAACATCATTTTTAAGAACTGAGACATGCCAAGTTAGATAAGATAACTTTATCACTATTGTCAGAAGAAATCATATATGAATAAATACACATCGTTATAAATTTATTTGAATGAATAAATGAGATTTAAAGCAACATAGATGATGCTCATCTGTTTCTTTGATAAATAAAAATGTTAAAACAATATAAAATAGTATGTAATAGAAGAGCCGCAACACAATGTTATGTTTTAATGGCATAGGAAACTATATTTTTCTCAAAGATACTAGAGGAACAAGATGGACCACTCCGTTGAAATCGCCTAAACTGAAGTGTAGTGCGCAAAGGAGCGTAACGTCCGCCATTTTAGTAGGCAAAACCTGCCATTCGCTCTGCCTCTCGCAGTGTAATCAGTGTTTTGGGGGAACAGTATATGTGATGACACCATAAAAATGCAGAATATATCTCATCTATCAATTCACAGATTTTTGTTATTTTTCTTGTTTAATGTTTCTGCAAGTTTCTGCCTACTAAAATGGCGCCATGACATACTACGGTTTTTACGGTCGAGTGGTCTATCTTGCTCCTCTAGTATCTTTGATTTTTTCCTGTCATAGCTTTCTACAGATTGTAATCTGGTTGCTACCAGGATGACACAAAAGTGGTTGGTATTGCAGATAGTGAAGACGGTTGTCAAAATTTGTAGCAGGATCTTGATCAGTTGGGCTGAGGAATGGCTAGACACAAAATGCTGGAGTAACTCAGCGGGTCCGGCAGCATCTCAGGAGAGAAGGAATGGGTGACGTTTCGGGTCGAGACCCTTCTTCAGGGATGCTGATGGAATTTAATACAGAGAAATGTGAGGTGTTCCATTCTGGGAAATCTTACATGGTCAGTCTAGTCTAACATTGTCTAACCTTCACAAGGAATGGTAGGACTCTGGGTAGTGTTGTAGAGCAGAGGGATCTAGGAGTGCAGGTACACAATTCCTAGAAAGTGGTGGTGCAGATAGGTCAAAACAGGCATTTGGCACATTGGCCTTCATCAATCAGAGTATTGAGTCTAGAGGTTGGATGGTCATGTTGAAGTTATATAAGATGTCGGTGAGGCCATATTTAGACTATTGTGTTCAGTTTTGGGCACCATGTTATAGGAAAGATTTTGTCAAGTTGGAAAGGGTAGAGAGAAGATTTACGAAGATGTTGCCAGGAGTAGAGGGTCTGAGCTGCAGGGAGAGGTTTAGTAGGCTGGGTCTCTATTCCTTGGAACAATAGACAATAGACAATAGGTGCAGGAGTAGGCCATTCAGCCCTTCGAGCCAGCACCGCCATTCAATGCGATCATGGCTGATCACTCTCAATCAGTACCCCGTTCCTGCCTTCTCCCCATACCCCCTCACTCCGCTATCCTTAAGAGCTCTATCCAGCTCTCTCTTGAAAGCATCCAACGAACTGGCCTCCACTGCCTTCTGAGGCAGAGAATTCCACACCTTCACCACTCACTGACTGAAAAAGTTCTTCCTCATCTCCGTTCTAAATGCAGGGAGAGGTTTAGAACGCAGGAGGATGAGGGGTGATCTTATAGAGGTGTACAAAATCTTGAGGGGAATAGATTGGGTAAATGCTCAGGGTGAGGGGGGAAAGATTTAATAGGAACCCGAGAGGTACCATTTTTATATAAAGGATGGTCGGAGTATGGAACGAGCTGCTGGAGGAGGTAGTTGAAGCAGATACTATCACTACGTTTAAGAAGCATTTAGACAGGGACACGGATAGGATTAGAGAGATATGGGCCAAAAGCAGGCAGGTGAGGCTAGTGTAGATGGGGCATTTTGATTGGCATGACTAAGTTGGGCCGAAGGGCCTGTTTCCAAGCTGTATGACTCTATGCCTCTAAGTGTACAAAGTGTTACCATGTCTTTTCACTGAACCAAATATAGGTAACTTTTCCCAAAAATGTATCCTGCAACCAGGAGACATATGACTATTGTGCAGGAAAGAACTGCAGATGCTGGTTTCTCCCCCCGTCCCTTCCCACCCAAATCACTCCCTCCCCAGGTACTTTCCCTTGCAACCACAGGAGATGCAACACCGGTCCCCTTACGTCCCCCCTTGACTCCTCCCATGCAGCAGGTGGCACGGCACAGGACAAAGGGATGGATATCTCTGTCTGTACACAGTGTTTGAGTGTCCAGCCAGACCGTGTGGTTGCAGCCATTTTTTAGTTGTCTTGCTGCCAGCATTGAGTTAATGTAATATAGACTTCTGTTGTAGCTTGAAGACTCCTATACTAATCAAGAACCTGTCAATCTCCGCTTTAAAAATACCCAGATTTGGCCTCCACAGCCGTCTAAGGCAATGAATTCCACAGATTTACCTAACTACGTAATTTAGATTTTAAAAAAAATCCTCAGTTATATCAGCTCTTCACCTTCACTGCTTCAGTAATAGTCTCAGAATCTCAATAGCTCATTGATGCAAATTGCCATCCCTAACATGGAAAGCAATATTTTTGTTATGACCTTAATGCCCTCTTCAAAATAGAATACCAAAAGGATTTTGTTATCAGGGTCTTTCAAAGTAGATTGTCAAATTCTCCACCAAACTGTATGTGTATGTGGATGATTATTTGGACAGGTTCAGAGGGATAAGAGCCAGACTTGGGCAGGTGGGACTAGTATAGGCCCGGTGTGGGCAGGTTGGGCCGAGCGGCCTGTTTCCAAGCTGTAAATCTCTATGACTCTTGATTTTTGAATCAAGACTTTTGAGTTTGATAATGGTGCTAAAACCTGGCGACTCTTGCATATGGACTCAGTGGACTGTTTCTATGCATTATGTACTTAACAAGGAATTGTACTTGTGTATGGCAATAAATATGAATTCTTCAATTACAAGATCATTGTTGCATCATCAATCTTGTTTTTCCTTCTAAAGATACAAAATGCTGGAGCAACTCAGTGGGTCAGGCTGCATCTCTGGAGAAAATGAATAGGTGACGTTTCAGCTCGGGACCCTTCTTCAGACTGAAGAAACTTAAAGAAGGGTTCCAACCCCCAACGTCCTTATCCATTTTCTTCAGAGATGCTGCCTGACCTGCTGAGTTACTCCAACATTTTGTGCGTATCGTTGGCATTAACCAGCATCTGCGGTTCCTTTTTATTATATATTGTTTTCCCATCTATTTGTGGTGCGAGATTGGGTATGGGAGTCTTGGGCATGCAAAGCCAAGAGACCATTAACAATCATAGACAAAGATGGATATTCATGCAATATTATTATTATTATTATCTACCTCTTTGATGACCCTTGGACTACCCTTGATCGAACTTTACTGGCTTTACCTTGCACTAAACGTTATTCCCTTATCATGTATCTATACGCTGTAAATGCATTGATTGTCTTTCTGCTGACTGGTTAGCATACAACAAAAGCTTTTCACTGTACCTCGGTACATGTAACATTAAACTAAATTGAAACTATATTAAGGGCACATCTGTTCCCCACCAAAACCAGGTAAATTTGAATTCCTGCTAATACCCCATCTTGCTTCTACAATATGACAAGGAGGCAAATTGTATTTATCTGAAGTTTTAACTAGATTAAACGTTTAGAGGCCAGTTACAACAGAATCTAATCAACCCCAGCAAGAGACTGAGCTACTTTGTCATGTTGTCTTCTGAGCAGAAGTCTGGTGGGGACTGGGTTGATATGTTTGGTGAGTTAGACAAACTAGGCACTGGACAAACTGGGATAGGCAGGACTGGGGAAAAGAGATCATTAGGAATAATGCAAAACCATTAGAAATGATGACAGTACTCAGAAAGAAAACAAGCACCTAGAAATGGCGGAAGGTTGGAAGTACTGCTGGATTTAAGCGGAGGACTTAAGTGGAGGACAAGGAAGAGGGCCATTCAATCCGCAAGTGAAGCCGCAGAGAAAGCCACTAGATGGCAAGACAATAGACAATAGACAATAGGTGCAGGAGGAGGCCATTCGGCCCTTTGAGCCAGCACCGCCATTCAATGTGATCATGGCTGATCATTCTCAATCAGTACCCCGTTCCTGCCTTCTCCCCATACCCCCTGACTCTGCTATCCTTAAGAGCTCTATCCAGCTCCCTCTTGAATTCATCCAGAGAATTGGCCTCCACTGCCTTCTGAGGCAGAGAATTCCACAGATTCACAAACTCTCTGACTGAAAAAGTTTTTCCTCATCTCAGTTCTAAATGGGTGGCTTTGGATTAAGAGGGCTGATCCTTGGGCGGTTGCTGCTGGGACGCAAGTCGGGGCCTGGTCAACCCCGGCTGGGTCACCTGGGTGAGGGTGTGTGATGTTGTGAGACCCGAAACACCCAATGACCCCAGGTCACATCACTGAGGATGCGTCCCAGTGCATCCAGAAGATGTATCTTTCACATTTTTGTTTCATGTCCAATCATATTGGCAAAAAGGAGGGAGAGCCCGTTTGAATGAATGTACCAAAGATTGACACAAAAAGGTGGAGTAACTCAGCAAGACAGGCAGCATCTCTGGAGAGAAGGAATGGGTGACGTTTCAGGTCGAGAGCCTTCTTCAGACTGTTCAGGGAAAAGGGAAACGAGAGATATGGACGATGATGTCGAGAGATAAAGAACAATGAATGAAAGATATGCAAAAAAATAATGATGATAAAGGAAACAGGCCATTGTAAGCTGTTTGCGGGGTGAAAACGAGAAGCTGGTGCGACTTGCGTGGGGAAAAAAACTGCAGGTGTTGGTTAAAATCGAAGGTAGACACAAAATACTGGAGTAACTCAGCGGGTCAGGCAGTATCTCAGGAGAGAAGGAATGGGTGACGTTTCGGGTCAAGACCCTTCTTCGGACTCATTGGATTAGGCAACTGGCTTGGAAAGGTGGTTTGAACAGTTGGTGGCATCTGAATGGTGGACAGATGGTGTGCTTTTCAATCAGAGCAGTGATTTTGCTGAAGGTGCTGCGGTGTAGAAGGGGTGGGGAGACCTCTCTTCCTATCTGGTTCATATTGAATGGAATAAAGGCACTTTTCTGAACTGCTGGATCTGGCTGATCAAGTATTCCTTTGGCTGTCAGATTTCGCTGAGTTGTATGCCTTTCAACGTAGCCAGCCTTGTAAGAATTTCTTCAACTCATAAGCCCATAAGGAATAGGAGTTGAATTAGGCCATTCGACCCATCAAGTCTACTCCGCCATTCAATCATGGCTGATCTATCTCTCCCTTCTAACCCCATTCCCCTACCTTCTCCCCATAACCTCTGACACCTGTACTAATCAAAAATGTATCTATCTCTGCCTTAAACCTATCTCTGCTTGACAAATCTACTGGAATTTTTTGAGGATGTAACTAGGAAAATTGACAGGGGAGAGTCAGTGGATGTGGTGTACCTCGACTTTCAGAAAGCCTTCGACAAGGTCCCACATAGGAGATTAGTGGGCAAAATTAGGGCACATGGTATTGGGGGTAGGGTACTGACATGGATAGAAAATTGGTTGACAGACAGAAAGCAAAGAGTGGGGATAAATGGGTCCCTTTCGGAATGGCAGGCAGTGACCAGTGGGGTACCGCAAGGTTCGGTGCTGGGACCCCAGCTATTTACGATATACATTAATGACTTAGACGAAGGGATTAAAAGTACCATTAGCAAATTTGCAGATGATACTAAGCTGGGGGGTAGTGTGAATTGTGAGGAAGATGCAATAAGGCTGCAGGGTGACTTGGACAGGTTGTGTGAGTGGGCGGATACATGGCAGATGCAGTTTAATGTAGATAAGTGTGAGGTTATTCACTTTGGAAGTAAGAATAGAAAGGCAGATTATTATCTGAATGGTGTCAAGTTAGGAGGAGGGGGAGTTCAACGAGATCTGGGTGTCCTAGTGCATCAGTCAATGAAAGGAAGCATGCAGGTACAGCAGGCAGTGAAGAAAGCCAATGGAATGTTGGCCTTCGTAACAAGAGGAGTTGAGTATAGGAGCAAAGAGGTCCTTCTACAGTTGTACCGGGCCATGGTGAGACCGCACCTGGAGTACTGTGTGCAGTTTTGGTCTCCAAATTTGAGGAAGGATATTCTTGCTATGGAGGGTGTGCAGCGTAGGTTCACTAGGTTAATTCCCGGAATGGCGGGACTGTCGTATGTTGAAAGGCTGGAGCGATTGGGCTTGTATACACTGGAATTTAGAAGGATGAGGGGGGATCTTATTGAAACATATAAGATAATTAGGGGATTGGACACATTAGAGGCAGGAAACATGTTCCCAATGTTGGGGGAGTCCAGAACAAGGGGCCACAGTTTAAGAATAAGGGGTAGGCCATTTAGAACGGAGATGAGGAAGAACTTTTTCAGTCAGAGAGTGGTGAAGGTGTGGAATTCTCTGCCTCAGAAGCCAGTTCGTTGGATGCTTTCAAGAGAGAGCTGGATAGAGCTCTTAAGGATAGCGGAGTGAGGGGGTATGGGGAGAAGGCAGGAACGGGGTACTGATTGAGAGTGATCAGCCATGATCGCATTGAATGGCGGTGCTGGCTCGAAGGGCTGAATGGCCTACTCCTGCACCTATTGTCTATTGTCTATTGTCTATTGCCTCTACAGCCTTCTGCGGCAAAGAATTCCATAGATTCACCACCCTCTGACCAAAGAAATTTCTCCTCATCTCCTTCCTACAAGAACATCCTTTGATTCTGAGGCTATGACCTCTAGTTCTAGACTCTCCCACTAATGGAAATATCCTCTCCACATCCAATCTATCCAACCCTTTCACTATTCTGTATGTTTCAATGAGGTTCCCCCTCATTTTCCTAAACTCCGGCGAGTACAGGCCCAGTGCTGACAAATGCTCATCATAGGTTAACCTACTCATTCCTGGGATCATTCTTGTAAACCTCCTCTGGATGCTCTCAAGAGCCAGTACATCCTTCCTCAGATATGGTGTCTAAAATTGCTCACAATATTCCGAATGCGGCCTTACCAGCTCCCTATGGAGCCTCAACATTACATCCCTGTTATTGTTTACAAGCCCTCTTGAAATAAATGCTGGTATTGAGTTTGCTTTCTTTACTATCGATTCAACTTGCAGATGAACCTTTTGGGAATCCTGCACCAGCACCCCAAGTCTCTTTGCACCGATTTCTGGATTCTCTCCCCATTTAGAAAATAATGTACACCTTTATTCCTACTACTAAAATGTATGACTGCACACTTTGTTACACTATATTCCATCTGCCACTTCTCTGCCCACTCTCCCAACCCATCCAAGTCCTTCTGCAGAGTCCCTGCTTTCTCTGCACTACCTGCCCTTCCACCTATTTTTGTACCATCTGCAAACTTTGCCACAAAGCCTTGGTCAATTAATCCGCCATCATGGTCTCAACTTCCACTGCTTCGCCGATGATATCCAGCTCCTCATCTCCACCAAGTCAATCTCCACCACCACCACACACTCTACACTGACAAACTGCATCACTGAAATAAAATCTTGGCTTCAATCAAATTTCCTCAAACTCAACTGCAACAAAATCTGAAATCATCATCATTGGTCCAAAAACGCTCACCAAATCCACCCAAAACTTCATCCTCAATATTGATGGTCTCCCAGTATCCACCTCCCCTCACATCCGGAATCTTGGAATCATCTTTGATCAAACCCTCTCCTTCGACAAAACACATCAAACACATCACAAAGACAGCCTTCTTCCACCTCAAAAACATTGCCCGTCTCCGTCCATCCCTCTCCTCCACAGCTGCAGAAACCCTCATCCACGCCTTCATCACCTCCCGTCTGGACTACTGCAACAGCCTCCTCTATGGCTCACCCTCAAAAATCATCTGTAAACTTCAATACATTCAAAACTCCGCTGCCCGTCTACTCACCCACTCCCCGATCCGTGACCATATCACCCCCGTCCTTTACAAGCTCCACTGGCTCCCCATCCCCCAGAGAATCCAGTACAAAATCCTCCTCATGACCTACAAAGCCCTCCATAACCTGGCCCCATCCTACCTGACTGACCTCCTCCACAGGCACACTCCCACCTGCACCCTCCGCTCTGCTGCTACCAATCTCCTGTCCCCCCCCCATCCGGACCAAACTCAGATCCTGGGGGGACAGGGCTTTCTCCATCGCTGCTCCCACCCTCTGGAACTCACTACCCCAAACCGTCAGAGACTCCTCCTCACTCACCACATTCAAAACATCACTGAAGTCTCACCTGTTCAGCACTGCCTTCAACCACTGACCGTCACCTCACCTTCTGTCTCCTTTTTCTGTACGTTTACTTATTTATCTATTTATTCAATTCTCTATGTTCTAGAAATCCCTGTAAAGCGTCTTTGAGTGTTTGAAAAGCGCTATATAAATGTAATGCATTATTATTATTATTATTATTAGTGTAGCAGCCCCAGCACCGACCCTTATGGAATCTTGCTATTGAGGGCGTGCAGCGTAGGTTTACTAGGTTAATTCCAGGAATGGCGGGACTGTCATATGTTGAAAGACTGGAGCGACTAGGCTTGTATACACTGGAATTTAGAAGGATGAGATTTAGTAGGATTTAGTAGGATAGTGTTAATGTGCTGGGATCGCTGGTCGGTGTAGACTCGGTTTCCGCGCTGTATCTCCAAACTAAACTAAACTAAACTGAAAGGATCCCGGCCCACCTATCCATTTTCCCCACAGATGCTGCCTGACCCGCTGAGTTACTCCAGCATTTTGTGTCTATCTTTGGTGTAAGCCAGCATCTGCAGTTCATTTTTATTAGTATTCTCAGCCAGTACAGAAAGCACCCTTTTCTGTGGCTGGCTCTGAAAGATCAATTAAGTACTTTTACTTTACTAAACCTTTTGGTGAAGCAATGTTTGATTTGTATGTCGCAAAGACCAATTCGTTATTTTTCTGATTCATCTACTTTGTTGAAAGTACTGTTGGTGTCACCCCCTTTGACTTTACATTAGATCATTGCTTTTCGTAATCCCCATGTGTGGGACGTAAGAGACCTCTTCCACAATGGGAGGCATTACTCTGCAGTTCATCACGACTATAATTCCCTGCATATCTTCCCTCCACTGACAGCTTGTCATTTTCTCCACTTCACTGGTGGGCATGAATAGAATTAAAAGGCATTGTGCGTGGGCGTTTGAGTCGTTGCTGGGCAACCAGCTTTCTTAGCTGTCATTGCTTCAGTATAAGAGCAACACGATCAACGTTGATCAGTTTAATCCTCAATGATGTAGACGCAGCAAATTTGCATTCTCTCATAAGATATCCGAATAAATCCTCAAATAGTTCTGGGCTTGCAAATTGGCAGCCGTTTGGGAATTAGTATTGTTTAAAAGTGTGATGTTTCTCTTGGATGTGTTCAGATCCATGTAAATGGTCACATTTATTTGCAGCTCCACAGGCAATGACAACTATTGATGTGCTTGTAGTTTGTGATATGGGTAGATCGGTAGATCCTTGTGCTATGTTACCATGGGGGACATATGACTGTAATAACACATCATTGATATTTCAACTACGAATCCCCATTGGGATTAAGGTCGCAGCTGCATTGTAAGAGTTTGGAATTGACTTTTCTGATGAGGTATGTAAATTAATGAAAATTAAATCCATTTTGTGACTACTTGTACGACTGATACTATTGCAACAACAGTCCTTCCATTAAATTTAAATCGAGTTGTTGACATATGGCATTTTCCATTCCCAAGAAGAAAGTCTACAGTCTGTATAACTCTTTAGTATTACAGCATTTAACGTAAGCAGATGCCTGATTAGCTGAGAATTCTTAATCCAATTCACAAGTTCACAAGTTATAGGAGTAGACTTAGGCCATTCGGCCCATCGGGCCTACTCTGCCATTCAATCATGGCTGATCTCTGCCTCCTAATCCTACTTTTCTGCCTTCTTCCCATAACCCTTGACATCCGTTCTAATCAAGAATTTATCTACCTCTGCCTTAAAAATATCCACTGACTTGGGCTCTGTGGCAATGAGTTCCACAGATTAACTACCCTCTGACTAAAGAAGTTCCTCCTCACCTCCTTTGTAAAAAAGCACCCTTTAATTCTGAGGCTATGACCTCTGGTCCTAGACTCTCCCACCAGTGGAAACGTCCTTTCCACATCACTCTACCTATGCCTTTCATTATTCTGTAGGTTTCTTTAAGTTTCAATGTAGGTAACAAATGTGAATTTGGTTTCCCTTTCTTGCCTCCAACTCTGAATTCTGATTAGCCCTAGATAGACTCTAAAATTGCTAGGGTAACCCAGCGGGACTGGCAGCATCTCCAGCATTTAGTCCAGCATTTTGTGTCTATCTTCGTGGTAAACCAGCATCTGCAGTTCCTTCCTACACTGCTGATTAGCCCTTTTCCTCGCTCTCTCCCCTTCGTCTACGTAAGCGTTACTAAGAATTGCCGAGGTGGTTATAGCAGCCCAGTGTTTATTGACATTTTGTCTGTTGGTGCAATCTTAATGAGAATTGAAACCTAAATGCTCAGGGAGGGGAGGCACCTCGGAACTCACTGTGCAGTTGGAGAGGTTTTGCGTAACTTTCCAACTCCCAGCCCTCACGAGGCACCGATAAACAAGGGCACCTGAAAATAGACAATAGACAATAGGTGCAGGAGGAGGCCATTCGGCCCTTCGAGCCAGCACCGCCATTCAATGTGATCATGGCTGATCATTCTTAATTCAGTATCCCGTTCCTGCCTTCTCCCCATACCCCCTGAGTCCGCTATCCTTAAGAGCTCTATCTAGCTCTCTCTTGAATGCATTCAGAGAATTGGCCTCCACTGCCTTCTGAGGCAGAGAATTCCACAGATTCACAACTCTCTGACTGAAAAAGTTTTTCCTCATCTCAGTTCTAAATGGCCTACCCCTTATTCTTAAACTGTGGCCCCTTGTTCTGGACTCCCCCAACATCGGGAACATGTTTCCTGCCTCTAATGTGTCCAACCCCTTAATACAACTTTAGATAGCTCCTCTGTCCCTCCCTTCCCCTCCTCCTTCCCAGATCTCCCTCTATCTTCCTGTCTCCACCTATATCCTTCCTTTGTCCCGCCCCCCCTGACATCAGTCTGAAGAAGGGTCTCGACCCGAAACGTCACACATTCCTTCTCTCCCGAGATGCTGCCTGACCTGCTGAGTTACTCCAGCATTTTGTGAATAAATCCCTTAATAATCTTATATGTTTCGATAAGATCTCCTCTCATCCTTCTAAATTCCAGTGTATACAAGCCTAGTCGCTCCAGTCTTCCAACCTTCAGCACTTTTCCTTTCACATTACCTTCACCTACCTGCAATATATTTCCAGATACTCATCCCGTCAAGGGTTTCCAACATATGGAGATGACCATTAGACCGTAAGACATAGGAGCAGAATTAAGTCATTCAGTCCATGGAGTCTGCTCCGCCATTCGATCATGGCTGACCTATTTTTCCCGCTCAACCCGGCTCTCCTTCTCCACATAACTTTTGACTTTAGAGATACAGCAAGGAAACAGGCCTTTCGGCCCACCGAGTCTGTGTCGAACCAGTGATCATCCCGTACACTAGTACTATTCTACACACTAGGGACAATTTACAATTTACAGAAGCCAATTAACCTGCAGACCTGTACATCTTCGGAGTGTGGGGGGAAACCAGAGCACCCGGAGAAACCCCACACAGTCACAGGGAGAACGAACAAACTTTGTACAGGCAGCACCCATCAGGATCAAACCCAGGTCTCTGGCGCTCTAATTGTGCCACTGTGCCATCCTAACTTTTGACACCCTTACTAATCAAGAACCTGTCAATCTCTGCTTTAAAAATACCCAATGACTTGGCCTCCATCTCCATCTGTAGCAATGAACTCCACAGATTCTCCACCATCTGGCTAAATAAATTCCTCCTCATCTCCATTCTTAAGGTACGTCCTTTAATTCTGAGGATGTGTCCTAGACTTTCCGACTGCTGGAAGCATCCTCTCCACATCCACTCTATTGGCCTTTCATTATTCGGTAAGCTTCAATGAGATCACCCCCTCATCCTCTAAACTCCAACAAGTACAGGCCCAGAGCCATCAAATGCTCCTCATATGTTAACCCAATCATACCGGGATCATTCCCATAAACCTCCTCTGGACCCACTCCAGCGCCAGCACAATTGTCCTCCAAAGGGGACCTTGGTCCCCTTTTTTTTCCTTTCCCCCCCCCCCCCCCCCTTGTTGTTTTCATTTTCGCCATGATTTATTTATACATTTGATTTGATGGCATCGATATGGAAGCGACATTCAAAAATCTCATTGTACTTGTACAATGACAATAAAGGATATTGTGTTGTATTGTATTGTACATGGGGCCCAAAACTGCTCACAATTCTCTAAATGCGACCTCACCAGTGCCTTGTAAAGCCTCGTCATTCCATCCTTGCTTTTAGATTATACTCCTCTTGAAATGAATGCGAACATTCATTGATATTCATTGAATGATAACATGAGGAAAAACGTCTTCACCCAGAGAGTTGTCAATCTGTGGAATTCGCTTGCCACAGAAGGCAGTGGAGGTCAATTCTTTGGATGTTTTCAAGAGGGCGTTAGATTTAGCTCTTAGGAATAACGGAATCAAGGGATGTGGGGAGAAAGCAGGAATGGGGTACTGATTTTGGATGACCATCCATGATCATAGTGAATGGTGGCGCTGGCTCAAAGGGCCGAATGGCCTACTCCTGCACCTATTTTCTATATTTCTAACATTGCATTTGACCTCCATCCTGCTGACTCAACCTGCAAATGAACATTTTGGGCATCCTGTACCAGCACTCCCACATCCCTTTGCACCTCCGATTTCTGAATCCTCTCTCCATTTAGAAAGTAGTCTACGCCTTTATTCCTCCTACTTTACACTTTGCTATGCTGCATTCCATTTCCGCCTCTTTGCCATTCTCCCAACCTGTTCAAGTCTTTCTGCAGACTTCCTGCTTCCGCAACATTACCTGCCCCTCCAACTATCTTCGTATCACAATAGACAATAGACAATAGGTGCAGGAGGAGGCCATTCGGCCCTTCGAGCCAGCACCGCCATTCAATGTGATCATGGCTGATCATTCTCAATCAGTACCCCGTTCCTGCCTTCTCCCCATACCCCCTGACTCCGCTATCCTTAAGAGCTCTATCCAGCTCTCTCTTGAATGCATTCGGATAATTGGCCTCCACTGCCTTCTGAGGCAGAGAATTCCACAGATTCACAACTCTCTGACTGAAAAAGTTTTTCCTCATCTCCGTTCTAAATGGCCTACCCCTTATTCTTAAACTGTGGCCCCTTGTTCTGGACTCCCCCAACATTGGGAACATGCTTCCTGCCTCTAACGTGTCCAACCCCTTAATAATCTTATACGTTTCAATAAGATCTCCTCTCATCCTTCTAAATTCCAGTGTATACAAGCCTAGTCGCTCCAGTCTTTCAACATACGATAGTCCCGCCATTCCGGGAATTAACCTAGTAAACCTACGCTGCACGCCCTCAATAGCAATCACCTGCAAACTTGGCCACAAAGTCATCAATTCCACCATCCAGATCATTAACATATAATGTGAAAAGTAGTGAATCTAATACTGATCCCTTTGGAAGACCAATAGTCACCGGTCGCCAGCAAGAAAAGGTCCCCTTTATTCCCACTCTTTGCCTTCTGCGAATCTTCTATTCATGCTAGTACCTTGCCTCTCATAATACCATGGACTCCTATCTGGTTTAGCAGCCTCACGTGCGTCATCTTATCAAAGGCCTTCTTAAATTCCAAGTAAACAAACATCCACTTACTCTCCTTTGTCTATCATGCTTGTTAGTGCCTCAAAGATTCCGACAGGTTTGTCAGGCAAGATCTCCTCTTCACAAAACCATGCTGACTTTGGCTGATTTTATCATGTGCTTCCAAGTACACTCGCAATTTTCCGGCCCCCTGGAACCATTCCCGACTCTAGTGATCCTTGAAAGATCACTACTGATGCCTCCAAGCTACCTTTCTCTGAATCCCGGAGGAGTAGTCCATCTGGTCCTGGTGACCTATCCACCTGCTGACCTTTCAGCTTCCCAAGCACCTTCTCCTCAGTTTCTCAGTGGAGAGAGTTAGATTCAGCTCTTAGAGCTAAAGGAAGTAAGGGATATGGAGAAAAACCAGGAACAGGGTACTGATTTTAGATGATCAGCCGTGATCATATTGAACGGCGGTGCTGGCTCGAAGGGCCGAATGGCCTACTCCTACACCTTTTTTTCTATGTTTCCAATAGTGACCGCACACTTCCGCCCCTGACTCTCTCGAATTTCTGGCATGTTGCTGGTGTTTCCCACTGTGAAACTCATGCAAAAAGCTTATTCAGTTCATCCTCCACTTCTTTGTTCCCTATTACTACTTCTCTGGCATCATTTTCCAGTGGTTCATTGTCCACCCTTGCCTCTCTTATACACTTTATATATCTGAAAAAGCTTTTGCTGTCCTTTAAAAATATATATTATTGGCTCGTTTAGGTCATAAGTGAGAGGAGTGGAATTCGGTCATTCGGCCCATCAGGCCAACTCCGCCATTCAATCAAGGCTGATCAATCTCTCCCTCCTAACCCCATTCTCCTGCCTTCTCCCCGTAACCTCTGACACCCGTACTAATCAAGAATCTATCTATCTCTTCCTGAAATATATCCACTGACTTTGCCTCCACAGCCTTCTGTGGCAAAGAATTCCACAGATTCACCACCCTCTGACTAAAGAAATTTCCTATCTCCTTCCTAAAAGAACGTCCTTTAATTCTGAGGCTATGACCTTTGGTCCTAGACTCTCCCACTAGCGGAAACATCCTCTCCACATCCACTCTATCCAAGCCTTTAAGGCCCTGTCCCAGTTCGGCGATTTTTTAGGCGACTACAGGCGACTAGGCTGTGCCGCACGGTCGCCGGGGTGTCACGGGCATGGTTGTGAGTAGTCTCCAAAGAGTCGTAGCGTTTTCTGGTCGTCACTGGATTTTTCGGGGACTTTTGGTTTGACGCCAATGAGCGTAGCTTGACGTCTCCTGACGTGAGCGCTGTCGTAGGTTGTCGCCAGGTTGTTGCCAGGTGACGTAGGTTGTCCCTTCAGTGCTGACTTCGCCGAATTCCAAGTGTGGGCTTCATCTAATCATCCATCAGTGTAATGTGTCCATAAATGATGTTATGTTTTGTATGTTTTTGCACTTGTATTTTGTTTAAAGTTTGAATTTTAAAGTTTGAAGTTTGAAGTTTATTGAAATTTATAGACAATAGACAATAGGTACAGGTGGAGGCCATTCGGCCCTTCGAGCCAGCACCGCCATTCAATGTGATCATGGCTGATCATTCTCAATCAGTACCCCGTTCCTGCTTTCTCCCCATACCCCCTGACTCCGCTATCCTTAAGAGCTCTATCTAGCTCTCTCTTGAATGCATTCAGAGAATTGGTCTCCACTGCCCTCTGAGGCAGAGAATTCCACAGATTCACAACTCTCTGACTGAAAAAGTTTTTCCTCATTTCAGTTCTAAATGGCCTACCCCTTATTCTTAAACTTCAATTTATTGACGTTTATTACAATATTTTTGTATGCACTGTTGTATGTTCTTATCAACCTTTCCAAAATTTTTGTTTGTATATCAATAAAGGAAATTCTTGACATTTTGATGGAAAATTGATGTATGAAGTTATTGAATTTCGGAGTAGTTTCTCATGGCATCACTTTCAACGTCATGATGCAGAATGATTGGAAACCCTACCGTACACCCCCTTTTATAGGGAAAGTGGGTGAAACGTGAATTGTCTTCAGTTGTCTTCAGTCTTCAGGGATAGCTTGTCGTAGCTTGTCGCGGGCGGACATAGATTGACTTCGATTGTCGTAGGTTGTCGCCTCTGTGATGGTAGGTTGTCGTAGGTGCGGTCGCAGGTGGACGTTCTACTTGCGACGATTGGGGCGCCAGTTTTCGGTAGCTTGCCGTAGCTTGACATCGACTAGGTGGTAGGTTGTTGTAGCAATGTTGTAGACATTGTCGTGGGGGGGTCCAGTCACCGTTTTTTCGGCGACCTGCTACGACTATGACAGTCGCCGGCAGTCGCCTTAAAAAACGCCGAACTGGGACAGGGCCTTTATTCTTGCTATTGAGGGCGTGCAGCGTAGGTTTACTAGGTTGATTCCCGGAATGGCGAGACTGTCATATGTTGAAAGACTGGAGCGACTAGGCTTGTATACACTGGAATTTAGGAGGATGAGAGGGGATCTTATCGAAACATATAAGATTATTAAGGGGTTGGACACGTTAGAGGCAGGAAACATGTTCCCAATGTTGGGGGAGTCCAGATCCAGGGGCCACAGTTTAAGAATAAGGGGTAGGCCATTTAGAATGGAGATGAGGAAAAACTTGAACGTCACCCATTCCTTCTCTCCAGAGATGCTGCCTGTCTTGCTGAGTTACTCCACCTTTTTGTGTCAATCTTTGGTACATTCATTCAAACTGGCTCTCCCTCCATTTTGCCAATATGATTGGACATGAAACAAAAATGTGAAAGATACATCTTCTGGATGCACTGGGACGCATCCTCAGTGATGTGACCTGGGGTCATTGGGTGTTTCGGGTCTCACAACATCACACACCCTCACCCAGGCGACCCAGCTGGGGTTGACCAGGCCCCGACTTGCGTCCCAGCAGCAACCGCCCACGGATCAGCCCTCTTAATCCAAAGCCACCCATTTAGAACTGAGATGAGGAAAAACTTTTTCAGTCAGAGAGTTGTAAATCTGTGGAATTCTCTGCCTCAGAAGGCAGTGGAGGCCAATTCTCTGAATGCATTCAAGAGAGAGCTAGATAGAGCTCTTAAGGATAGCGGAGTCAGGGGGTATGGGGAGAAGGCAGGAACAGGGCACTGATTGAGAATGATCAGCCATGATCACATTGAATGGCGGTGCTGGCTCGAAGGGCCGAATGGCCTCCTCCTGCACCTATTGTCTATTGTCTATTCAGTATGTTTCATGCCTCGGTAGTTACCTTTACTCAACAGTAATATCAATACATCTTAGTTCGGTTTATCTCTCTCAAACTGCAGGTTGAATTTTTTTAGATTATGATTACTGCCCCCTGGGGGTTCCTCCTCCTTAAGCACCCTAATCAAATCTGATTCATTGCACCACAGCAAATTGAAAATTGCCTTTTCCCTATTGGGCTCAACCACAAGCTGCTCTAAAAAGCCATTCCCACAGACATTCTACAAATTCCTTCTCTTGGGATCCAGTACCAACCTTAATTTTCCCAGTCTACCTGCAGATTGAAATCCCCCGTTGACAGTTTCTTGCATGTATTATCCATCTCCTGACATAAGTGGCCCATATCCCTCCATTCCCAGCAAATCCACGTGTCCATCTCAAAGCTTCTTCAAAGGTAGTCACTATTGTATCTACCTCCACCATCATACCAGGCAATGTGTTCCAAGCCCCCACCCCACCATCTGGGTAAAATAAAACTGGCCCCACACATCTCCATTAAACTTCTCCCCTTTCACGTTACAGTAATGCCCTTTAGTGTTGGACATTTCCACCTGAGGAAAACGATTCTGACTGTCTACCTTGTCTATGCTTCTCATAATTTTAAATACTTCTATCAAATCTCCCCTCAACCACTGACGTTCCAGAGAAATCAATCCAAGTCCATCCAACCTGCAGCTGAAATCCTCCCAGTGTGTAGGAAAGAACTGTAGATGCTGGTTTAAATCGAAGATAGACACAAAAAGCTGGAGTAGTCAGCGGGACAGGCAGCATCTCTGGAGAGAAGGAATGGGTGATGTTTCGGGTTGAGATCCTTCTTCAGACTAGGCCTCTAATGCTCTAATCCAGGCAGCATCCTGGTAAACCTCCTCTGCACCCACTCCAAGGCTTCCACATCTTTCCTGTAATGGGGCAACCAGAATTGCACACTATACTCTAAATAAAATGAGAAAAACATAGCTGCACTTGTGTCTAGCTGCATGATCCTAACACGGGTATCACTCGAAACATGGTCCACATCATTCAAAGTCTCATTGGAGACCCTTTACCCAAAATGGCGGCGCTGCCCTAGCAGCTGCGGGTTACCTGCGATCCATTTGTCTTTGTGTTTTGTTGTTTTTTTTGTCTTAATTGTAGATGTGACGTCGTGTTTTTGTGGTTGTGTTCTATGTGTGTGTGTGTGGGGGGGAGGGGGGGAATTGTACATTTGTCCCTTCCGAACGGAGACCCGACCTTTGTTTTCTGGGTCGGGTCTTCGTTCCTGCTGCGGCCTACCATCGGCCCAAACTCCTGGAGCTGGCGGCCTCCAGGGCTCTGGTTCGCAGAGCCCGCGGACCGGACTCACCATCAGCGGAGCCGACCGGACTCACCATCAGCGGAGCCGGCCGTCCTCGGAGGCTGCGGGAGCGGCTGCGACTCGCCTTAGGCTCGGGCCGACATCAGGCTTAGGCGTGGATGCCGACATCAGGAGCTCCGGCAGCGGCAGCGTGTTCGCCCGCCCCGGATCGCGGGGTTTGGGTCGGCCCGCCGCGGACCTTTCACCGTCCGGCGCGGCCTGGAACGTGGCAACGACACTAGCCTGACCGCGGGAGAGGACGGCAGGGGAAGGGAAAAGACATTCTGGCCTTCCATCACAGTGAGGAGGGGACTGGAGGAGACTCACTGTGATGGATGTTTCTTTTTATTTTGTGTGTTGGTTGGGGTTGTGTAATTTGCTTATTTTATTGCTTTTATTGTTGGACTGTGGGTGACTAAATCTCGTCCAAAAAGTTTGTTTTTTGGATGACAAATAAAGATATCTTGAATCTTGAATCTTGAATCTCTCTTGAATCTTGAATCTTGAATCTTGGACTATCTATAATCAGACTTTACTGGACTTTATCTCGCACTGAATGTTATTCTCTTTACTTGTCCCTGGTGCGTAAAGTAGCGCTAGCATCCGGGGATTGCTAGTCGGCGCGGACTCAGTGGGCCGAAGGGCCTGTTTCTGTGCTCTATCTCTAAACAAAGCTTACAGAAGAGGAAGGAAAAATAAGAACAGAAAAACGAGAGAAAGAGGGGAAAAATATTTGTTTCTCATAAGAACCACCTCTTGCAGTGCAATCTTTAAGATTGTATGAAGTAAAATACTCTTCAAAGGAAACCAGATTCTGAGAATATTCCAAGATTCAGCTAGTCTGACGGAACTGCCTATTTTCCAAGAGCGTTGCACAATAATGTTCTGATAAAATAGGTGTATGGTCAGTAAGATTTATGTTTTGCAACATGGTGCATTCAAACCATTGTCAGTTGAAAAACAGGTGTTCGTACATTGGAGCATGAAATATTTCCACTGCGTGGCTGCCTTTTCACTTTGAATGATGTGGACCATGTGCGGAGTGACTCCCATGTCAGGATCGTGTAACTAGACATGAATGCAGCTGTGATTTCCTCGTATAATCTCACAAGCACCATACACTGATTCCGCATTCATCAATAAATAATTACCTAAATGAATTGTCTTCTGACAGTTGAATGGGGAATACCAATGAATTATATCAGCTCCTGCTTTGTAAGTGTTGCCACGGTGAAGGCGTACATGGAACATTAAACGAAGAACAGTACACCACAGGAACAGGCACCTTCAGCCTACGATGTCTGTGCCGAACACGATGTCATCTCCTCTGCATATCCATGTGCCTTGAGGCTTGGGGAAGCCAGTATGACCTGAATTGAAAATGGAGGATCGCTGCTTCTTTAAATATGTTTCACCAACCTGCTCCGCACGTTCTGAAGTGACGAGGGAGCGGAGGGTTACGACTAAATAAAGCATCATTATTTCTTTCGGGATAGCAGCCCAATCTCTTACTTAGTTCAGTTTAGAAACATAGAAAATAGGTGCAGGAGTAGGCCATTCGGGCCCTTAGAGCCAGCACCGCCATTCAATATGATCATAGCTGATCATCCAAAATTAGTGCCTCGTTCCTGCTTTCTCCCCATATCCCTTGATTCCATTAGCCCTAAGAGCTAAATCTAACTCTCTAGATGGAGAGAGAGCCAACTTTAGAGATACAGCGTGGAAACAAGCCCTTCAGCCCGCCAAGTCCGTGCCGACCACTAACTCTGTCCTGCACACACTAGGCACAATTTGAAATGTTACCAAGCCAATTCACCTACAAACCTGTACGTCTTTGGAGTGTGGAGGGGAAACCATAGCACCTGGAGAAAACCCACGCAGGTCACGGGGAGAACGTACAAACACCGTCCGGACAGCACCCATAGAACCCAGGTCACTGGCGTTGTATGTATCAACTCTACCGCTGTGCCGCCATGCTGCCCTATTTTATTTTGTATCAGGTGGACAGTCCGGGATATACGTTATGTTTATGTTAGCAGTGATATACTGCTAATGTAATAATGGAGAGGGTGCTGTAAAATAATACAAAAGAGAGATTAGTGAGCAAGATACCATCGGTAGAAATCCTGTCAGCAAGATCTTCTTCCTTTGCAACCGGAGATCAATCAATGCTCTGGCAGCTCACAGCTGCTCTTTACCCCTGGCCATTAGTTAGCTGCTGGACCCAAGCTTTGCAAGCCATCAGCTTGCACATCAAAACAAGGCGTTTGCATTGGAAAAATACAATGAATTTTTAAGTTAATGGGGGAACATTTTTATTTATAATATTCAATTTTGAGAAAAACAATTTACTAAGGTTTTTGGGTGAAAACGTAAGAGGACCCGAAACGTCACCCAGCCCTTCTCTCCAGAGATGCTGCCTGTCCCGCTGAGTTACTCCATCATTTTGTGTCCACCTTCACATGCCTTCACGTCATTTCCTATAGATGTGTAAACCATATTTGCAGAACAGCAACTAGGCATCTCTGTTCTTTAAGTTCTTAAGAGTAAATATCTTGTCCCGGACCTGCCACACCGAAGCAATGGTCAAGAAAGCACACCAACGCCTTTACATCCCTAGAAGGCTTAGGGGATTCGGCAAGTCCCCAACAACTCTCACCAACTTCCACTGATGTGCCGTGGAAAGCATTTTGTTGGAATGCATCACGGTGTAGTTTGCAAACAGCTCCATCCAAGACTGCAGGAAATTACAGAGAGTTGTGGATGCAGCCCAGACCAAAGATACTAAAGGAGCAAGATGAAGCACTCCGTCAAAATCGCGAATACTGAAGTGAAGTACGCAAAGGAGCGTAGCATCCGCCATTTTAGTAAGCAACACCTGCCGTTCGCTATGCCCCTCGTAGTGTAATCAGTGTTTTGGGGGAACAGTATGTGTGATGATACCATAAAAATGAAGAATATATCTCATCTGTCAATTCACAGATTTTTGTTATTTTTCTTTTAAAATGTTTCTGCAAGTTTCTGCCCACTAAAATGGCGCCATGACTTAGACAATAGACAATAGGTGCAGGAGGAGGCCATTCGTCCCTTTGAGGCAGCACCGACATTCAATGTGATCATGGCTGAACATTCTCAATCTGTACCCCTTTCCTGCCTTCTCCCCATACCCCCTGACTCCGCTATCCTTAAGAGCTCTATTTAGCTCTCTCTTGAATGCATTCAGAGAATTGGCCTCCACTGCCTTCTGAGGCAGAGAATTCCGCAGATTCACAACTCTATGACTGAAAAAGTTTTTCCTCATCTCCGTTCTAAATGGCCTACCCCTTATTCTTAAACTGTGGCCCCTTGTTCTGGACTCCCCCAACATTGGGAACATGTTTCCTGCCTCTAACGTGTCCAACCCCTTAATAATCTTATATGTTTCGATAAGATCCCCTCTCATCCTTCTAAATTCCAGTGTATACAAGCCTAGTCGCTCCAGTCTTTCAACATATGACAGTCCCGCCATTCCGGGAATTAACCTAGTAAACCTACGCTGCACGCCCTCAACTTACTACGGTTTTTAGGGTCGAGTGGTCTATCTTGCTCTGCTCTATTATCTTTGGCCCAGACCATCATGCAAACCAACTTCCCTTCCATGGACTCTTCACACTGCCTCAGCAAGGCCACCTAAATAATCAAAGATCAGTTTCACCTTGGACATGTGCTTTTCTCCCCTCTCCCATCAGGCAAGAGTAAAAACGCATACCTCCAGATTCAGGGATAGTTTCTTGCCAGCTGTCATCAGGCAACTGAACTGTCCTCTCTGCAACTGGAGAGTGGTCCTGACCTTCCATCTACATCATCTGCAGTTCTTTCTTACACAGCATTGTAGGTTAATTGGCTTGGTATAAATGTAAATTGTCCCTCGTGTGTGTAGGGTGGTGCTAATGTGCGGGGATTGCTGGTCGGCATGGACTCAGTGGGCAGAAGGGCCTGTTTTCGCGCTGTCTATCTCAACTAAACTAAACCAAACGCCATCAAGTCAATTGATGATTATTTGTAACTTCTGTTGATGATGATTACTTTCTGCCACATTGACAAATGACAGAAAGTATTATATTGTCACCAATGAGATCCCTGGTTGGATCTGTCAATAAAAATCATATGTAAACAAAATTTGTTCATATTTCAGAACAGTCAACTAATTTGAAACGTCTTTATTGATAGCCTGAAGAATTTATCAATGCCAATCCATGTTAATTGTTTAGTTTAGTTTAGTTTAGAGATACAGCGTGGAAACAGGCTCTTTCGGCCCACCATGTCTGCGCCGGCCAGCGATCCCCGCACATAGGGCGGCACGGTGGCGCAGCGGTAGAGTTGCTGCCTTACAGCGAATGCAGCGCCGGAGACTCAGGTTCGATCCTGACTACGGGCGCCGTCTGTATGGAGTCTGTACGTTCTCCCCGTGACCTGCGTGGGTTTTCTCCGAGATCTTCGGTTTCCTCCCACACTCCAAAGACGTGCAGGTTTGTAGGTTAATTGACTGGGTAAATGTAAAAATTGTCCCTGGTGTGTGTAGGATAGTTTTAATGTGCGGGGATCGCTGGGCGGCGCGGACTTGGTGGGCCGAAAGGGCCTGTTTCCGTGCTGTAGAATCTAAATCTAAATCTAAATCTAAAAATAAAATAAAAAAATCAACACTATCCTACACACACTAGGGACAGTATACATTCATGCCAAGCCAATTAACCTACAAACCTGCACGTCTTTGGAGTGTGGGAGGAAACCGCAGATCTTGGAGAAAACCCACGCAGGTCATGGGGAAAATGCACAAACTCCATACTGACAGCAACTGTAGTCAGGATGGAACCTTGGTCTCTGGAGCTGTCAGACAGCAACTCTGCCGCTGCACCATCATGGCACCCATTTTCTCATCAGCAAAAATGGATAGGAAGTATTAATTTAATATCTTCCCCATCCCTTATGATTTTACACAAAGACAGCCATGCTCATTTTTAAGGGGACCTATTATTACCCAAGCCACCCTTTCATTGTTAGAAATGTATTTACTCTGAATTTTTGATCAAATTCAGTTGCATTGTATTTCAAATTGTGAAGAGGTGCATTAAGGTAGCGTTTTAAAATGTGATTTAAAAAAAAATTGTTGTGTTAAATTGTTGTAGTTTGATTCACTAGAGATTGGAATTTTAATCAACATGATCGAAAGTGACTTCTAATCCATTTATCAAACTCAGCTCTCGTTAGATTGAGGGGAGGAAAGGCACTGACTTCCTTGGTAAATTTAAAAACAAAATGTTTCCAGTAGTATTCAATATTAAAAATCCAGCCCAGGAGTTACAGGTAAAACCAAAGTTGACGCAAGCAAAATAAATGTGCAGTGGTGATCGTAATTCTGTTGTACATTACTCCTCATATTGTGTTATTTGCATGAGGGGGAGCGACATTGACTTCCTTGGTAAACAATGTCAATGAAAATCAATTAAATTATATTGATTATGTCCTTACGGCCGATGTGATCAGGAAATCTAAAAAGACCTGCAAATTAGTTCAATTACCTGCAGGTGATTGATTTATCCTGGAGCCACAGTTGGTTGGAGCTGAGGCCAGCTTCAAGTGGAATGTTTTTTTTAAAATGGCAGCTATCAATTCATAGAGTCATGGAGTGATACAGTGTGGAAAGAGGCCCTTCGGCCCAACTTGCCCACATCGGCCAACATGTCCCATCTACACTAGTCCCACCTGCCCGCGTTTGGTCCATATCCCTCCAAACCTGTCCTTTCCATGTACCTGTCTAGCTGTTTCTTAAACGTTGCGATAGTCCCAGCCTCAATTACCTCCTCTGGCAGCTTGTTCCATACACCCAGCACCCTTTGTGTGAAAAAGTTACCCCTTAGATTCCTATTAAATCTTTTCCCCTTCACCTTAAACCTATGTCCTCTGATCCTTGATTCACCTATCTTTGGGGAATGGAGAAATTTGAATGTTGTGTACGACACGATCTGTATTGAAAGGTTTAGCTCACTTTTGCACTAGGGAGGAGTTGGCTGCGCCTAACGGCTGCGGCTCTCTGGCAGTCTGTTGTCTTTTTTTCTTTTTTTTTGTTTGTGTCGGTGTTGGGATGGTTTTTGTTTCTGTTTTTGGCTGTGTATGTGTGGTGGGGGTGTGTGGTGGGGGTGTGGGGTGGGGTGGGGTGGGGGGGTGGGGTGGGGTGGGGGGGTGGGGCGGGGGGAAACCTTTATTTTATTAGGTCTCTTCCCCGGGGCGCGGCTCGGCTGCGGGCCTTAACATTGCCGGCGCAGCTCGGCTGCGGGACGTTTCAGTGCCCGGTGCGGCTCGGCTGCGGGCCTTAACATTGCCGGCGCAGCTCGGCCGCGGGACGTTTCAGTGCCCGGTGCGGCTCGGCCGCTGGACTTAACATCGCCCGGTGCGGCCGCGGGACGTTTCAGTGCCCGGTGCGGCTCGGCCGCGGGACGTTTCAGTGCCCGGTGCGGCTCGGCCGCTGGACTTAACATCGCCCGGTGTGGCCGCGGGACGTTTCAGTGCCCGGTGCGGCTCGGCCGCGGGACGTTTCAGTGCCCGGTGCGGCTCGGCCGCTGGACTTAACATCGCCCGGTGCGGCCGCGGGACGTTTCAGTGCCCGGTGCGGCTCGGCCGCTGGACTTAACATCGCCCGGTGCGGCCGCGGGACGTTTCAGTGCCCGGTGCGGCTCGGCCGCTGGACTTAACATCGCCCGGTGTGGCCGCGGGACGTTTCAGTGCCCGGTGTGGCCGCGGGACGTTTCAGTGCCCGGTGCGGCTCGGCCGCGGGACGTTTCAATGCCCGGTGCGGCTTGGCCGCTGGACTTAACATCGCCCGGTGTGGCCGCGGGACGTTTCAGTGCCCGGTGTGGCCGCGGGACGTTTCAGTGCCCGGTGCGGCTCGGCCGCGGGACGTTTCAATGCCCGGTGCGGCTTGGCCGCTGGACTTAACATCGCCCGGTGTGGCCGCGGGACGTTTCAGTGCCCGGTGCGGCTTGGCCGCTGGACTTAACATCGTCAGCGCTGTTCGGCCGCGGGACGTTTCAGTGCCCGGTGCGGCTCGGCCGTTGGACTTAACATCGCCCGGTGTGGCCGCGGGACGTTTCGGTGCCCGGGGCGGCTCGGCCGGGGGGCCTTCCATCCCCTTGCGGGGGCTGTGCGTGTCGTTTGCCTCGGTAGGGGTCGAGCTGCCTGTCCGTGGGTGCGGGGGGAAGAGAGGGGAAGTTTTGTTGCCTCCATCACAGTGAGGGGGTGTTTGGAGTCACTGTGATGGATGTTTGTGTTGGGGTCGGGTGTCCTGTGTTCTTTTCTTTTTGCTGTATTTTGTGTGACTGCTGAAATTTCGCTCGGTGTTGTGCCGAGTGACAATAAAGTGTTGTTATGTTATGTTATGTTAAGCTGATATTGGCTGACTTCTTTGAGACAGGTACATGGACAGATTTGGTGGGATATGGGTCTAATGCAGGCAGTGGGACTAATGTAGATGGGACATGTTGGCTGGTGTGGGAAAGTTGGGCCGAAGGGCCTGTTTCCCTGCTGTAAGACTCCATGACTCTATGACTCTAAAACAAACAAAATCAAAATAAAACCAAGGCTGAAATGTTAGAAACATAGAAACATAGAAAATAGGTGCAGGAGTAGGCCATTCGGCCCTTCGAGCCTGCACCGCCATTCAATATGATCATGGCTGATCATTCAGCTCAGTAGCCTGTACCTGCCTTCTCTCCATACCCCCTGATCCCTTTAGCAAAAAGGGCCACATCTAACTCCCTCTTAAATATAGCCAATGAACTGGCCTCAACTACCTTCTGTGGCAGAGAATTCCACAGACTCACCACTCTCTGTGTGAAGAAATGTTTTCTCATCTCGGTCCTAAAAGACTTCCCCCTTATCCTTAAGCTGTGACCCCTGGTTCTGGACTCCCCCAACATCGGGAACAATCTTCCCGCATCTAGCCTCTCCAACCCCTTAAGAATTTTATATGTTTCTATAAGATCCCCCCTCAGTCTTCTAAATTCCAGCGAGTACAAGCCCAGTCTATCTAGTCTTTCCTCATATGTAAGTCCCGCCATCCCAGGGATCAATCTGGTGAACCTTCTCTGTACTCCCTCTAAGGCAAGAACGTCTTTCCTCAGGTTAGGAGACCAAAACTGCACACAGTACTCCAGGTGCGGTCTCACCAAGGCCCTGTACAACTGCAGCAGAACCTCCCTGCTCCTAAACTCAAATCCTCTTGCTATGAATTCTAGTTTAATCACTAATTTAGTTCAATGGTGCTTTAGTTTAGTTTGTTTTCTTATTGTCACCTGTACTGAGGTACAGTGAAAAGCTTTTTTGTTGTGTGATATCCGGTCCTCACAGCTCCAGGGATCTAGGTTTGATCCTGAGCTTGGATTCTGTTTGTGCAGAATTCCCTTTGTGACTGTTTAGTCTTCCTGCATGTGCTTTAAAAACATTCCTTTGTCTTCCCCGCACATCTGAACGATGTGGTACTAGGCTAATTGTACGCTAAGTTAGCCTTTAGTGTGAGTCCTTTAGTGTGAGTTTATGACAAAGGGAATCAAACAAAACTTCACGGACATATGTTCAGTTTAGTTTCTTGTCATGTGTACCGAGGTACAGTGAAAAGCTTTTTGTTGAGTGCTAACCAGTCAGCGGAAAGACAATGCATGATTACAATCGAGCCATTCATAGAGCTAGAGAGGAATAAGTGGCTGGAGTCCTGGGGAATAGGAGCATGGATCCAATGGGCCTAATGACCACCTTCTGCAATGTGATAGGTGTCATTTATTTAATATTGTTGAATGTTCCACCCTTTAATGAATTTTAATAGAAATAACAGGCAGCATGTATTTAAAGAAGGCTCTGTGCAAGTAGCACGAAATGTTCAAATTAACCCAAATGACTATTGCTACAAATAAATTGGCAAGAGTAAGTATTTTATTCTGCCCATTGCATATTTTACTCTACATTATTAAAGTACTTTAAAAGTAATTATTTCCAATTTATTTTGTTTTCCTAACAGTGATGACTCTCGCCACAATTTAACAAGCGATTTTTTTTACATTCAGCTCAGGTCTGAGCTGGGGATTTTCAAAAGTGCTAACATAGAAACATAGAAAATAGGTGCAGGAGGAAGCCATTCGGCCCTTCAAGCCAGCACCACCATTCATTGTGATCATGGCTGATCGTCCCCAATCAATACCCCGTGCCTGCCTTCTCCCCATATCCCTTGATTTCACTAGCCCCTAGAGCTCTATCTAACTCTCTCTTAAATCCATCCAGTGATTTGGCTTTCACAACTCTCTGGGTGAAAAAGTTTTTTCTCACCTCAGTTTTAAATGCCCTCCCCTTTATTCTAAGACTGTGGCACCTGGTTCTGGACTCGCCCAACATTGGGAACATTTTTCCTGCATCTAGCTTGTCCAGTCCTTTTATAATTTTATATATTTCTATAAGACCCCCTCTCATCCTTCTAAACTCCAGTGAATACAAGCCTAATCTTTTCAATCTTTCCTCATATGTCAGTCCCGCCATCCCAGGAATCAATGTCGTGGAGCTACGCTGCACTGCCTCAATTTCAAGGATGTCCTTCCGCAAATAAGGAGACCAAAACTGTACACAATACTCCAGATGTGGTCTTACCAGGGCCCTATACAACTGCAGAAGAACCTCTTTACTCCTATACTGAAATCCTCTTGTTATGAAGGCCAACATTCCATTAGCTTTCTTCACTGCCTACAAGGACACCCAGGTCTCGCTGCACCTCCCCCTTACCTAATCTAACTCCATTGAGATAATAATCTGCCTCCTTGTTTTTGCCGCCAAAGTGGATAACCTCACATTTATCTAATTTATATTATACTGCATCTGCCACGCATCTGCCCACTCACGCAATCTGTCCAGGTCACCCTGCAACCTCCTAACATCCTCTTCAGAGTTTACACTGCCACCCAACTTTGTGTCATCTGCAAACTTGCTAGTGTTGCTTCTAATTCCCTTTTCCAAATCATTAATATATATGGTAAACAGTTGCGGCCCCAACACCGAGCCTTGCAGCACTCCACTTGCCACTGCCTGCCATTCTGAAAAGGACCCGTTTACTCCTACTCTTTGCTTCCTGTCTGCCAACCAATTTTCTATCCATGTCAACACCCTACCCCCAATACCATGTGCTCTAATTTTAATCACCAATCTCCCGTGCGGGACCTTATCAAAGACTTTCTGGAAGTCTAGATACACTACATCCACTGGCTCACCTTCTTTCACTTTACTTGTCACGTCCTCAAAAAATTCCAGAAGATTAGTCAAGCATGATTTCCCTTTCATAAATCCATGCTGACTTGGACTTATCCTTTTACTGCTATCCAAATGCACCATTATTACCTCTTTAATAATTGACTCCAGCATCTTTCCCACCACCGAAGTCAGGCTAACTGGTCTGTAATTCCCCGTTTTCTCTCTCGTTCCTTTCTTGAAAAGTGGGATAACATTAGCTATCCTCCAATCCACAGGAACTGATCCCGAATCTATTGAGCATTGGAAAATGATCACCAATGCGTCCACTATTTCTAGAGCCACCTCCCTGAGGACCCTGGGATGCAGACCATCAGGCCCAAGGGATTTATCATCCTTCAGTTCCATTAGTCTACCCAATACTATTTCTCGCCTAATGAAATTTCTTTCAGTTCCTCTACCCCCCCTAGATCCTCTGTCCTCTAGTACAACTGGGAGATTGTTTGTGTCTTCCTTAGTGAAGGCAGATCCGAAGTACCTGTTCAACTCTTCTGCCATTTCCTTGTTACCCATAATAATTTCACCCGTGTCTGCCTTCAAGGGACCCACATTTGACTTTGCTACTCTTTTTCTCTTAACATATCTAAAGAAGCTTTTACTGTCCTTCTTTATATTCTTGGCCAGCTTTCCCTCGTACTTCATCGTTTCAGCCCGTATTGCCCGTTTTGTTACCTTCTGTTGCCCTATGAATGTTTCCCAATCCTCTGGCTTCCGGCTACTCTTTGCTGTGTTATACATCTTTTCTTTTAGTTTTATTCCATCCCTAACTTCCCTTGTCAGCCACAGTTGCCTCCTACTCCCCTTAGAATCTTTCTTCCTTTTTGGAATGAAATGATCCTGCGTCTTCCTAATTATGCCCAGAAATTCCTGCCATTGCTGTTCCACTGTCATTCCTGCTAGGATCCCTTTCCAACTCTACCTTGGCCAGCTCCTCTCTCATGCCTTCATAGTCTCCTTTGTTCAACTGCAACACTGACACTTCCGATTTAACCTGCTCCTTCTCAAATTGCAGATTAAAACTAATCATATAATGATCACTACCTCCAAGCGGTTCCTTTACCTCGAGTTCTCTTATCAAATTTGGTTCATTGTACAACACTAAATCCAGAATTGCCTATTCTCTGGTCGGCTCCATTACAAGCTGCTCTAAGAATCCATCTCGGAGGCACTCTACAAACTCTCTTTCTTAGGGTTCAGAACCAACCTGATTTCCCCAGTCTACCTGCATATTGAAATCCCCCATCACCACAGTGGCGTTACCTTTCATACATGCCAGCTTTAACTCCTGCTGCATCTTACACCCTACATCTGGGCTACTATTTGGGGGTCTGTAGATAACACCAATTAGTGTCTTCTTGCCTTTACAATTCCTCAACTCAATCCACAATCCTCAATGCTGTTCTGCCTCAAGTCGAAATGTTTTAAATAAAAGCTGGACAGATACAGTGGTACGCAGTTGCAAATGAGGGGGGGAAGGTAGCTCGAAGGGTCTCGACCTGAAACGTCGAAACATCACCCATTCCTTCTCTCCAGAGATGCTGCCTGTCCCGTTGAGGCACTCCAGCTTTTTGTGTCTATCGTCATAGCTAGAAGTTACACAGGATTGTGGCATTTACATGATGTGACAGAGGGAGGATTGCCTGGTTTCTGCAAAACCCCCTTCCACTCCCAAATAAATACACCAGCGGTATGACTTTTATCCTTATGAGTATGCATTTCATAATAACTCATTTTATCACTTGGTATAAAGATTACATTTCTATTCAATTGCCGATTGAATAGCTGCAGTAATGGATAGAAATTCTGCCTTTGTGAAAGCTATAAGATAAAGCAGGGGATGAGTCAGCTTTGATGCACCTATTGTGGAATGGCATAAATTAGTGAGAAAGCAAACAACTTCAGCACAGGTACTGAACCTGCACAGATCTACTTGCACTTTATTCTGTTTTAAAACTATTCTAATTTGTTTCATTGGGTTGTTTAAATGAATACTGACTAGCTAATTAATTTATTGCATCGTAAGGGAGGCGCATTCCCAATCTCGTTGTACAATGACAATAAAGATATATTGTATTGTATTGTATTGAAAACCCCGTAGGAAAGCCTCAATAAAAAATGTATATGTTGCCTTTCATCTGGTGGATGATTGTGGCATCATTCACCAGGGTGGCCACGCTGGCGCAGCGGTAGAGTTGTTGCCTTAAAGCGCTCGCAGCGCCGGACACCCAGGTTCGATCCCGACTACGGAGCTGTCTGTATGGAGTTTGTACGTTCTCCCCTTGACCGCGTGGGCTTTCTCCGAGATCTTCGGTTTCCTCCCACACTCCAAAGACGTGCAGGTTTGTGGGTTAATTGGCTTGGTTTTAATGTAAATTGTCCCTGGTGTGTGTCTTCTTCTCTTCTTTTCTTTCTTCCTAAGCCCTTTGGTCCTCTAGTGAGCATAAGCCATTGACAAATGTCATCCATCTCACTCGGTTGTTGGCGGTTCTTTCTAGATCTCCCCAGTTGAGCCCACTCCCAGACATTTCTGCCTGGACACCTCTTCTCCAGCTGTTCCTGGGGCAACCACGTTTCCTTTTTTCTTGGGGGTTCCATTTCAGGGCTTGCCGGGTGATGTTTGTGGCAGGTTTTCTGAGGGTGTGTACAATCCAACTCCATTTTCTCTTTCGAATTTGTAAGTCAATGGGATTCTGGCTTGTTCTTTGGCTCTCCTCCAGATGTTTAGAATTCTCCTGAGGCAGGTGTTAACGAATGTTTGCAGCATGTTTTTTGTGTATTTTGTTATGTTCCATGTCTCTGATCCATACAGAATTAAAGATGCGTATTTTGGTGTTGATTGAGATGTATTTTCTATAGGAAGGATATTCTTGCTATTGAGGGCGTGCAGCGTAGGTTTACTAGGTTAATTCTCGGTATGGCAGGACTGTCATATGTTGAAAGACTGGAGCGATTAGGCTTGTATACACTGGAATTTAGAAGGATGAGAGGGGATCTTATCGAAACGTATAAGATTATTAAGGGGTTGGACACGTTAGAGGCAGGAAACATGTTCCCAATGTTGGGGGAGTCCAGAACAAAGGGCCACAGATTAAGAATAAGGGGTAGGCCATTTAGAACGGAGATGAGGTAAAAAACTTTTTCAGTCAGAGAGTTGTGAATCTGTGGAATTCTCCGCCTCAGAAGGCAGTGGAGGCCAATTCTCTGAATGCATTCAAGAGAGAGCTAGATAGAGCTCTTAAGGATAGCGGAGTCAGGGGGTATGGGGAGAAGGTAGGAACGGGGTACTGATTGAGAATGATCAGCCATGATCACATTGAATGGTGGTGCTGACTCGAAGGGACAAATGGTCTACTCCTGCATCTATTGTCTATTGTCTATTGTCTATTTTGAGTTCCAGCTCTTCCTGAGCATGTTAAACACCCCCCTAGCCTTATTGACTCTGCCTGGTGTGTGTAGGATAGTGTTAATGTGTGGGGATCGCTTATCGGTGCGGACCCGGTGGGCTGAAGGGCTTGTTTCCGTGCTGTATCTCTAAACTAAAAAAGACTAAGAATGTAATGGTCGACGCTGATCCTTAAGGTTTCAGTGCTTCAGGGTTTTGATTGAGTGCACAACACTGCCCTGATCACAAGAGAACACTGAAACCTATTTATTTCTATGTTCACTTGCTTGAAATATCAATGGCAAAGTACAGACACAGCACAAAACAGGTTTAGATGCTACTATCAATCACCGTTTCAGCCTTGGAAAAGGAAAATACTATCTGATGAACATTTAATTAATAAAGCGAGCCCGGAAGATTTAATTAGAAGAATGTTTCGGTCCACTGACAGCTTGAGCAATCCTCTTCGCTTTTACCAGTCATTGTCAGATCTTGACATTCTCATACTATCCTGCTCTAATGAATTAGATACCCGCCTTTGTTCTCAATGATTCATTTGCTTGAGTCATTCATTTCAATGCATTTTGGGATGTACGTATTCTTTGCTACAGAATATGCAGTTTGTGCTGTGAAATTTTGTGTTGTTTAGAATGGTTCAATGGCACTTTATTGTCACAGGTGCAGCGAAATTCATTTTTTGCATACCGTCAGTAACAGTATTACGATACATGGGCACAATCTTAGTTAAGTGCAAGTGCATAGGAATAGTACACTGAGGCAGAATATATGAATCACCAGTTTTGGCACCATTTTTCATGATTCAGTCCAAGTTGTTTAGTTTTGCTTAGAGATACAGCGTGGAAACAGGCCCTTCGGCCCACCGAGTCTGCACCGACCAGCGATCACCCTGTACACTAGCACTATCCTACACACTAAGGACAATTTACAATTTTACCAAGCCAATTAGCCTACAATCCTGTACGTCTTTGGAGTGTGGGAGAAAACCAGAACACCTGGAGAAAACCCGCACTGGTCACGGGGAGAACGTACAAACTCCGTACCAACAGCACCCATAGTCAGGATTTAACCCGGGTCTCTGGCGCTGTAAGGCAGCAACTCTACCACTGCGCCACCGTGTCGCACTCCATCCATGCCTCGATCCGGAGACATTGACCCACAAACCCTCATCCCTTGTCCCACCCGGCCACCACTCAGTCTTCATGGCCCGGGGGCGCCTTCCGTAGTCGATCTCACAGCACCCAGAGTATTTTTGAGGGTGTGGGAGGTGTGGGTGAACTTTATTAAATGTAAATGATGAAAGCACTAGTGGTACGAGCAATAAGGCCATAACCATTGAATATATTTTCTTAAAAATATTAAACTCGCAGAGAAACAAATAGATGAATTACTGAAATCAGTTTATTAAAACTGTGATGCTGGCTCGAAGGGCCAAATGACCTCCTCCTGCACCTATTTTCTATACCTCTACGTTTCTAAAATAGAACGTTTTTTTATTGATTGTAAATTGGAAACTACCAATCTGAAATAACAGAAACAAATATTGCAAGAATTCTGACAGTTCCACAATCCACGACAGAGAATGATGGATAAATGCTATGTTAGGTGGTGGGAGAGAGGAGGATGATGGCAAAGATAACGTTGCTGCTGGACAATGACTCCCACCCCATGCAGGACACTGTCACTGCACTGAGTAGCTCCTTCAGTGACAGACTCCTTCACCCCAAGTGCATGAAGGAGAGATATCGGAGGTCCTTCCTTCCCGCTGCTGTGAGACTGCACAACCAGCACTGCTCCCAGCAGACCAGTCAACAGACCAGTTAACAGTAACAGTAAAGGAAAAACACAGTAAATGATTACAATTTATCCTTATCTTTATTTTTATTTATAATGAATGTCTCTTGCTATCCACTTTGCTGCTGATACACTGTAAATTTCCCCTGCGTGGGACAAATAAAGGAAATTATTATTATTATTATTATTATTATTATTATTATTATTATTATTATTATTATTATTATTATTATTATTATTATTATTATTATTATTATTATTATTATTATTATTATTATTATTATTGTTACAACATTCAATTTTACCATCACACCACACATAGTCACAAAGTCATGCAACATGGAAGCAGACTCTTCAGCTCAACTCATCCATGCCATCAAATTGGCAGTGGTGGCCAATTCTCTGAATGCATTCAAGAGAGAGCTAGATAGAGCCCTTAAGGATAGCGGAGTCAGGGGGTATGGGGAGAAGGCAGGAACGGGGTACTGATTGAGAATGATCAGCCATGATCACATTGAATGGCGGTGCTGGCTCGAAGGGCCGAATGGCCTACTCCTGCACCTATTGTCTACTGTCTATAAAGATGATCAACCTAAGTCAGTCCTATTTGCCTGCATTTGTAGGGAGGAACTGCACACACTGGTTTACCCCGAAGATTGACACAAAATGCTGGAGTAACTCAGCAGGTCAGGTGGCATATCATATCATATCATATATATACAGCCGGAAACAGGCCTTTTCGGCCCTCCAAGTCCGTGCCGCCCAGTGATCCCCGTACATTAACACTATCCTACACCCACTAGGGACAATTTTTACATTTACCCAGCCAATTAACCTACATACCTGTACGTCTTTGGAGTGTGGGAGGAAACCGAAGATCTCGGAGAAAACCCACGCAGGTCACGGGGAGAACGTACAAACTCCTTACAGTGCAGCACCCGTAGTCAGGATCGAACCTGAGTCTCCGGCGCTGCATTCGCTGTAAAGCAGCAACTCTACCGCTGCGCTACCGTGCCGCCCATCTCTGGAGAAAAGGAATAGGTGACATTTCAGGTTGAAGGTAGCCACTAAAACATACATTTTACAAGAAATTAAAAACAACAAAGAAGGAAAAAGACGAAACAGACCGTTGGTGAGGCAGCCATCGTTCAGTGCCACCTGGTCAACCCTGAGTCATTCCTGAGTCAATGTCAGTGGTGACAGTGGAAGGAAATTAATAACTGGAAGTGACTGCAGTCAACTGAAGCAACCTTCCTACGTAGTTTAAACCATTTTAGTTGATTAGTCTTGCTGTTATTTTGATACAACCTTTGATCAAAGAAATGCAGGTGATTTTGGATAAATAGTTATTTCTCAATCAACACTGCTAAAATAGATAATTTAGCTGTCAATTGATGCTGTTTTGTACAGTCTTGCTGTATACAAAATCTGCAATGGATTTTCCTCCTCGAGAATGTTCCATTGGCAGCAACACACCTTGGCATTTCATAGAAACATAGAAACATAGAAAATAGGTGAAGGAGTAGGCCATTCGGCCCTTCGAGCCTGCACCGCCATTCAATATGATCATGGCTGATCATCCAACTCAATATCCTGTACCTGCCTTCTCTCCATACCCCCTGATCCCTTTAGCCACAAGGGCCACATCTAACTCCCTCTTAAATATAGCCAATGAACTGGCCTCAACTACCTTCTGTGGCAGAGAATTCCACAGATTCACCACTCTCTGTGTGAAAAAAAACTTTCTCATCTCGGTCCTAAAAGACTTCCCCCTTATCCTTAAACTGTGACCCCTTGTTCTGGACTTTCCCAACATCGGGAACAATCTTCCTGCATCTAGCCTGTCCAGGGCCGATGTAAGATAACAGATAAAAAGCAAGATGACTTTGCCTTTTGCCTCAATAAATGCGTAGGAAGACTTTTCAGGTCCGGACCCTTCTTCAGACTGACAACAGATCTTGGAGCAGAAATAGGCCATTCAGCCACGCATGACTGCTCCATTGTTCAATAACAATAAAACCTTTATTGTTTTTGCTGAGGAATTAGGGCATGATTCATCTTTTACTTGTGGCACTGATATAGGATGACAAATTAGGTGCATTATAAAACACCATGGCGCAGGGTGACTGCATCAGGGTGTCAGACCCAATGCTGGCTATTTAGAGGCTCCACTTTGTAGCTGGTGAATGCTTTGCTTATTGACTTTGAAATAATCTCCATCATCACGGACGCATTCATACGATGGGGAGAAAGGACCAGCATCCTAATATAACATTGGAGGTGACTTCAATGGCAAGGGACACATTCCCTCCAGTGACTCAAGTTGAATGCTCTCTGTCACGGCAGCAGTGTGAAGGTTAATGGTTGAATCACTCTCTGCAAGGTGCGAGTCAAAAAACAAGGGTCTGAAGAAGGATCTTGACCCGAAACGTCACCCATTCCCTTTCTCCAGAGATGCTGCCGGACCTGACCTGCTGAGTTACTCCAGCATTTTGTCTCTATTTTCAGTGTAAATCACCATCTGCAGTTCCTTCCTACACTAATTGTCTTTGCCTCTCGCTTCTTTAAATGCTCATGAAGACAAATGCTGGTCGCTGTGGTGGGCGAAGTGTCTCGAGAGAGAGAGAGAGAGCAGATGGGAATTTCTAAAAGTTGCTTTTTGTGGATGTTGACTCTGGCTGTTGCTCGGCAACAGTGACTGTTCCAACATCCTGTGCTGAGAGAGAGTTGAGTTTAGTTTATTGTCACCTGTACCAATAGACAATAGACAATAGGTGCAGGAGGAGGCCATTCGGCCCTTCGAGCCAGCACCGCCAATCAATGTGATCATGGCTGATCATTCTCAATCAGTACCCCGTTCCTGCCTTCTCCCCATACCCCCTGACTCCGCTATCCTTAAGTGCTCTATCTAGCTCTCTCTTGAATGCATTCAGAGAATTGGCCTCCACTGCCTTCTGAGGCAGAGAATTCCACAGATTCACAACTCTCTGACTGAAAAGGTTTTTCCTCATCTCAGTTCTAAATGGCGTACCCCTTATTCTTAAACTGTGGCCCCTTGTTCTGGACTCCCCCAACATTGGGAACATGTTTCCTGCCTCTAACGTGTCCAACCCCTTAATAATCTTATACGTTTCGATAAGATCTCCTCTCATCCTTCTAAATTCCAGTGTATAAAAGCCTAGTCGCTCCATCTTTCAACATATGATAGTCCCGCCATTCCGGGAATTAACCTAGTAAACCTACGCTGCACGCCCTCAATAGCAAGAATATCCTTCCTCAAATTTGAAGACCAAAACTGCACACAGTACTCCAGGTGCGGTCTCACTAGGGCCCTGTACAACTGCAGAAGGACCTCTTTGCTCCTATACTCAACTCCTCTTGTTATGAAGGCCAACATGCCATTAGCTTTCTTCACTGAGGTACCGAGGTACAGTGAAAAGCTTTTGTTGCGTGGTAACCCGTCAGCAGAAAGACTGTACATGATTACAATCGAGCCATTTACAGTGTAGAGATTCACGATAGAGGGAATAACGTGAATAAAGTATAATGCAAGATAAAAGCCACACGCAACCCCATAGCACCTCATATTTTGCTTGGGCAGCTTACAACCCAGCAGTATGAATATTGATTTGTCTAACTTCAAGTAACCCTTGCATCCCTTTTCACTCCATCCCTTCCCCACCCTAGTCGTCGTATTAGTTTCACAGTCCTGTTAGGTTTCACCTTCCCCACAGCCAACAATGGACCATTGTGGGCTCTACCTTTCCTTGATCATCGTTGCTTTTTGCATATCTTCATTCATTTGTTTTATACACCTTCTATACCTCTTGTTTCCTTCTCCCCGACACTTGGTCTGAAGAAGAGTCTCGACCCAAAACGTCACCTATTCCTTTTCTCCAGAGATAGAAACATGGAAACATAGAAAATAGGTGCAGGAGGAGGCTATTCGGCCCTTCGAGCCTGCACCGCCATTCAATACGATCATGGCTGATCATCCAACTCAGTATCCCGTACCTGCCTTCTCTCTATACCCCCTGATCCCTTTAGCCACATGGGCCACATCTAACTCCCTCTTAAATATAGCCAATGAACTGGCCTCAACTACCCTCTGTGGCAGAGAATTCCACAGCTGCCTGCCTGACCCAAGGGACCTATGCAAGGATTCTGTTTGTGGACTTTAGCTCTGCTTTTAACACCATTGTGCCAGAGCTACTACAGTACAAACTCTCCCAGTTGACTGTGCCTGAACCCCTCTGTCAGTGGATCACCAACTTCCTGATGGACAGGAAGCAGCATGTGAGGCTGGGAAAGCACATCTCGGGCCCGCAGACCCTCAGCATAGGAGCACCGCAAGGCTGCGTACTCTCCCCTCTCCTTTACTCTCTCTACACCAGCGACTGCATCTCCACAGACTCCTCTGTCAAGCTTCTCAAGTTTGCGGAGACACAACCCTGGTTGGACTGATCCAGGATGGGGAGGAATCTGCCTACAGACGGGAAGTGACACAGCTGGCGTCCTGGTGCAATCGTAACAACCTGGAGCTCAATGCTCTCAAGACAGTGGAACTAATTGTAGACTTTCGAAGAGATCCCCCTCCCCTCCCCCCACTCACCATCAACAACACCATAGTCACATCTGTGGAGTCATTTAAGTTCCTTGGAACCATCATCTCCAGGGACTTTAAATGGGGGGCCACCATCGACTCCACAGTCAAAAAGGCCCAACAGAGGATGTACTTCCTGCGGCAACTGAAGAAACACAATCTGCCACAGGCAATGATGGTCCAATTCTATACTGCTATCATTGAGTCCGTCCTCACCTTCTCCATCATGGTCTGGTTTGACTCAGCCACCAAGCACGACATCCGGAGGTTGCACTGCATCCGGATCGTTCGCACAGCTGAGAAGGTTGTTGGCTGCAACCTTCCCCCCATTGATGAACTGTACACTGCAAGAGCCAGGAAGCGAGCGGGCAAGATCATCTCTGCCCCCTCTCACCCTGGTCACAAACTCTTCAAAGCACTTCCCTCAGTCTGAAGAAGGGTCTCGACCCGAAACGTCACCCATTCCTTCTCTCCCGAGATACTGCCTGACCTGCTGAGTTACTCCAGCATTTTGTGAATAAATCCCTCTGGAAGGCGACTCCGGACTGTCAAAGCAGCCACAGCCAGACACAAAAACTGCTTTTTTCCACGAGTGATAGTAATATATTC